>NC_072460.1:17439585-17746014 GCF_027596085.1 Anoplopoma fimbria
GATGATGCAGCTTCACAAAACCCATAAAAGTCACATTTATTGAATCTTTTTTCTTTTCTTTTGGTCTCAGGCTCTCCTCCATACCCTGAGCTGGAGCCTCCGTCTGTGCTTCCAAAGCTACATGGATCTTATCGAATGAAGAGACCAGAGAATTGTGGAGAACCTCTGTAAGTAAACTAGTAAAAAATAGACCCACTTAACATAGAGTTATATATGTCACTTGATTTAGTCAGGTTATACTCATGAAAGTTGCGTTTCCATTTAACAATAAAAGCAATTACAATATAAACAGGGCAGAGCACTGACATTATAACAGTAGGAAACAAAAAAACATACATAACTAGCATCACAGGTTAAAAGCAAATTTAAATAAGTGAGTTTTGAGTACAGCTTTGAAGGTTTCAAGTTATGGAGAATGTCTGAGGTGCTTGGATTGAGCAGGGGTGTGTGTGTGGAGGTTGGGGTCGGTGGATCTGAGGTTGCGGGTGAGAGTGTATTGGTGCAGGAGGTCCGAAAGGTATGAAGGGGCCAGGTTGTAAAAGGCTCTATATGTAATGAGGATAATAATTAACTGTATTATGTGCATTATCCACTGGCTTATTATGGGGAGCCAGTAGAGGTTTTGAAGGACTGGGAGGATGTGATCTCTGGTGCGGGAGTGGGACAGCAGACGGGCAGCTGAGTTGTGGATGTGTTGTAGTTTGTTGATGGTTTCGGTTGATGTGCCATAAAGGATGCTGTTGCAGTAGTCCAGTAGAGAGAGGAGGAAGGCGTAGATGTAGGAGAGGTTGCTTTTGTTTATGGCTTTGTGAGTGCGGTCTGTCCGTCACAGTAGTCTGAATGGGGAGAATTGTGGCTAAAGGGGTTTAATGACAGGTGGGGCCAGTAGGGGAAGTATAGTCCCTCACCTCAACCATGCTTGAGGTGGCAGCATAGAAGAAGAGAAAGGGGGGGGGGGGTGTATATATATATATATCAAATATTAAAATGATATATATACATTTCGGGAACTAAAAGCTTTCACATTCTGGCGAAAATGTTGAAATAAAATGTAGAATTCAATGCCACTCTCACTGTTAGTGTCTGTTGATATGATGCTACCCTTAGCTTGTTAGCATTGTTAGCACAAAGACTGGAAGCAGGGGGAGCAGCTAACCTGTCTCTGTCTAAAGGTGACACACAAAAAAACAACACCTAATAGCATATTTGCAATATTAGTTTCAGGTGATTATACACTAATGAAAATGTAGCTTTGATTATTATATTACATATCTGCTAATAAATAACCCTAAATCCTACACACCCACCCTTATACAGACATAAGACATGGTATATCCTGATCTGACTTTTGGCAAGCAAGCGTCTTAAGGGTATTTCCAAAAATACAAAACTATTTATTTTAACAAAGAGCTGTCTTAAATTACCTTTGTATACTTTTAGGTATGATCTGATGAAGTACTGTTGGATGTGGAGTTTCAAGGACCGACCTGCATTCTCGGCCATGATAAAGCTGTTGGAGTCCTCTAAGCATCTGGCAGCTGATGAAGACATTTGTGTTCCTGAGGTCATAGACATTTTAGAGTATAACAGAAAGGCAGGACTGCTCTCATAGACTTATGTGCTACCAAATATGGCAACACCTACTAATAGGAAACAACATATAAACTGTGATTATCTGTAGGAATCCAACATCCACTGAGTTTTGTTGAATGTCCACCAATGAATGTATATTATACATGCATCTTTACAGTCAAACATCAATGTAATGATGAACTCGTGACATTGTAATTTCATTATAAACTTTTTCCTTTCTCTTTTGTCAAGAATGAATGGACAGTAAAAGCAAAAGCACATGTTCATTAAGATCTTTTTTTTTTATTCATTGGGCAAAGTACACTTTTTGTATTTGTAATGCTCTTTGCATGCGTACATTACTGTTGCTTCACAGTTTGAAAACCAAAACACTCACACAGGAAAGCAGAATGTACCAAAGTAGATTTGTGTTCAGTCTGAGTATGTGCTAGGGCTGGGTAATATTTCAAATGAGAATTTATTGTCTTCCAATGCAATCAAATCTACATTAAAAAAATAAATCAAGAATGTCGTCCTGATAAAAAGCTATGTTGTCTAAATTGATAATAACAAGCACATAGTAACTAAAATTTCTCAGAAGTTTGAGGATTTTGCAATTGAGTTCTTAATTAAATGGGAAAATATCAGTGCTCTTCAATTGTCAAATATTTAATTGACTTAGGAGTATACAAAAATAGACATTACCATGTGGTTATTTCATTTGTTGAATTACCAGAAAACGTGCTTTTTCGTGATATATACTTTGTTAAGGGGATATCAAATGACCTTAATCGGAATAGAAAACCTCATCCATATAGCCCTAGCCATTTTATGCACTTAACACTTTTGATTTTTTTTTTCACAACATTGGTTATTGTAACCAGGTCAAGAACCACAGTGGGTTTAGATACACATCAGAACCAGAAAACATTGCCTTTTGTGTTTAATTTTCTGGGTTCTGCAGGAAATTCTGCTTTAGTTTTACCTCAGAAAACTCTTTTAGTGAAACTCATTTAGATAACTCTTAGTGTTAACATTACTGATCGAAAAGAGTCTCACTAATAAAATTAATACAAAATTGCATGTCTTCCAGGTTCTGATATTGTTTATAAGAGGGTCAAATCATTAAAACTATCACTAAAATCACTGATCTAAAATTGTGGGCGATGACATACCTTATAATTGACATCTGATATTACAAGCTAAAAGATAACTGTTTTCAGAAGGTATGGAGTCCAAAATTAAATATGGGTATACTATATAATCTCCGCATTTGTCACACACGCAATGCAAGGAGGCACAATTACACATTGTTGAACAGGGTCTACAAAAAAAGTAATGTCCCTCAGACTGAATACTGCTCAAGTTAAAGATTAACAACACACTTAAACTCTCCTTCCTTGTGGGTTTTACGTGTCAATGTTACTACACCTTTAAGGTGGAGGCAGAACTTGCAGCAAGGGCAGCCTGTGTGTTGTTGAGCTTTAAGGGTAAATTCACATTGAATCACGAGGCAGAAAACTGCTGCTGTGGTGCTATGTATGCATCCACACATGTTGTTGCAATCCTGACTCCACTTCAATCACTGATATCACTGATTCAGCGGTGGACAGAGGACTACTATAGTGGGTGATCCAGTGTGGATTTACTATTTAAACTGCAATACCTCTTAAAACAGAGGCAAACACATACAATGACTAAATAAAATGACACAAAAAAGAAATATGGAAGCATTTGAAAACATTCTAACAGCAACTCTAATATTAGGAATGACTGCACCATTACGTTTCTTACTGTTAGATTTTAGACCTACAAAATGGAAAAAGTGGATTACAAGGAAACCCACACCCTGACCTGAATGCTGTGAAAGTGAAGTGACCTCAAACCTGATACAAACATGAACAGTTAACAGAAAATTGGTAATAGGGCTGTATGAATGCCCGTTATCGTGTTATAAAGCAGTAAGGACATGGAATTTTGAATCTCGTAAAATGCTAGAGAAATCTTGTATATGATTGATTTAAGTCTTTAACTACATACTGTAGCACTCGAACAGTTACCCATTAAGCTATGCTCAACACACATCATAAGAGTTATGATCCTGTGCGATTACACAATTAACCATTTTAAAAACCAAATTTGAAGCAAAAATCTATTAAAAATGTGATCTTATTTTGTTTGTAATAAACTGTTTATCCTGTGATAAAATGATGTGCACTGCTGCTGTGTGTTTACAACATTGATGAAAGATTGGATTATTATTGAAGTGGGGAGATTACACGGGAGATGAACCTGATGAAAATTTTGTGGAACAAGACATCTGACCCCTGGATTCAGGGAAAATGCAGCAAGATATAAGACAGCATGAAGGCTTATCCTTACTTTAGTATCATTAAAATGCACTTCTCATCCCTCACTCTAACTCTTTTCAATCTGGGCTCTGTTTTAAAGGTGTTGCATCAAAATAAAAAGGTCAAATAGAGTGAGTGTTCGCCTGTGGAACATGAGCATGTTTCAGCTTGGATCCTCCGTGGCAGTAGGGAGCAGCAGCAGTCTGGAAGCCTCAGTTCACCCAGATGGGTCATAGAAGCAAACCTACATGGGAGTTTTGGACAAAGCCAGCACCCATTTTACACTTTACTGCTCCAAAGGGATGTTGGGAACAAAATGTAGGAGACTGACCACAGCAGATAGTACACACATGCAGGGGGGAATGGTGAGCAGAACAGCATGACAACTCCTGAAATAACAAAAAAAAAAAAAAAAAAAAAGTGTAGTGAGATGTTAAGAGTAAAAACACTGAAAAATTGACAGCAGCATGTATTGGTATAAAAAAAGGCCCTGATTACCGAAACTATCTACATGTCTAGATGTCACTGCCACGCGCAGATGTAAATGTTGTACCTGATATCTAATTTGATGAAGCATTTCTAATATGAATTATACTCAGTCATTAATCTTAGCTCTTTGATTTTTTTGTTAATGGGTTTACCTCCAGCGTAGACTACTTTCTTCCAGGCCTGGGACTCCAACACTCTGTCATGGGGGTAGAAGTTCTGGCTGATCATAAAGAGGATCATGGCCACTGCAATGATCCGCAGCAGGGCCAGGTTTTCCCCTGACAGCAGAGAGGCACTGGCCAGAATGGCTGAGGAGTAGATGCAGGGCAGGCCGCGATACATGAATGGGATACCTAGGGACCAGACAACAACACATTTTCAGTAAGTCCTTTCAATAATTGAACAACAAACAGTAATTATACATTTTGAAACTTACCGCTTGTAAAGAAACACAGGCGGACAAACACAGACAAGACGTAACACACGCATAGGATGTTGTCCAGCAGGTCAGAAGTCCTCAGGAGCAGTGAAGTGGCAATCCCAAAAGTGGTGAAGTCAGCAAAATCATCCAGTTTTGCACCTGAATGTGAAAAAAGGAAATCATTACGAATACCAAATATGGCTATGTGGCTCTGTGAAGTTCACTAGGAGATATTAATTCAACTGGACTGAATAATTGACTTTAGAAGAGCTTCTATTGAGCGCCAATTGTTCTCTTATTACACTCCTTAAATCTAATTTAGTCATGAGTTTACATTCTATCAAAGTCACTTTAGATATGTCATCATCTCTCCGGTAGGGTCACTGACAATGTTACCGACAGTGGGTTTGGTATGTACAAAAATCTCCAAGTGGAAATTTCAGAGTCCGCCCAACAGGCAGCCATTCTATAAACAACATTCTCCACTGCCTTGTCTCTTTATCCCCAATGAGCACAGAGCATGTTTTCAGCAGATGAGGATGAGGTGATTCAGCCTCCGGCTCAAATGACAGAGGTGGAATTCTACAGTCAAGGGTCAACGATTTTAGCAATTTCAGATATGCAGAGAAGCCAAAGCAACGGGATAAAATAGACAATTGGAGCGTGATCCTGTGGAATTAGGCTGCTTAATCAGAAAGTGATTGTTCATTTGAGAAAAATATGTGGGGGGGGGAACACAACAACATCCACCTGCAAAGTCATGCATAAAAAACGCCGTCGGGACACAAAGCCTCCTGAAATGTGCAGCTAACAGTGTATTGTGATGCACCTGGGAGCTATTTTGGGCTTTGTAGAAAATGTGAACTTTCACACTGGAAGCTCTTAAAACAGCCATTTGTGCCGCTTCTTTTAATAAATACAGTGCTGTGATCTTCTAAAAGCAAACCACATCTTCTGTTCTGGGCATTTGCATTGGGAGCCTGTTACTTTGGTGGGGTGACAATGGAAATGCCATTCATACTAAAAAACAAAACAACGGAGTCCTTAGAAATGTAGGAAAAGCTAAAAAGATGCTGTTTGAAGGAGCTCAAATTCCATCCCATTAAATATGTATGATACTATTGGATACTTTGTAAGACTATCCAGAGTATTTGGTGGCAGTGTTTCCTTCTGAGGTTCCCGTTGTTTATGACTTTGAGTGGCCTGATTGCAAAGTCCAGACAAAGCACTGTGCAGCGAGCCCTGCCAACACTTGAGTCGAAGTTTATCTTTGGTAACAGCTCCTGACAACAACACTCCACTTACCCAGTGCAGAGCAGGCACCGAGTCGCCTGGCAACCGCTCCATCTGCCAAATCCAGTAGGTAGCCAATCAGAACCAGCCAACATGCCGCATGATGGTGCCTGAACAAAAAACAAACATACTTTTAATACAAATGAAGGATTTTCCCAGGGGTTTCAAGTCAAAATGTAAGCCCTGAGGGGCTTAAATATAAACAAAACAGAAAACCCAATATTTCATAAAATACATCAAGAAATTAGTTTTTTTTCTGTTAGCAACGTAATTATTTATTCTCATCTTTTAAATGTGCTTTTTAAAATGTATTTTTTAAATTTAGTTTTATGATACATTGGTTTGTTTCCTGTTTTGTTAATATATATATATATATATATATATACATACACACAGTATACAGTACCAGTCAAAAGTTTGGACACACCTTCTCATTCAATGGTTTTTCTTTATTTTTTTCTAGATTGTAAATTAATATTGAAGACATCCAAACTATGAAGGAACACATATGGAATTATGTGGTAAACAAACAAATGCTCAACAAACCAAAATATGTTTTATATTTTAGATTCTTCAAAGTAGTTGAATGAGAAGGTGTGTCCAAACTTTTGACTGGTACTGTATAGATAGGAATGTTGTTGCGTTTTATATTTCACTTATATTTTTTGCCCCGCTGGGCCACCGCAGGTAAAATCATAGTAAAATCCCCTCATGTTGTGTAAACTCACCCATTTAGACTGCTGAGAATGGAGGCCATGCCCATGACCATGTTAGCCATTGACAGAGCATTGGCTGCATTTTTACGTGCAAACTCCTTGATCTGGAGTCCTGTGGCTTCATCACTCAGAAAGAGCTTGTTGGTACACTGGAAGAAACCTAAGACCACACAGCAACAGCAGTTAGTAGTTGTCTGTGCAATGTCAATAACCCCTTCCCTGCTAAAGCTAAAGGCTAAATCCCTACTATCACCAGGTGACCATACCACCTGACCTTTTGATGAAGGTGTCTAAATTGGGGATAGTTTAATTATTATATCCCTGTTTGAGTCAAACTTGAGTTGAAGTGAAAGAAAAAAATCTGCCAAAAAAAAAAATCTGAAAGTATTCTTAATGCTTTACCAGTCATAGATGAATAATCAATTTATAAATTAATTCATACAATATTGTGTACACCATGTAGTGGGAATACATTTTTCAAGATAATGTAGCATATGTGTGTTATTAACTGTTTTTAAAACAAAATATTACTTAGAGTGATTTCCCTGTCTAATGTAAAAGAAGCATCACTTACCAAGACGTATGTTTATTGGACGAAGACCGACCGTACGATACATTCATCCACTTTCAGATCACTAAAATGCATTTGTTACTGTACATTCATTCATTCGCATCCCATAGCATGCAACATTACAGTGTCTCATCATCTACTAATTACATTATCAGTTATATCTATTCAGTAAACATTATTATAACATTTTAACTAAAAGCGGCATGCAGCAAACTTTAATATCAAATCGATAACATTTGCAAAGGAAAAACATCAAAAGGATACATGTCTGAACAGGATGCATGTTGAGTGTTAGCGCTCAATTCTCATCATATGAGGGGGTCAAATACACACAAATACTGGTGTGGGAAACATTTAGGGGACTAGCACATACACTGTTGGCTATAGTGAGATTGAGTTGGACCTACTCCATAGACACATACCAGAGGTGAGTACTATTAGCCTGATCAAACGTGGTGACCTGAGACAAGGACATGGCAGCAGCACTCACATAGCTCACTGTTTGAATCCATTAATACCACTGTAGCCACGGAGTTAATGGGGATTGTGGTATAAAAATACATCTACAACCACTCCTTGTATTGATAACATCATTCCTTGTTTTCATAAACACACAGTTTGTATTACAATACTTAATTGCATAGGGGTACAAAGTCAATTGAATATGGTAAAACTTTTTTGAATTACTGGACAAATTGAGTTGTTTTTAAAAGGAAAAAAATTTGCTGTATGAACGATAACGCTACAACTTAGTCAGCAGGATGAAATGACTGCTGACACTGCCTCGCCCCAGCCAAACTTCTACCTACGCCCACAAAGCTGTGATGATTTTTTAATGAAGTAAAACAAGAAATCTGTGTTTTCTGTCTGCCTCTGCTCTTGTGAGTCTTAAGTCATAGTACTGTCAAAGACGGATTGCACAGATAAATGACCTGCAAAATTTTAAGATTTTTAAATGTTGCAGTAGCAACCCTTCAAGTGTTTTTCACCCTGAACTTCCTGTGATTCCAAAGCCAGGCGTGTTCAAGACACTCTTCATCTGAAAGAAAACAGCGTATGAGACACAGCAAAAAGCCAACAATAACTTACACTTTTACTTGACAGCATGCTTTCTACTTCTCATTTTGGATTTTTTAAAACAATTCACAACCTGGCATTTGGATTGTTACCTGAAAACTGTTCATGGGTAAACAAACACATCAGTTAATGCAGTTTGCTAATGGAATAGTCAGCTTCATTAACTTTAGTCACAGTAAATACTATTGGGGGGGCACGCGTGCAGCCTCTCGTGCAAAGTCAGTGAGGTTGCAGGTCTCACTGGCCAGTTTTGCTCTAACCACTTAAGACACTGTCTTGGTCTCAAATAAAAAGAGGATAATGCCAGAGACACTGTCAATTTCAACCAAGTCGCTGTTTCTTGATTGTTGCCTTATGACTGTGAAGCATGATGGGAAGGCCCTTTGTTATGTAATTCTTTGCTATGTTACTGTAACTGGTAACAACTACAAAACTAAACAAAAAACAAGGAAAACAATTCAGAAGAGAGATAAGCTGAACAATATAAACAATTTACAGTTTCACAGAGTTAACTGTGTTTTGTGATGATGACATATAGTCAAGGAGAAAAAGGAAATACAATTGCAATTCATTCTAAACACCAGTCATTCAACATGTATTCCTATACATTTTTATTAGGAGTAGTTTGTGATTCCGTAATATGAATTCACAACACAAAATAAAACATTCTTTCACGATAAACTATCCTCAAACTGTGTGGACTATGTGATGGTGTTGATGTCTACCTGCATAACCTGTATAATAATTGCATATCAGAACTTCCTTACATCTACATAATGCTCTATGTATTCTATGTTGTTGTTTAATTGGGTTTGTTTTTTATAAAAAATGAATTATTTATTCAATTTCGCTAGGTCCAAGCATCTTTAATACTCCCATAGCAATTGTATGGTGGTTTTCCTGCCTAATTTGATCCTAGCAGACCTACATGTAGGTTTGACTTCTGGTACCCATGAAAATAAAAATCCACCTATTGAGATGAAATTTAGAAACAAGTACCTACCAGATGAGGGAGACAGCAGGATCATGATTGTCTCTGGCTCACAGCTGTAAAATAAACAATTAAAAGGTGCTTACTTATAGTAGGATTATGACATACATTGGTGTAGCATAATAGATACATGTGGAATATCTGAAAATAAAAACAAGGTACAACATCATGCAACAAAAAGTCATTAATAAAATTCAAGGTTATGAGGGTTTTTTTTCTTTTAAACCACATGCCTAGGCCTTTAGCTATACTGTCACCAGTTGTAAATCTGTATTATTTTTCTAAATTGCATCCCATGACTTACTTAAGGTCTATTAGCTGGACTATCAACGTATGGCTGCATCATTCCTTAATGTGCGCAACAACAGTCGATCTTGCCTCCTGCCTCGCTGGTCTATCTTTTCTTGAATTTGAAAAAAGTACGATGGTAAAATCTCAAATACAATACGTATGTCAGAAAGATCACACATGGGTGTTCTTTTATGCTTCTCAAATTTGATCTGCCTCTGAAACCACTTTCTGTTTCACACTTTACGGCAGCTCATCGTGGCCCTCTGGACAAAAGAAAAAAAGAATCACCAGCTAGAACATACAAATCTAATGATTTAAATCAACAGGTGAATACACCCTAATCCTGTAAAACTGGAATCCATCTGTCATCACGCACCCTCCCCGGATTATTTTTTTTTAACCCTTGAAATTCCTATTAGATAGGTGGGTTGGTAGATCATTTCAAGTGCTAGATTGTATGCTCGTTGTATGTGCATGTTCTTTTTACTTAGAACACAGAATGACTGTGTTCATTTAACATCTCTACATCAGCTGGTGTTGTATATCATTCCTTCTTATATCGTACATCATTCTAGCTCGTATGGATGTGTAGGATTCAGGCCTTTTCTGTTAATTCAAAAAAAAAAAAAAAAAAAAA
Organism: Anoplopoma fimbria; assembly: GCF_027596085.1. Classification (NCBI taxonomy): domain Eukaryota; kingdom Metazoa; phylum Chordata; class Actinopteri; order Perciformes; family Anoplopomatidae; genus Anoplopoma; species Anoplopoma fimbria. Next base: position 17,449,995 of record NC_072460.1, read on the forward strand.
TTCAAAAAAAAAAAAAAATTCAAAAAAAGCTTAATGCTCATTCAACTTTCCCTGATAAAACAATAGTCGATGTTGATGAGGGTTTGAGCGCTCAAACCCCCCAGCATGAATAGACCGGGGAGAGCTGCGCAACTGCGTCACAACCTGACCGTCCGACTCATGCAAAGCAGGCCCTATATTTTTTATTCTACAAATATCTATACACCATTGAAGATGGGAGATATGTATCTCCCATCATACACATGAAGAGTGTTGCATCTTACCTGAAATGGACTTCCAAAGATTACAAAGACTAGACAAATCCAAATGACGCAGACTTCTAAAACGCGCACGTTTGTGACTGAGCTGGCTTTCTTTCCTGTTCTTTTTTTCCACGCGGATTGATTTGTGTGTCCGTTTCCTGATTTAGATGTTTGGGGTTGCTACGCTTACTACCGCATGTATAACAAAGGCCGTTTACCTTTCAATTCACGCCCGCTATTTCGGCGCGTCCTTTTAAAGACCAAGGATAAATCCGCTGGAATATTCCACCGGATATGACGCTCCTATTGCTTTTGGTTTATCCCGTTAGCTTCACAAATGTTCTAATTTTTCCAGCCAAACTGTGTGTTGAATAGTTTTCTGAAAGCATTTGATGCGAGAAATAGGCCGTGCAGTGACAGAAAATTGTTTTATCTTTGATCAGCGTTGGCTCGCTCTACAGTTTGGTCTGAATTTCGCGAGTGCGTGCTCGCTCTGACCGGGGGGGCGGTGCTTGTTAAACAGAGGCCGGGTCGCACATTCACTCATTTAACAGAGGAACAGTGCACTTAAGTGTGTTTGAGAAGGAAACAATGTTGCGTGTCTGAATGCGTTTGAGAAAGAAACCAATGTTGCGTTTCTGAATGCGTTTGAGAAAGAAACAATGTTGCGTTTCTGAATGCGTTTGAGAAAGAAACAATGTTGCAACAATGTGTCGATTCACTGTTTGAGTGTTTTGAGTTTAACTACTGATTAACGGACCTAATTTACATACAATTTAACTCCGGTCTGGATTAACAGATACGGTGAACTCACGTACGTGGACGCATTTGGTGAATACGCCAAATGCGTCCACGTAGGTGAAGTTAAGGTACCACTTTCATTGCAAGAGTCCCGGAAACGCGCATCTCATTTGCATAATCGTGACCTGACTTGAACTATATGCAAATGAGCTGTTAGGTGCGTTCATAGAGAAATCAGAGGGTTCGCGGAAAAACTCGGTTCAAACAATGAAACTAGGCAGAGCTGATAAAAAGTGATTTGATATTCTGTCACTGCATTTCTTATTTATCGGCTCAAATGTATTTAAAAACACATTTAAGGGAACTGCTGGGAGCTTGTGACCCGGCGGCCAGGTTGAAATCAGACGAGACGACAACAAGCACCGCCCACATGCCGGAGCGACACACACACACACACACCCTTGCTTGTGAAACTCAGACCAAACTGTCTAAACAAGGCAGTGCTGATCAAATTTGTCGCATCCAATGTTTTCAGAAAAACCTTTTAATGTACGGTTAGCTGTAAAATGAGACCCACCGAGACACATGAATATGCCACCAGAAATGAGACTCACGTTACTTCTCGTTTTTTCTATGGCCCAATCCAATTTCCTCCTTAAGGCCTTAAACCCTAACACCGTCAGGGTTTTACTGACGTCACCGGGTAGACGGTTGAGTGTGAGAGATGGAAAGGGCTTGAAATGTTGTGTACAATTGTAGGTATTTATTTATACATTATCTCCCTGATGAGAGGTCGTTTCAAATAATCTATATACTCGTTTTTGTCAAAAGAACTTCAATGACAAAATGAAATGTTTGATGAATAAATCTGTATAATATAATCTCTGCTTCGTATTCAGATCTCTGCTTCGTCCTCAGATTTGAGGTGTTTTTACGTTCCATCTTTAATCCTGGGTAAAGATCATTTGCCAGGCTGAACACCCATGCCATGTGGCATTAAAGGGTTGTGAGACCACAAAGACTTGTTTATGTTTATACTGAGTATATTTTGCAGAGTTAACAAATGTTACCAAAGGAATGTATTACAGGTGAGACTGCAGTTATAGTTAATAAGAATATCAGCTAACCATAACTGAAGAAAACCATTTTGATACTAACATGCTAACCTTTAATGACTTGTCACTGGTTGGTTAAATGTCAATCTAAGAACTGTATCTATATGTAAAATGCTTCCAGTGACATTTACATATTGGTATGAGTACAGATTAATGGACACACATGTGTAAATGAGCAGATACCTGGTATTTGAATAGTTGGTTTACGCTTTAATAGAAAATGAATTATCTCATCCTTGTGTTTCTTGTGCTAGCAGAATACTGTGCTACAAGAGACTGTGTGTGTTTGCTCTCCTCTTCAAATCCTGAGGAGACACTAGGTTATTTAGAATAAGACTCAATTGTCTTACTAAATAAAGAGTACTAAGTCACAACACACTATACAGCAACACATATTCAATATGATATAAGTTGATGACATAACATATTGGCTTATCAGTCATTACATTTCATGCACCAACAGTAAATTTCCTAAAATTGTTGCACTGATAGGTCACACTGAGCAGAAAGCCAGTGGGCATGTAAGGCGGACCTTGTAGTCTTGACATTGTTTTCCACCAGGCTGCTCAGCATTCACACAGGCAAAGCCAAGAGTAGCGTCATATCTGAAAAACATACAGTTAGAAAACGATTAAAAAAGGCCCTCCACCAATTTCACACATGAATCTCAGTTTACCTGTCACAAGGAAGGACAACTGCCCAGCATGTGTGCAAAACCCAAATCAAAGACAAATCGTAACCCAGCATGATATACTGAACCTTTTAAAGAAGATGAATTTGCATGCATTTATACAATATCACCATAATCAATTGCTGAGAGATGCGTGAATTCATATTTTAAGTATTTTTTTTTCTCCCTGGCTGTAAAAGCAAAACAGATATAAACCTTATTTCAACCTGCTTTTATTTGTAAGACACTCAATATGATGTTTCAAGACAGATTGTCTTCTTGGAACAAAAAAAAAAACAGTTACTTATAAATTGAGACTTAAAATAGTCTAAAGCCAGGCTAACTGTTCCCCCTGCGTCAAGTCTTTATGCTGAGCATACTGAGCTCACCGACTGCCGACTGTAGCTTCATATTTACCTTACAGACATAAGAGTGGCATCAATATTCTCACCTAACTGTCAACAAGCAAGTTAAATAGTGTTTTTCTCAAAAAAGTCTATTCCTATAACAATGCACCATGCAGTGTGGCTTCCAGTTGCAATTCATGAAGTGTGTTGTTATTAATCCCTATACAATGGCTAGAACCTATACATCATTGCTTTTGCCAGATGTATCATCATCCTTATGTTACAATTTACACAATATATTTTCATGTGCCGCTGGAGACTCACTATGACGAAAGTTTTTGTTTATCCATCAACACCTAGGTAGGGTTGTTGTCTGTTCCTACAACTCACATCTGAAAGAGGTCACCAGTCTTGTGCGCAGGGACACCAGACACTGTCATGGCTTCGATGGCCACAGGCTTGGAGCAGACCTGACCGGGATATAACATCTGCAGCTGGAGGAGGGTCTCATAGTCCCCTCGCTTTGTGGGGTCGTCCATGTCGAACCAGGGAGTCCTGCAACCTGCCAACCAGTGAAAAATATTGAACAGTTAGAGGCATATGGATTCTGAGATGTTAATTTGGTTTTACAGGTTGTGATATTTCTTTTTCATCAATATACACACCTATAAGGCTCATATATATGTATATTAAAGCATTGCCGTAATCAAACTTTTTCTTTTATGTTTTCTCGAAATTCAACAGCTTTACAGCATGAAGTCATAAATCAACATGGAAACTTACCCTGACAGAAATCTGAAGGACAGGTGAGTATCACCTGATAATCATCACATTGTTTACCACTCTGTTTTCCATTGATGCATGTAAATCCAAAAGTAGCATCGTAGCTGGAACACAAGTACAGACAAGATAAAACTTCAAACCTGATGAGGCACTGAATAGAAGCCGAAGAACCTGTATGATTGTTTGTTTAAGTTTACGAGAGGTATGTGTCTCCAGTGTGTTCAGCAGATATTCCACTTGTTGACTTGGCCTCGATGCTGATCGGGTTTCTGCAAACCTGATCATGGAAAGTTTTAAGTAGCTGAAGTATGGACTCCACATCTCCCTCCTCTGACGGGTCATCACTGTTCAGCCACTGTGTTCGACACTGCTCTGACACTGAGTGGAAATAACACATTAAAACTTAATTACAGCAAAAACAGGATTGTGTTGATTTTTAAATCAATCTTTGTGAATGTCGTTGTGAAAATAGTTTTAATATTAATTGACTTGGCAATAAGAAACAAACTACTTTCATTTCCATATTTTCAGTCTAAAGGGAAAGAAAAGGTACGTACCTTGACAGAACTCTTTCGGACATGTAAATCTGACTTTGTAATCTTCACAACGCTTGCTCCGCTGCTCTGCATTTACACAGGCAAACCCATAGGTGGCATCATAACTGCAACAAAGAGGAAAGAAGGGTGGTGAGTGTGGCCCCTCTCTCCAGAGGTAATTCAATTGTTTTATCTTATGTTGTTAATCTCACTTTAAAAAAGTATCGGAGCTGTTGGAGGCAGGTTCCCCAGAGATGGTCTGGGCCTCGATGGCTATTGGCTGATGGCAGATTTCTTTCGGGTATATGCTTTGGAGGTCACTGAGGACCTCGAAGTCTCCATTTCCTGTTGGATCATCATGATCAAACCAGCGCGTCCTACACTCTATGAATAATGAGGAATCAAAGAAACACCACTTTTAGAGCTCAACCCTTAATGTTTTTCCTTGTATTTAAAGGGCCAGTGTGTTTCATTTTGGGGGCTCTAATATCAAACTAAGAAACGTCCCGGGTCCACTTTACGTAGTCCACCTTGTGGCACCGCCATGTTTCTACAGAAGGCCACAGTAGTTCTCCGACCCAAATGTGGAACTGCGGTAACGTGAGCCACAGAGTAAACCGTAGTACTGTCAGCCACAGCCCGACTTCCGTTACTCCTCAAGTTGTGTTATTGTGGTTAGGATGGCCTCTGAGCGAGGCAGATGCCGTTACCATAGTTTGGCACTCAGTGGCTCAGTTTACCGCTGTCTAAGAAAGGGAGGAGTGATCGGTGTGGAATTCTAAATGCCAAAAAATCCTACACATTGTAATGGAAATCTTAGAGCTAGTTCCTTCGAGACAGAAGAAGTTTCGGCAGACCCGGATGTCTTAAGCAGTAACATTTATTGTTTCTCGATGGAGGAGAATAGGCAAAACACCACGTGTGAATCACAGCGTACTGATACCCAATTCTGAAGATGGTGTCCTTGAGCACAGTATTTAACCTTCCCCAGACCAGCTAAGTTCCGCTATATCCAAATAGGGTTAGTTCTACATCAGCCTGGCATGTGAATCAAAATCATACATTGACTTTTAAAACAATCCATACTCAAATCAATCAAATTACCTTCGAATTACTTTGTCTAATTGATCATTATCACTACCTCTTATTCTTAAAGTAAATACTTATTTACAGTCAAAACATTTGTATGAATATTTGAGGCCTATCAATACTTATTTTCAATGAATAGCACCTTTAAACACAAGATAAACATCAATCATCAATTCTACTGTTCCCAACGTCATCATCATTAACTTGTATATGATTGCAAAAACATTATGCATGTAAATCATAATCTTCAACACTCTATTGTAATTTATAGTAAACATAGAACATATCTTATTTTTATTACAGTAATGGTTAACTTTGTGATTACTTTGCATTTATAATATCACATCAAAATTCTTATAGTTAATTAACTATAAAGTAGAACATAAACACAGAGATGGTTACACGTCAAGACTCAAAACATATATGTGAGTCCCTATCTGGCTCTATGGAACCTTTTATCTGGCACATGTTTATTAAACACATTCGTTTTCAGACGCTGGTACTTCCCAGGGCGAGACTGGTGGAGTCCATTCTTCCATGTTAAGATAGTCACAATACCTACATTCCACACCATTATCTTTAGTGCTTTCAGCTAATCTGCTGAGGCGCCTGAATAAAAGTATTTGTTATTCTGCGAATGATCAATTTCACCACTGTCACCGAACATGTCCCGAGGAGAAACAGGAGAAACACTGAAATTAAAAGAGTGGTCAAGAACCTGACCAAACCAAATCCCCATTTTCCAAACATTCCTGAGAAATTTCCAAAATCAAACCCATGGTTAACATGTAGTTCCTTGATACCTTGGGCAGTGTCATGAGCCATATCCATGACCTCAGCCGTTGCGTCAGAAATATAAGAACAACACTCAGTACCGATAACTTTGCAGGTTCCACCTTGGGCTGCTAAAAGGAGATCTAGTGCCATCTAGTTTTGTAAAGCTACAGTTTTAACTTCCTGCAACTCTTTGTGTTCAGCTAACGTGGCTTTACGTGACGCATTAAGATGACTCTCTAGGACCTTGGATAAGGATGCAAGTTCTCTCTCTTTTCTGTCTTTGTAATGCAATGCGGCTATTTCTGTAGATTCTACTTCCCTAATCAAAGGAATCAGATATGCCAGATAACACTTACCATGAGATCCATCATAAGGTACACAGCTGTAAGCTCTATCTCCACAAACTAGGTACACTCTCAGGTAACGGGGGATTGCTTAAGAGTGACTAGTTTGGAACACAGCTTCCAATAGTGGCATATGACATGCAGCAACATATTTAGCACTTTGTTCTATTACCTCTCTCAACTCTTTCGAACACCATTCGCAGCGTTTCTTTACATTACATTACAGTCATTTAGCAGACGCTTTTATCCAAAGCGACTTACGATCAGTAGTATATTACATATCATTCACCATGTCTTCCATACGCACACCACAACGCTGATAAGCCACTGCCAGCCACACTTTCATACAGTCTTTCATGTATTTGCATTCCCAGGATGGATTTCCGGTACCTGGCTTCGTGTTCATGTCAGCTAATTGCAGCTTATTTTTGTCAAACGACCCTTCATATGTCCACTCTGACTTTGTCCATTCACACACAACCGCAGTGAAAGGAAACACATGATTCCAGCCTTCTTGTCTACCCACTATTCCTGCAGGCATGTGTGGGGAAAACATGTGTGGGGAGAACATGGTTTTGAACGGTGTTGTGGGATCTTTATCATTCTGTAACATTCTGTGTGTTTGCTGGAGAGAGTGTCCTTGTGCTTTCGCATCTCTTCTTTCATGTCTTGGTAAACTTATATTATCTGTTCTTACGTTTTGTGAATTAACCAATTGTGTCGGGCGGCTGTGGCGTAGTGGAGAGCAAGGTAGTTCTCCAATCAGAGGGTCGGTGGTTCGATACCCGGCTTCGGCAGTCGATGTGTCCTTGGGCAAGACACTTAACCCCAAGTTGCTCCCGAAGGCTTGCCATCGGTGTGGACTGGATGTGAATGAATGTTAGTTAGAGTCTGATGGTGGCACCTTGCATGGTAGCCTGTCATCAGTGTGTGAATGGGTGAATGATATGTAATATACTACTGACTGTAAGTCGCTTTGGATAAAAGCGTCTGCTAAATGACTGTAATGTAATGTAATGTGTCTGAGCCTCTGCTGTGGACTTGGTTGATGCATTACCCATAGTGATAGCATACACATTAAAACATTAATACAGTTATACAGTAATACATCAATACATTTTCATTAACATATCCCTCATACATATCAATGAACACTGCTGCAGCATCAAGAGTCTCCACACTTCTCACATTTTCTTGTTCTTATTCAGTGGTGGCGATTTTGAGATGATAAGTGAAAACTCCGAAAGTTTTCACCTTGTGTACACAATTCCTATTCAGCGCCTAGGCCTCTGAGCCAGTAGCATAACAGAGCCTCCGCTTCCCGACGGGCACAGCTTCACCACAGGTCTTGATTAACCGAAATAAGCCTCTTTCAGCTTATCCCAGAACGTCTTCCCACGGGTTTCACCTCACTGTGGGTTTTGTCTGTGTCAGGCGCAACCTTATGTTGCCCCTGAAGTAAACCACCCAGTTGTGGTGCTGTGGGGCAAAATCCTCACCACAGACTTTCTCGCCAAAATCCACCACCCACTGAAAACTAGCACTTTAGTTTTAACCTATTTCGTAAACTTTTTAGCTCATTGATTTCTGTATTTTCTGCTCCTTTCAAAATTTGTCACTTTTGGTTTGAGCCTTGGCAGGCCTTAGATGATCCAATTTGCAGGAAAATACAAAATCTGTTCTTTTGATTCCGTCAAACGCAGACATGGTAAGGCAAAATAGAGAAATGCACTTACCAGTCTTTGTTGTATTGGAATCCTGTTTGTGACGCCAATTTGTGATGGAAATCTTAGAGCTAGTTCCTTCGAGACAGAAGAAGTTTCGGCAGACCCGGATGTCTTAAGCAGTAACATTTATTGTTTCTCGATGGAGGAGAACAGGGAAACACCACGTTTGAATCACAGCGTACTGCTACCCAATTCTGAAGATGGTGTCGTTGAGCACAGTATTTAACCTTCCCCAGACCAGCTAAGTTCCGCTATATCCAAAAAAGGTTAGTTCTACATCAGCCTGGCATGTGTGAGGATTCTATTGGATATAGGATCTAAACAAGGAAATACATCTACCGTTGCTGTATTAGTAACAACATTGCCTCTGTACAGTCTCTCTTATCCAGCGTCTCCAACCAGGCACCAGCCTGTTGAGTCTAAACCGAATACACAAGGTTTCTAGCTAACCTTGGCCTACCAGCTGGCCTAGCCAGCTCGGCCCTATCAGGCACACAGAGTGAGTCTGGCTAAGAGAGACAGACAGTTGACCTGACCTACAGACAGTTACCTTTAACCTACAAGAGGGAAGTTTAACATACAATAAGGAAAATTCGTTCACACATATAATATTTTATTTTACCACGTACCTGAGCAGAACTGTCCCGTGCAGGTGAACATGACCTTGTAATCGTGGCACTGACTCACTTTCTGCTCTGAGTTAAGGCATACAAGGCCCTCTGATGAACTGTAACTGCAAAACACAACCAATCCCATCCCAAAGTTACATTTGGTTTAAGTAAAAACAAAAGTAGTGTTCAAAAGTCTGAATTTAGTACTGTTTTTAGTAAAAAGTGAAACCTCATATCAGGTAAGGAATCAAGTTATCGCCTTTAAAGTTCTATTTTTGATGGATGAAAACAGTTATGTCAGGCACATGCTAAATGTCTCCTTCTCCTTGTTGAGTTGGTTTGGTGCTGTGAAAAACATATCACATAGAGGACCCTTTTAATATTAGCCAATATCTACTATTAGATGCTAGCATTACAACAACTCACATTGTGCGTTAGGAACATACAAGTGTTAATATCTGCGAGGCAATCGTGGTTTTACATTTAACTTTAAAATACCTTAAAATCGTAAAAATAAAGTTTTGACTTAATTTCGTGACTTCAGACTTTGTACAACATTATGAATCATAGCTTCTTGATCAGTAGTGTAAAGGTGAAGTCTTTACATGTGGAAGGTGTTCCCGGTGTGCTGTGACCGGACTCCAGAAACCGTCTGAGCCTCCATGTCCACTGGGTCGGAGCAGATCTCCGTCCAGTGGTTCCTTCTCAAGTCACTCAGGAGCTCAGAGTCTCCGTTGCTGGAAACATTGCGCTCATCAAACCAGGCTGTGTTACAGGCTGCGGAAGAGGAAAGTCATAGGGCTCGACAATCTGCTGTGGATAAGTGCTTCATTTCTTAATAGATCCAGACAAAAAAATAACAGAGGGCTTACTTTCCAATGCAGTGGCAAAGAATTGAAGATCTGTAATAATAATAATAATTCAGAGATCAGTTTTACATTATTTTTCTGACCATTGATTGTGTATGAAATAATAAGAATTGAAGCAATCATTTATTTTATTACCTGATGCAAAAAGACACCAAACTGCAAAGCTCTAAAATAACAAGTGGAAAACAAATAAATCACTGGGAGGCACCATGATAAAATACACAACTCAAGTTCAAAATGCACAACATCACAATACCTGAAAGACCAGCATGATTTTCTATCTGGTAATCTTGAAGAGGGACAATATAACAAATCCACATGTGGTTAAATTCTACATTAAAGTGGGAATAAAATGTCCTTCACAAAGATGTTCTCGTGTTAAGAGAAGCCTGTTCTTAGGAGGTGAGAGGCATGTGTAACACAAGTGTATCATCATGATGGTGTCTGTACAATATCTCTGTATCCCTGCTCCTCCCATGGAGAATCAGCCTATAAGGAGTGCTCCTCCTCAGCAATCGGTAATATGTAATGGAGCAGTAAGCATCATCATCAACATGCTGCTCCTCTCAGGAAGTTCAGGTTTCCTCCTTAATCCCTTCATTCTCGCTCCTCTTTGTGGAGTTTGACTGATGGGATTTGCAAAAACTTGATCTGTGATAATAATGACAGTCATAAAAAACAAGCACCACTGTTTTTCTTTATGATTGTAGGAGTTTCCCTCTATCATTAGCATTGTTCAGATACTAACTTATGAAAAGTGAACTATAAATATTATCCATTTGTATTCACTTAAACAGAGAGTTAAGTAATATTTAATCATTAGGTATGTCCTCCGATGATAAGTGTTCAATGTGGTTTATCAGTGTATTGTTAGTGTTGTTTAAAGCTGTTTTGTTCCATACTATTATGTCTCTGTCTCCTCAATTTTCAGACATGTATTCAAATGCATAAATGCATCAGAGACATTTATATTTGATCAAAAACTCCTATTTATGTTTTATTGTTGTATGTTTTTTTTAAAGCTCTTAAGTAACACAAAGTGAATTGAACACATTCACACAGTTACACATATTCACAGCAGGACGTTTAAATGTCAAAAGCTATAATAGACAGCAAGACTAAACTGTCTCTGTTATCAATGAAAGTGTTATAAGGATATATTTTTGCTCATTCTTTACCATTGCTAAAATCATCTCTTTATTTATTAATTATTATTCAATACACTTTAATTCTTTATTTTTTACCAAATCATGGTGAACTGTCAGTTTGACTGGGTTATAGGATATGCAAATGTTTTCAGGTTGGTTGAAAACAATATTGAACAGCTTTTGCTTGCAGTTCATTCCTTCCGCCATTAAAACATATTTGTACTTGAACAAAAGCCCTCTTGATTTGACTCAATCAGATTTTGCAAAAATTTGGCTCTGGACTTTGGAAGCGCACAAGTAAGGGACCTCTTATCGGCTAGTCTGAAAATGTAACTATTTCAATGTTCATGTGCCATTGAAAAAAAAAATGTGAATTATTTTTACTGCATCCACCTCTTTGTTACTTTCCATTTAAATGTGTTGTCCTACTGTCCTTTTTGATGAAACTTCAGACATGGTTTATGTGAAAAAATAAGGAAACATTTGTATTGTTGGATAACTTTTATAGCTAAACATTAGCATAAAATCCCCATCTTCTGTTTAAATTATACTGTTAAAAGTCCAAGTCAAATAGACTAACTCTCAAATCTCTTTTGGATTTAACATTTTTTTCTTTAATTGACTAATGACCAACAGGTCACACTACAATGCTGAGTGTTTGATTAACATGTTCAGACCTCCAGTCCAGCAGTTTGCTGGGTTAAATCTAATAGTGAAAGTCAAGACTTTGTTGTTTGACGGCTGGAGGATTTAATTACAGTCCTGGAAGCTCAGAAAGAAATAGAGAGCAACATGAGAACACATTTCCTATGTGAGCTTGACAACTATGATATTGAATATGACAAAGGCCATTCAGTCATGCATGTGGTGAAAGAATGAACATAACCTATACACTATCTGGGATGTTGGCAAATATATAAACATACATGAATGATTTCTTGAACGTGTTGCCATTTCCTGATACAAAATTTGAATGCTGTCTCACTTAGGTTTGTAACACAGATTTTCACGATACAATTGCCGTCTTAGATAATCTCACAGTATACAGTATTACATTATACTATTGTTCTTCTACTTCTTCTTCTTGTTCTTATCATTAATATTAATTGTAATATTGACACGAATATCACCGTACATATTAATATTAATATCAATTCATATTGGTTACAATAAACCTTGAAAGAATGAGATAATAATTGTTACAGTGCATGCCGATAAGCAAATTTACACAGTACGATAAACGTCAATTTTAGTAACGTGTCATACCGTGATACCGGTATTCCATTACAACCCTTGTCTCACTGTCACTCATTTGAGAAGGACAGAGTGAGGACGAGAGCTCACCAGTTGAATTTGACTATTGAGTTACTGTAAATAACAATTGAGGTGTCAGCCGGACTGACAAAGCCCAAGGCCCTGCTGTTAAATGTCACTGAAATAAGATAAGATAAAATAAGATAATCCTTTATTAGTCCCGCAGCGGGGAAATTTACAGGATTACAGCAGCAAAGAGGATAGTGCAAAACAAGAGACATAGTAAATTAAAAAAAAACACAAGATCAAAATAAGTATTATAAATAAGCAAATGAGCAATAAAAAACAGTAAGGAACAGTAGAGAATCCACAGTAATATTATATATACAGACATAAACTATTATAAATATTGTATTGCACAGTGTATTAGTGTATTAGTGTATTAGTGTCATGTGGTCTGCTGGGAGCAGAGCTGGTTGTGCAGCCTGACAGCAGCAGGAAGGAAGGACCTGCGGTACCTCTCCTTCACACACCGGGGGTGAAGCAGCCGGTGGCTGAAGGAGCTGTACAGAGCAGCCAGGGTGTCCTGCATGGGGTGGAGGTGTTGTTCATCAGGGATGACAGCTTGGCCATCATCCTCCTGTCTCCCACCACCTCCACCGTATCCAGTGGACACCCCAGCACACTGCTGGCTTTCTTGACAAGTTTATTTAGTCTCTTCCTGTCGGCCGTCGAGATGCTGCTGCTCCAGCAGACCACTGCATAAAAAATGGCTGATGCCACCACAGAGTCAAAGAAGGTCTTCAGGAGTGCTCCCTGCACTCCAAAAGACCTCAGTCTCCTCAGCAGATACAGTCTGCTCTGACCCTTTTTGTAAAGTGCGTTAGTGTGATTAGTCCAGTCCAGTTTATTGTTCAAGTGAACACCCAGGTACTTGTAAGATTTCACAATCTCAATGTCCTGTCCCTGGATGTTCACTGGTTCCAGAGGACAGTGTTTACCCTGGCGGAAGTCCACCACCAGCTCTTTGGTTTTACCAGAGTTGATCTGGAGGCGGTTCCGCTGGCACCATCCTATGAAGTCCTGGTTCAGTTCTCTGTATTCCCTCTCATCACCGGCGGAGATGAGGCCGACTATTGCAGGTGGCAGTTTGCAGAGTTGTATGTGTAGTCCGATGTGTAGATGGAGAAGAGGAATGGAGCCAGAACGGTTCCTTGTGGGGCCCCCGTGCTGCAGGACACCCGATCTGACTCACACTCCCTTATCCTCACATACTGTGGACGGTTGGTGAGGTAGTCCAGGATCCATGCAGTGAGGTGGTGGTCCACCCCGGTCTGCTCCAACTTGTCCCTCAGTAGCAAAGGCTGGATGGTGTTGAAGGCACTGGAGAAGTCGAAGAACATGACTCTCACTGTATGCCTCCTTGGTGTTGGCATACAGTAGGTCCAGGGTTTTGTTGTCTCTGGTGGGGCAGGTGATGTACTGGGTGAAGGTGGGCAGAGTGGAGGACGGAGGGGCATGGTTAAAGTCACCAGAGAGGAGGAGGAGGGCATTGGGATGTTGTGTCAGCAGCCTGCTTATCGCCGAGTGTATGACGTCACAGGCCGCTTCTCCGTCAGCAGAGGGGGGAATATACGCAGCTATCATGATAACGTGCGAAAATTCCCTCGGTAAATAGTCCGGCCTCATGCTAACGGCCAACAGCTCAATGTCCTCTGTACAGGTCTGTTCCTTAACAGTGATGTGCCCAGAGTTACACCATCTATCATTCACAAACACTGCCAGACCTCCTCCCTTCCTCTTACCGCTCTCAGTCGTCCTGTCTGCCCTTTTGATGCGGAACCCGTCCAGTGCAGCGTTGGTGTCCGGAGTCAACTCGGTAAGCCATGTCTCCGTGAACACCATGATGCTACACTCCCGGTATTCCTTCTGATGGCGAGTCAGTGCTGATAGCTCGTCCAAAGTATAAGTAACCAGGATTAGCGTAGAATAACTGCTATCTGCATGACACTGTTACACAACACACCCAGAGCCAACAAAGTGATGGATTTCACGCTTCACTGTGACGGAGATATACAGGGCTGTCAAAGGGAATTTCTTGAGGAAGAAAGAATGATTCAAGTGCTGTGTCAGTATTATGCTTGAATTGTGTTTATTTTCAATGATGAACTAAATGTTGGTAATTCTTATGGGATCTTATATTTTCCGTGAATTCATTTTAGCATCACTGGTGGAACAAGGACACAGCGTCCCAGACATGAGGGACTTTACATACAGTGCATGTAATCAGGCTGTTGAATAAAGGAGGTCAGTGAGGTGATCTTGGTTCAGTGCGCCATGTACAAGTTTCCTAAATGCCACTAATGGGCTTAAAGTGACAACTCACAATATCCTTAAAACGCCATGAAAAAAACTTTAATAAGCTTGGTCCAGTAGTGATCCACAGAAAATGGGGGAATCGAAATGGGGACAAATCTAGTCCGATGTTCTTGAGGCAAATTCTTGAGGCAAATTTGTAGAGTGAGTGGAGATGGATGTCTGTAGTTTCATTTAAATCTGACTTATAGCAAGGAGTTAGGACTTTTCAAAGTTGACCTTTAATTATAGCGCCCCCATCAGGCTGTGGAGTCCAATCATTGGTGAAAAATGAATGTGCCTATGATGTAACATATCACAGGAATTTGCACAAAGTTTCTGAAAAAAAATTGCCTTCTGAGCTTGGAACCCTAAAAATAAGTCTAACTTTGTAAACCTTTGTAATGGCTCAGAAAACAGACTTGCTTAGCTTGAAGCCAGAAGCACAACTCAAAGACAGGAAGGCTGAGATAAAAGTTATTGTTTACTGTAGTCAAAAAAACTTGCAAGAGTCTAAACCAGGAGGACAGAAAATGGAAAGCAGGTGAGCAGGTGGAAGGTCACCTGATGGAAATTGTTGGAAAACAGGTGACTGCAGGGGAGGAGGCAGGAAACAGTCGACAACAGAATGAGCTGGCTGGAGTTGTGGCAACCATGGAGAGGGATGATTTATTTATTGCTCGGTGGGCAAATAATGCTTTTAAGAAACGAGTCTCAAAAATCCTCTGACAGACTGAAAAGAGGATCCACACTTTTCTGTAGAGGAAACCCCACCCCCACCCACAATTGTCTCAATGGTCACCCCTCCCCCTGTCATTTCACTGATGCCTCACAAGAGCTGTGTGAGCAATTTTTAAATTTCTTTGCAAACAGAGTACAGGACATTAGGCAACAAATTTGTCCCCCAGACCGTGTTTTACATGTTAGTAGGGATATTCTAAGTTATTTTAGCAGTTTTATCCTGTATTGCTTTCCTCTTTAGCAGAAACCATATCCCATATGAAATCAACCACGTGCAGCCTTGATTTTATTCAATTTCAATTCAGTTTATTTTGTATAGCCCAGAATCACAAATTACAAATTTGCCTCAGAGGGCTTTACAATCTGTGCACATGCGACATCCTCTGTCCTTCCCTGACATCGGCACAGGAAAAACTCCCCTAAAAACCCCTTTAACAGGGAGAAAAAAGGAAGAAACCTATGGGAGAACGACAGAGGAGGGATCCTTCTCCCAGGATGGACAGAATGCAATAGATGTCATGTGTACAGAATGAGCAGCATAACAGAGATACAACACATTCAATGTATATGACATAAATGATTCATATAATAAGACTACTTATAATAACAGCAGCAATTATTACAGTAGAATTATAGCCATGAAAATAGGGATAGTAATGTGACTAATAATAATAATTGAAGTAGCAGTGGGTGTCAGTCGGCTCACAGCAGGAGGCACGACTACGGTCCAGGTACCACAACGATTCATGGAAACCTGCAGAACGAGAAAGCAAAAGGGCTTCAGGGTGGAAGTAAAGCTAAAATGCTTAATGGTACAGGTAATAGTAATAGTAATGTGACTAGTAATAATAATGGTGGTAGCAGTACCAACTAAATTTCTCAAACAGGTTATTGACACAGTCGGGCCCAGTATTTTATTGATTATTAATAGCTCGTTAGCAACAGGAACTATTCCATCCAGTCTTAAACAGGCTGAGGTCCAACCACTTTTAAAGAAACCGAATCTTGATCCCTCGGTTTTAACAATTTCAGGCCTATTTCTAAACTTCTGTTTTTATCAAATGTTTTAGAGAAAGTTGTTTCAACCCAACTTCTAGCCTTTATGTGTCTTAATGAAGTGTTTGAGAAGTTTCAGTCAGGTTTTAGAGCTTTACACAGTACAGAAACGGCCCTCCTCAAGGTGTCCAATGACCCCCTTTTAGCAGCTGACAGGGGGGAGAGCTCGATTTTAATCCTTTTGGACCTAAGTGCAGCCTTTGACACGGTAGACCATGCCATTTTAATCAACCGTCTTAAGAACTGGGTTGGCATCAAGGACTCTGCACTTAGTTGGTTTTATTCTTACCTCACTGACAGAACCCATTCGGTCACCATAGGTAATTACTCATCTTCTACTTCTAACATTACCTGTGGTGTACCGCAAGGTTCTATTTTAGGTCCAATTTTATTTTCCATATACATGCTCCCCCTAGGTCAAATCATCAAACGTCATAATGTCTCTTTTCATTGCTACGCAGACGACACACAGATATACCTTCCACTGAAACCCGACGACCCAAGAAGCCTAGCTGCTATTATAGACTCTCTTAAGGATATCAACTGTTGGATGGCTCAAAACTTTCTTCAACTAAATAATTCGAAATCTGAGATCATTTTATTTAGTCCCCCAAACCCCATCACTCCTATTGTAAATGCACTTGGTCCTCTGTCTTTAAATATAAAATCCACGGCAAGGAACTTAGGAGTTCTATTTGATTCCGACTTCACTTTCAGACCCCACATCACAAAAGTAGTCCAGTCCTGTTTCCTCCAAATCAGAACCATCTCCAAAATAAAACCTATCCTCACTCCCCCAGACCAGGAAAAAATCATACATGCATTTGTCTTTTCAAGACTGCACTACTGTAACTCCCTCCTCTCTGGCATTAACCACAAGTCACTCTCTCGCCTCCAACTGGTTCAGAACTCCGCAGCTAGGCTTCTTACTGGTTGTAACAGACGACATCACATAACCCCAATCCTGGCTTCTCTTCACTGGCTCCCTGTTCGTTTTAGAATTGATTTTAAGATTTTGCTGATCACTTTTAAAGCACGTCTCGGTCTGGCCCCGACTTACATAGGAGAAATGTTGACCCCGTATGAGCCAGCTCGCAGCCTTAGATCCTCAGGTGGGGCCCTTCTGGTTGTTCCAAAGTCGAAACTGAAAACCAAAGGCGACCGTGCTTTTGCCATAAGGGCCCCTCAGCTTTGGAATGACCTGCTGGAGGAGATAAGGCTTGCAGAATCAGTAATCTCTTTTAAAACACTTCTTAAAACACATTTTTATAGATTGGCTTTTATGTGATGTCGTCGTTTTATTGGTTCATTTTCATTTGGTCTTGGTATTTTATCTTATATTTGTTTACTATATTTTACCAATATCACTTGATTTTATTTATTTCATTATTTTATTTATTTTGTTTGTTTATTTATTTATTTGATTGTCACTTGTTATTTCATTTTGTTTCGTATGCACTGTCTTGCTGGCTGGTCTTATTATTATTATCTAACAGCAACAACAACCTACTTTACCTTGTTGTGTATCTTTCCATCCCCAAGGCAATTTCACAAACACAGTAGACTTTGTAAAATGAGAGTACCGTACCGATGGGACAGGTTTATGTGAGAAACCTGTTTTGGGTGTAACCTCTACGAGGAAACATTGGATCTTAACTTAATGGGCGCTGTAATTGGCCTCTCCTCAGGGACAGGCTAACCTCAACAGTTACCTGTACAATGGAATATTTCGGAACAATGAAGTGAGCTAAAGAAACCAGTCAGCATAGAGCCAAACACAGCCATTAAGACCAACAAGAAAGAAAACTCACGAGATTAAAAATAGCACATGAATTTTGTTTTTAATTAAGAAACACCAAAGGCAAGGGGAGTGTCTTTTCAAACATTGGAAATGGAGCAGTCAGGTCGTGCTGACATTGACAGTATTACATCTGGTACACTTTCATTTAAGTGATACGCTTTTCGTGGCATTCAGAAGTGAAACAAATTTTAAAATAAAAATGTCCATCATCAAGTGCACCTGTCATATTTTGCAATGGCCTGAAAACAACAAAAATATTTTCTTCACAACTTTGTGTTGGGCAAGAGTGTACAGTGTATATATAAATGAAAATCCAGTTTAGGAGCAGACACATAAAAGGCACCCAACAAGGGGCACACACGCCATCATTCTCTGCTTCAGTGTCCTAAACCTGGAACACAGCCGTGGCTCCATTCAATGCAGATGTTCATATCTGAACAAACATGATGACAACTTTCTGCATAGATAAATAATACATTTCTTGAATTTGGAACCTAAGACTTTTTTTGCATTGAGTGAATAATAAGACCTGTTTCTATCCATTTGACCAGGCAGTTCAAGGTGTATATTAACCTTTCATGGAACTTCATTGAAAGATTTGTGAAGAACTTCCCAGGGGGGCCGTATTCAAACTCAAACATGAGGGGGAAAACAAGGGGGATGTGGGAGGCAATACACAATAACCAGAGGAAAGGAAATAGCAAGATGTGATTGCTCTAAAAACAGCAGAATCAGGCCTTGGAACAAAAGCGATGTAAAAGAGAAAAAAAAAAACATAAAATAAATAAAAATGAGTCAACTCTAAGAGAAAGATCGTGCTCATTTTCATTGTAGAAAGGATATTAATACAAATATTTGAAGCTTAAAAAAATGAGAAAAAAGGTTTGTGAAGCCCCGAAGCGATCGTGCCGTTGTGGTGTTGTCGTGCGGTTTAATCTAAAGGTGGGTGAGCATGCTTTATCCGAGCTACGTTACTGATCACAGCACCTGCAGGAGACTTAACTGCATTCCCAAACACACCATCAAACACTATCCCGAACTGTGTCCTACTGCTGTTTGCTGCAGACCCATCTACTTCTGCAGAGAAAACCACAGACTTTCAGAGTTTTGTAACTTAGTGCATTGTCGCTAAAGCTACCAAACCTGCAAATGAAGCAACGTATTGAGGCAACTCTGGGTTGGGCCTCCTGAGGATATGGATATTGGTACAGGAACACACACATACACGCACGCACACACAAATCTGACTCCATACTGGGGCTTAAAGTAGAGTGACCTGTGAATAATGGCAGGCGCTGAGGCATACATAACCAACAAAAGAACTAGCATTCACACTTATTCTCTAGAGATATCTACCTGTCTGGCAGATAGTTTTACACATAAAGCAATATCTTCAACAATCACACATACAAAATAGGAGACACTCTAATCAATCAAATATGGCTGTGGAGGCAGCAAATCATGCCATATTCTTATAAAATCAACCTTGAATGTCATGCATATCAACAAATGTGACACTGTTAGATGTAGATCTTCTTAATCCAAGTAACCACGTACTCTACAGTACATGTAACAGACAGGTAACCATATGACTGTGTGCTGTAACTTTATGTCTGACATTAGCACCACGGTTTCTTTCTTTGTCATAAAAAAAACAAATAGACATAGAAGACACAACAGCGCTGTGAATTACTTGCAAAGCAAAACAAATCTGCCGAGTTGAAGCAGCAGTATGTAACTATGGTTATTAATTTGTTTTGGCCGACCTGAGTTGTGTACTGAAGCTGCATGTGACCATGTGTTCTCCTCTCCCAACAATTTACATAAAATGCTGTAACTGCATGCTTACGTGCGCAAAAAAAAAAGGTTCCTCTACAGAAGTGAAGAAAGAAGGCCTAAACATCTTCAAGTATTAATACAGTTAGGCCTATTAAAAGCCCTGGACACACAGTATTAGAACCCAGAATAAACTCTAGGAAAGTTGAAGAGCAGTTATGGTTAGTTTGCATGTTTTCCTCCCACAAATATAATATATATATATTCATATGTATATAAATAAAAATTCAGTGCTGTAAAAACATCTCCAACTCCATAGGATCTGACCCATCGTAGAAGGCCTAATATGTTTTACTCTTACTCTTCTCATGGCTAAAACTACTGCTGGAAGTATGTAAACTGTACTGGTTCTCCTGTGTTAATAGTCCTTCATTGAGAATACAACACTGAGGAAGAGAAGACTTGTTAATATTTTTTTCTCTCTTTTTTTGGTTTTACTGCACACAGAGAAACATATCCTGTTGGGTCATCTTGGCATTTTTTTGGTAGCAGCGAAGCACCAAGTCTCTCTGTGTGAGTCTGCTGTGTGTGTACGACATCACTCCATAGTCTCTGTGTGTGTGTATGTGTGTGTCGGTGTATGCGTGTTTCCATGTGTGTGTGCGCTGCGATCTATGAAGAGCACGGCAGCACGTTGACGCCGTGCGCCGCGTGGGTTTGCAGGTCGATGGCCTGGGCCGGCTGCTGTCCCGGCCGGGCGTTCATCAGTGCCAGGTTCCTCACGCAGCCCGTCATTCCAGACAAGAACTTCCCTCCGGTCATCGCAGCCATGTCTGGGGCTCCACCTGTCACATGAGCACATACAAAGTGAGCTATAAGTGAGGAAGTTCCTCTTTAGACATTTGGACCCACACAGCAGTTTTGAGGAAATGTTGGTCTCTGATATAGCTTCATGAATTTGGAAGAACTACATAAAATAAAGTAAATAAGGTTACATTTTCAATTTCTGCAGTGACGAAATCTTTCATATTGAGCCCAAAAAACGGACAAAATATCGAATAAGGTTAAAATGTTTAAAAGTAACCGAGCTACCGAGAGGGTAGATAGTTAGTTTAACCAAAACACTGGAAGCTAAACTCACTAAACAGACTATTTCCATCTTGGTTGTTGATGCAGACAAGAGACATGCACTTGAAGATGAAGATAATTTTGAAAAAAATAGTGTCTGTGACCTTCCAGGTAGTGTTAGCTAGCTAACTTTGTTAGCGTTAGCTTGCAGACTAAAATGTGTAACAAGAGTTAACGGGTTAATCTACAGCAGTGTGCAGCAGTAGTTTTATGAAGAAAGCTAGCTTCACCTATGTAGCTCGCTGAAAAGCCTGGTGCTCAATGTATTTAGACACCAGTGTTTTCAGTAAGATAAGCTAGCCACACAGTTTTTCAATTTACAAACAGTTAAAGTTTAATTTAATTTTTCAAGCTCCATTTGAGATTGTGTTTGGTTGGTGAACAATGGCTAACAGCCATCAACCTCTATCCCAACATCGGGATTTAAAAGCAAAAGCGCAAAGTGGGAAAGATGCCTGAGTGTTAACCAATGAATGTATTTGACGTTGAATTCAAACACATTATCACAGTTCAATCAGATAACCTTTCACTTGATTTAGTTGCCAGTATTGGGCCTACATGATTTCAATTCACTCACCAAGGTATATACTGCCTTTGGTGTTGACCATGAGGCTTCTGCCTTTAGACTGTCCATGAAGCGCGGCTTCTCCATCGATCTGGATGTATCCATCTTTTCCAGTTCTGCAAGAAAAGAGAAACATTAGGAGACAAACACATCACAATACAAGCACTGGTCATGCACAGACAAATCAGGAAATTGACAAAAAGCCATTAGTGAGGTCCAAAGTTATTAGGCTGATTATAAATCAACAAAGCAGGAATTAAACATATAAAAAGAACCAGAGCATTATGGGTAAACATAAGTAATATATATATGCAAACCTACCTGACTGCTGTGACCTTATGCCATCTCCCATCATTGATGGTCCTCCGGGACAAGATATCTGACTCTCCGCTGCCCAATTGGTAACTGGATATCATACCAATCATCAGCGTTAGTAAACCATTAACAAGGGCTGATACTAATAGAACTCATACAGGTGTCAACAGAACTACAGGGCTGAGTCACCTGAAAACAAGGTGTCCATTCTGCAGACCGAGGCTAATGAAGTCCTTGCCTTTGCCATGTTCTCCAAGTTCCTGGAAATAAATATGTTTGTCAGCAGAGAGAAGATGATGTAGGATTGAAAACTGTGAACCACTGAACAGCTGCAGTAATTTTCCGCACCAACTGTTATAATAGAAAAAACATGAGGCAATGCAGACAGATTGCTCCTTTGTTGAAGTGTGACATAAAACCCTCCATGCAAAATAACAGCGACAATAGAAACCATTATGCGCGTTGTGCAAAACAAAACACTCTTTCATTTCAAATGACGAGATTCTCCAGTAGTATCTGAAAAATTGTTATACACATTGTAATGTAAAACACATGTTATGAAACATGCAAAATAAATAAGGAGTGTCTTGTGTTTGAGTGGATACCTTTTTACTAGCATGCACCTTTCGCAAATTGCGTGCGCCATTGGTCTCCTGAGGAAAATGGAGGGTGAGTTAGAGAAGCAACATGCATTTATTTAGTGGTGTGAGATAGAGCTGGGCCAGCAGCCAACATGCCCAACAATGTCACAGCCTCAGTGGGACAAGTAAGAATTAAACAGTGAACACTGAAATGAAGGAGAATGCAGTATTGTGTAATACTGACACGTAAGTAAAAAAAAAAAAAACTCTGAATGCTTTGAGAACATTAATGAGCATCACGTCTTTATGGATGAGGTAATGGTGATGATTAAGAGTGCTGAAGTGCAGTAGCAATGTTATGGTGAGGATACAAATGTGGAAGGGAAGGTGTGAGTATCAGGTTTAAGATTTGGATTAAACCATGGCTCAGGACTATGAGTGAGTCTGAAGGCCGGACCAGGACTCACCACTCCCTGCCACAAGATCAGACCCTCAGAGGAGCTTGTGTTGATCTCCAGTTCGATTGTCTCTGGCGAGTCATGGGCGCTAAAACAGAAACAAAATTTAGACTTTTACCGATGATGCATTGTTACATTAACTCCTAATAATACAACATCTGGTTCAACCTTCTTACATACAGTGTATTGGTTTAACAATGGTACTCAAACTTTTTTTTCAATAATATATAAAATATTTTGTTCAGGCAAAACATCCTAACCAGCCAAAACATTTTGGAAGAAAAAACAATGTGTTTGTTACGGTTGTTGATAGTTTACGGCAGTTAGCAATTACATTGGAAATACTGATATTGAATATTAAAAGTGGTTTATCAATTTTTTTAATTAAAGTTATTACGGTATTATTATTCTAAAAATTAAGCATAACATTTCTTAAGTAACATTAAAGAATAAATCTCACTTACTCCATGCAGAACTCCAAAGGGGTACTAGAACCATTTGAGAAACAATGTGCTCTAAGTTTTATAAGAGTTTAGAAACACAAATTATAGTTACCTTCTTGGGAATACAGATTTAGGAAGGGCAATGTATCCGTCATCGTGGAAATGAGCCGCATACTGATAGGGTGAATCTAGAAAAAAATAAAGTAAATACACATCAAAAATTATGTTCAAATAATTGTAAGGCTGCTGTGGACTTTCATTCTCACTGTTATAGTGCCCTCCAGTGGCGAAAGCATGGAAAAAACCCAAAGGCTTGGTTAAACACGAAAGTTATAGACAAAGAAGAGGTATTCTTTCACTGTATTTTTTTGGGTGGTAGTTTTTAAAGAGAGACTATATAACTTTTTAAATAAAGAAATAATACATTCTTCCTCTTATCAAAGAAAAGTTGAATTCATAAGCAATAAAACTTGGTCTTTTATGACTAGTGGCTTGGTGGCTGATGACTTTATACTCTTCTTTGCTTACTGTCACAATAGGTTTTTGCATATCAGAGATAATTTCAATAAACACAGTGTTAACTTTTTGTTTAAATTCATTAATACAACCAAATTAGCCACCCTAAGCACATAACCGATCATGTACCAAGCACATACCAAGTCTGTAGCAGCAAAACGATTATATAGAAATGAGAAATTGAGTGTTTGATTGCTTACAACTTTTCCTTTGTAAGAGGTAGATAATGTTATTTCTTCTCTCAAAAGCTACATAGTCGCACTTTATGTGCCCCAAAATTCATATGCAATTGTCAAAAACAAAAATGACAAAACTCTTCATCATGACCAAACCAGAATCCATGATGCAAAACCCACCAACACGAGAGCGATTCATTTGCAAGTCCTCACACGCTGCACCATCTCTGGGCTTTCACAGATATCAGATTGAACTCACCATGGGTTCATGCATGAATACTTTTGTTCGAAACGCATCTCATCTCACCCAAACACCATCCCAGTGTGCTTTCAACACAAACGTTTGAGTTGTTAGTAACAGCATAAATGGATGGAACAAATAACAGATATAATGTTCTGACCGAGACGGTTTCAGAGAGAAGAACAGGTACTTTTTTGTATTTTATTGTTGTATAGACAGGCATTCTTGAGGTAAACGGAGACAAGATGTAATGTTGTGAGTAGCCATCTTTAACAAGAAGATAGGGAAAAAGCAAAACAAGGGGAATTCCACATTTCCATCTGGGTCCAAAAAAACAGGCAGCACAAATCCGTTGATCTCCCAACAGCAGTCTACCATCCTGTTACCTCTTATTACAGATGCAGAATTCCCCTCTCCCAACTTTACAAAGGGGACAAGATCCTCAGTTGAGCACAGAAGCATGTTTGGTATGCGCGGACATGTGTTAGGCAACAGACAGTTTGGGTTGAGCTTTGAGGGGACTTGGGGCCCCTCGGGCTCAGATGGGCCCCTGTTAGTCAGAGTCGTGTCAGGCAGACTGGATATTGAGATACTGTACCATTTGACTCGCTACCTTCCAAATTCCTCAGGGCCTCTGGGAAGCTGGAGACCTGGCCTGTGTGTGTAGGATATATAGCTATGAGAGTGCAGGGGTAAGACATACGTGATTACTTAGGTTAAGCTGTCTGATGTTAGAAGGGCTTCATACTGAGGAGAATGTGAGTCATGTGTGATCACTTCTGGCTGTGGGTCTAGTTTTTCTGCTTTGATGACCAATATATTTGTCTATATGCTGTAATGTTATAGGGGGTTAAATGCTTTGGAGATTTGGAGTTTTGCTTTTCAGAACTGCTTTTAGACAGAATCTGCTACTGAAATTGCATAGTTATAAATTAACAATACAATTAAACCATTTCCCCCACACACATTGTGCTATTTCTGGCTTTGATTTAGATATTATATTAGGTTGACATGGTTGTGTAGCTATTCAATACTTACTTTCTTCACAGTTTATGCCTGTGTGGCCGGGCGCACACACACACTGGCCGTTGACACAGCTGCCGCCATTTTGGCATTGAAGGTTGCTCTGGCACGCGTCTTTCACCACCTCACAACGCTCACCTGCGGGGTCACATACCAGTTATGGGTCAGGAGTGAAAGGTCGGGGGGTCAAGTTTACACCAAAGTCAGGGTGAGTTCATAGGGTCTGGAGATAATACATGGACAATGATAATTGTTTATTGTTTTTTTTTATCCATTTAAACTATCCAGATATTTTTCAAGGAGCAGATCTGTTTAAATTGAATTTTAACCAGATTTGATGTTTTGATGGACCCACGAGTTGGATTTTCTTGAAGCCGATGAGCATAGTTTTATAGTTAAAGAGGGTTGTTGACAAAATACAGACAAAATCTTTCCCTTAGAGATAATGAAGTGAAAAATGAGCAGAAAACCCAAATTTGGTACAAGAATTCTGTGAATTTTCAACAGATTTAATGCATGCTATGCCTTTTCCAGTGTCAAGAAGACTTGTGAGTGTGAACACCAACCTTCAAATCCATCCTTACAGAGGCACTGGTACTCATATTCAACACTCGACATGCAGTGACCACCATTCAGGCAGGGCCGGCGGTCACAGGGGCTGTTGTCCACACACTTGCGGATTAATCTGCTTTCTGTGAAGCTGTAGGACAGATCCACCTTCTTGTTGTTGATGGAAACCTAAGCACGCAGCGCAGACAAGTTTAAGCATTCAAATACAGAACAATATTAATTACATTTCATTTGTCTTTTTCAACACATAGAGATCTCACCTCTCCTATACATCCCTCAAACAGTTCGCTGACATTGGCAGGCTTAGGCAGGACGTCCATGTTGGGGACTCCTCCCAGGAACATGGCCGTGTGGATGTTGAGGCCCTGGGCTTTTCCTGGAGACGTTTTTTCCTCCACTGGGCCTTGATCCACCTTCAGGTGGCCGGCCCTCTTGTTTCGCTCGGCCACAACTCTGTGCCACTGGCCCAGAGAGACCGGCTCTGGACTGAGGAGGATAGCTTGGCCTGGAAATCAAAATAGGCCCAGAGAGATCTTGAATGAAGTTTTTTGGAAGTCTTTGTGTCCCAATTTGAGTCTCTTACTCTAACTGCACTAAAAATCTTCATATTGTTAATCTACTAAAGGATACAGGATTATATTCTATGGACAAATAAATCAATACCTTTCTGAAACTACAAAAGATTTGTGTTAATTCTTTACCTGTGCCCAGTTCATATCTGAACTCTACATGTCCCTCCACCATGGAGATGGCTACAAAGTCCTCCACCTTCATTTTCTTCCCTCCACAGAAGAACATCAGGCCATCTCTTTCCATGGGCTTGAACTCAAGCTCGACACGCAGGTCATCATGGACGTTGGTCAGGGGAGGATAGGCTATGTACGACTCCTCGCCATCAAACAGAGGAGTGGTCACCAATTCCCCTAGTGAAAGTGAACAAGGAGGAAAATGCATTAAGAATTTCTTGAAGGAAAAACATCAATACCAATACTGCATAGCACGCTAAAATACTTTGAATATTTTTCTGTAGATGAGAGTAACTTCCTGTCTTACCATCCATGCATTTGTTTCCAAACTTGCCAAGATGACAGCGGCAGTCGTAGCCCAGGCCATTTTGGCGGTTGATGCAAGTGGCGTCTGGTCCGCAGGCGTCTGTGGGAATTTAGATCACAAACAGAGACATAAAACACTTTTAAAAAATCCTTTGGTGCACACGGATAGTGTTAATAGAAACATCCAGGTATTTTGATTTGTTTATGCGGCCAGGTGGGGATTCCCATGTACCTGAGTGACAGTGCAGGGATGAGTGATGCTGGCAGTTGCTGCCTGTGAATCCTTTGGGGCAGCCGCACTTATACAAGCTGGCATCTGAGTCCTCACACCTCCCTCCATTCTGAATAATGACAGGGAAGAATTAAACTGGACACTATGGGATTAAACACAGACAAAATCCTACAAATACATCCAGTGTGTGGATGTAACTGACCTGGCATGGGTGGTCTTTGCACGTGGGGCAGTTTGTGACGCCAGTGGAGCTGCGGTCCAGGTCTTTGAAAATGACCTCCTCACCCTGGATGACCAGCTGACGGATACAGCCTGCAGAGTAGCAACAGTAAATAAGGAGAAGTCTTCACGCCAAGAGGACTTTTTCCTCCATCCTATGTTTCCTTTCATGGTGTAAACAGAGTGACGTCTTACCAACAAAACCGGTCTTAATTCCAGCAGTTTTGGCGAGGACTGTGTAGTTGGGATAACCACCCACATGCAGGTCCTCATTCAGATCCAGGCCCTTGAACTTGCCCTGAGGACAGGAAATGTGCATTTATGAAACATATTAACTGACATGAATGAATCCAAATGCACATATGTGAAAGTGGGAGTTACATAAACATTGACGGATGTACCTGTGAGCTGCCGTTGATGGGCTCCCCTCCGTCCACAGTGATGTAGCCCAAAGTGAGGTTGCGATACAGCTCGACTGTGTGAAACTCTCCCAGTTTGACAGGGTTGGGGTCCCGTATGGTCGCCATGCCTGAGCCCACGTCAAACCTAGGAAAGCATCAGAATCATTATCAACAAGGTCACCGTGCTGTCTTTATGTCAATTAGGAGAACTTTAAAGATAAGTATAAACTGACCTGAACTCTAGGCGGCCACCAACAAGTCCCAGAGAGATAAAGTCTGCTCCTGTGGTCCTCCTCTGGCCATTGTAGAGAATCATACCTGCACCACAAAAATAAGATGAGTGAGAATTAGTACCATCCTAAGCCTAAATGCGTCCCCTACAATAATATGTGGAATCTTCCAGTTTGTTCAAGAATTTTCTTGAGTCAAAAGTGGAACAATTTTTGTGTTTGACTCAAGATAATTATTTCTTTAAACTTCCTGAAATAACCATCTCAGCACACACTCAGGAAAGCCAAGATTTTAGGCTAAACATGAGAGTAAGTGACTTGTTAGGATGGACAATGTTTGCAACAAAGTCATTCATACACAATGAATATTCTTTGAAAGCTGTAGGGTAAAGCAGCATGCTATGGTGGGGCAAGTTTGAAGCCAACCAAAGCCAGGTTATAACCTGGCATCCTATTCGGGCATCACTGGGCTGCAAAGTGCACCTAGTCACACAATAGTTCGAGTCCTCCTTTTTCTCTCTGAACATGCTGGGAACACATGCTTCATATGAGCCACAGAGGCTCACAGGGAAGTGGGAACATGCCCTCTTACACATCCATCTATATCATCTCTGGTAGTTTTGAAAATGAGTGATCAAGACAGAGTTAAATGCATGAATGTGCAATACAAAGTTGTTGTTTAAGTGTAAAGTAAGTTCACACATACAGTAATATTCTGATGTTTGTTTGTATCACACATTTATACATTTAAGGAGCCAAGTGAGTTCAAATAGCTTTTTTGCAATAAATTTGTGGCCTGTTTTGTTGCAGTTTGTTACCTGACGGGTGGGAAGTGGTGAGAGACAGCAAAAAACAGTCACAATCAAAAGAATAACAACTATATATTTCTTTCATTTTTCAAACATTTTACTGTAGTGTTCATTCATTTTGCTGTCCTGTCCCCACCCGTCCGGCACCAACTGTGGATAGGTTAAAAGAAGCCATATTTTTTTTGCAAAGGCAGTTTGACTTACTGTGGCTCTCACTATTTTCAGAACTGCAGAAATGTTTAAATACACAAATGTGTGTGTAGTTTTGCATTTAACGACGTTGACTGGGGTGTAAAGGTAGATTTGTAACCAAGCGATTATGAAGCCGATGTGTTTTTATTATCATGACCAAAAGAAAAGCCTGAATGAAAACATGCACCATCTGCTTGCATCTCTTTCACAGCCCTCAAATCAGCTCTGAGCTGGAGCAAAAAAGCAGTGGTGCCAACATCAGTCTGTAGTTCCTGTTGTTCTCAAGCACTGAGACTCACCAGCGTACAATATGAGACCTTCCCACCACGTTGGTGAGGGTGAAAAGGTGAGGGGGAGAGGGGAGGGACAGAAGACGCAGTGAAATTATACATGAGGAAATATGACAAACATAGTACACTACATTGTACAAAAAGACATTACCACGCTGCAAGATACAACAAGAGAAAAGTGTAAATTGATAAATTATTCAATTTAACTATGAAGCAAATTTAAGGTTTCACTTCCTTACCATCAACATTATCAGGTCTAAAGTTGATCTTCATGCTGAAAGCCTTGTAGGCATTTTTGATGGTGGGCAGGGTGAGGTAGGACAAGGGTTCCTGGGCAAAGTATGGCATCACCCTCTCTGAAAAACAAAGCACATGATCTCTTTTAGATACAGAAAAAAAGTATAGTTCATACTCAACACTTTATTTCTTACTTTCATTTATGTATCGACATTCTTCCTACACCGCAGACTAACCGTGAACTTGAAGTGTAGTAAAGGCTTCCACTTTTCCCTGTTTGTTAGAGGCGGTGCAGACATATATCCCAGAATCCTCATGGGCGACGCGAGGAACCGTCAGCGCGTTGAGATCCTGGAAACACTTAGGAGGAAGCTCTCCTTCCACCTAGAAACAGAAACAGACACAGAGACACAATTAACATTATAAATAATATTAGCATCAACAAAAAGTTTACTCTCTTAAGTCTATAGACATCATAGAGTATTTAAAATAGTTCCTATACAATGAGCCTAGAAAAATGAAGCTGACTGAGTTATAGAAGTATCTTGGTTACCTTGGACCATTTGATCTCAGGTACCGGGTATCCTGAAGCCACACAGGGCAAAACCGCATCAGACCCAACTGTGACCTCCTTGGTTTCAGGCAGCGCAGCGATTTGAGGAAGGGCTGTGCAAACAAGCAGAGGGTTTAGATTTAGAGTGGTGCAAGCAAAATGCATCAGTGTGTATGTGCAAGTGCATGGATGTATGTGTGTAATGGAAGTAAAAAGGACTGTGTTTTAGTTTATTTTCTTCTCTTGTGCACTCACACTGGACGTTCAGGACCACCTGTGACTGGACCGAGCCTACGTCGTTGGTGGCCGTACAGCGGTACTGCCCGGCGTCGGCCTCCGTCACCTGATCAATCCTCAGCATGCCGCCCTTCACCATGATGTGAGCAGGCAGAGACCCACCAACTTTACTCCACTTAACCGTGGGCTCTGGGTCGCCAACAGCCTGGCACTCAAACTCCACAGAGTTCCCTATCATCACAGTCTGCACAGAGGTGCGAACGTTGATCATCACCTTTGGCAGGGCTGTGGAAAAGAAAAGAACAGCATCAGGTTATATTTGGCTTTGATGAAGCAGGGTTTATACTGGTGTATTTGTAGTTGAGGTAACAGACCTTGGATGGTCAACCTGGCAGTGTCCTGTGCCTGACCATATCCACTGCTGGCTCTGCAGATATAAATGCCTTCGTTGCTCTGCTCAAGGTTCTCAATCCTACAGAGAGACATAAAGTTTAACACATTAAAAACACTTAATTTCACATATTACAAAATATCTTGGGGATTAATCTGCTTTTAATACTTGTTAGAGCACCAAATACATGGCTAAAAAAAGTCCCCAAAAATACACAATTGACTGAGTAATGTTTGCTAGAAACTTCAGTGCCCAGCTTCTTTATCAAATAATTAAAAAGTATCGGTTTGTGACTCTTTTTTTTTTATATAGAAGATTACACCGTCAGAGGGAAAAAATATCCACAGAGAGGGCGTGGCAGTCTTATCTTTTAAGTACATATTATGTAAAAATAGTGCTGAATTTGGTTCCTAATGGGTGGAAAATGAAAAAACTGGCAGATTGGGCCCTCAACATCATACAAATCGGTCTCAACAAACAGAAAGCAATATGAGTGTATGAGTCACCTGAGCACCCCATCCTTGACGTGGTGGTTCGGTGGCAGGGCTCCTCCCTCCTTCAGCCACTCAATTTTGGTCTCTATACCGCCTGCTGCTGAACAGGTGAACTCCACAGCACTGCCTTGGGCCTTTACCTCAACCTGGGGTGACACACGCACTGCCAAGGGGGCTGCAGATGTAAAGGAAAGAGATATTATTACATTATCTATAACATGTCAAAACTTGTCAAATCATTATATTTTCAGTAAACTTACATCTGACGGTGACTTTAGCGATCACTTCGCTGTTGGCTACTCTGTTACTGGCCACGCACTTGTAGCTCCCAGCATCCTCAGAGGTAGCCAGGTTGATCTGAAGATCCCCTCCGCTAACCTGGGCCCTCGGGGGCAGGTTTCCATCCAGCTTGGTCCAAGTGTAGGTCAGGGGAGGAGTGCCATGAGCAAGGCACTGCAAACGGATCACCTCCCCGACCCGCACAGCCACATCGTCAGGCATAGAGGTGGCATAAGGAGGGGCTAGAGAAAGGAGAAAAAAAGAAGAAAATACACATAAAACATTGTATACATTGTAAACTCACTGTATATGCAACAAAATTAATTAATTCAAATAAAATAACAGCAAACTAACAAAAACACAACACTCACTCTCTACATCTAGCATGATGGTGACTTCAGTGGTGCCCATGTTGTTGGTTGCAGTGCAGATGTATTCTCCAGAGTCCTGGCGGCCCACTGCGGGCAGCACCAGGCTGTTGTTCACCACCTTGTGTCTCCAAGGCAACGGAGACCGCAGCTTGGACCAGGTGATCTTCGGGGATGGGAAACCTAGAAAAGCAAATTTTAGAGCAAAAACACAAGTTTTATGCTCGGCTAATTTTAGTGAAGAATAGAAAATATTGTATTCTTATGGCAATCCATACAATAAAAAAAAAAAGTTGATCCAGGTGTTTTGTTTTTATACGTCTTTGATATGGTGATGCAACATAGAAAGTGCCACAGAAAGACAAGACAAAAATGCTTCAAGTGAATTCCAGCTGTTGAAATGAGATTCTTTCGGCCATCATTACCGTGGGCCTCACAGCGCAGCGTTGCAGTCTGCCCCTCCACCACTACCATCAGCGGCTCAGGAACAGAAGCCCTTGGCACTGTGGGCACTTGAGAGCCTCCCTCAATAATGATCTCCACCTTGGTCTCAGTGGTGCCCTCGTTGTTGCGAGCTGTGCAAACATAAGTGCCGCTGTCTTCTTGACGTGCCACTAGAATCTGAATTAGAGCAAAAATGATATATCTTACAATAGAAAATAACGAAATTTCAGAAAATAAAAACTGATACTAAACACTGTTTTGAAGCTCTAAAGCTATTACGAGCGATTTTCATTTTGTGTTGATATTGGCGGTCTCTGTGGACTAAAGTGGTAGTGTTTCAGAGCACTAACACTTTACTGGAGGCATCAGTATTAAATTGAGACTGTTTCATAACCGGTTAAAAGTTCCTCATAGTAACTTTTAATAGCAATACAGAAGTGTCTGATAACAAACTGTTCTACAGATCTTCTTTGTCGGATGTATCACCTGCATGACTGCGTTGGACTCCATGGGCACCGGGCTGCTCAGCATGGTCTTGCCGTTGCTGTCCAGCTTGTGCCATGAGACTGAAGGGCGGGGCTCTCCTGATGCCTGGCATTCCAGGTTAATGGGTTCACCCACTCTGACACGTATGGGTCCAACAGGGGTGACAGTGGCCACAGGAGACTCTGAGGGCACAGATATAAAATATTATCAGCCACTAGAGGGACCCCTTTCCCTTAGAGCTTTATGGGTGTGAGAAGACTGAAAGCTGGCTTACCTTTGACAATCAAAGACACAATGGTGTGGGTGATGCCGAACGGGTTGCTCGCCACACAGCGGTAGGCACCGTGGTTCATAGGGCGGGCGTTGGAAACGGTAATGACAGAACCATCAGGGCCAACTTGAATATTATCTGTAGAGCAGAGTAGCAAAACATTAGATCTGCTGTAGATAATGCAAGTTAAATAGTACCTGAGTCAGTCTGAGCCTGAGAAGTTCACTGATTTTATACATGAATATTCAGTTTACTCATCATGGTAAGCACTACTCAGCACAACTAATTGTACAATGTCTACTGGAACATTTCTTTAAAGTTTATAAAATAAAACTTGTGATGTTATAAGGGTCTCGGCTTGGGCAAATGTTAACAGGAAGTCTGCATAGCAAACTGGAAGTGTGAGGTTTGACAGAAGAGGGCATTAAGGAGGCAGGAGGAGTCTAATGAAAAATGCTATAGTTGCACTATGGTAAGTGTGTGATCCAGTGTTTACAGTGTCTCTTTTTATTCCGCCAGTTTTATGGAAGAGCAAAACTATATTGCTGGAGTAGCCAGGTAATGTTGAGTAGTTCTCAATCTTGGCCAAGACACCACTTGGAGATATTCACAATTAGGGGTGTAAAATATCAGAAAAACTTAATGACCGAAAGCACTGATATATCATAAAATCTTAATGGGCTAAACGACATGCAATATTTTAGTACTGCAAAAAATCTAATTTGCAAGTCTACAGAAAAGGGAACTGAGAAAACGGAGTTCTAAATTAGTCATTAAATGAAGTAACAGAGGAGTCATTCATGGGTGGGTTGTAACTGTAATTGCTTGCAAATAATGACATCATGAAGTCAAAACTCATTAAGCAGCTTTTCTCCTCAGTGTGTGTGTGTGTGTGTGTGTGTGTGTGTGTGTGTGTGGTTGTTACCTGGCAGCGGCTGGTTGTTGGCCAGTTTCCACTCCAGTCTGACAGGCTGCGCTCCGCTGTACACCCTGCACCTGAAGCTGGCCGACTCCCCCACGCGCACCGCAGCGCTGTGGGGCTCTATGGCGATAATTGGACTCTGAAGACCTGCAGCAGAAACCAGCGTTTTGGGCTCCTGACATATTCTGTTTGAACATTACGGCTCACAATAACACTTCATTTAGCTGACTATAATTCACAGAAACCTGAAGTAACAAATAACTATTCAACGTGGGTATGGTCTTCAATGGCAGCAGTTAATAACTCAAACATCGCTGAAGTCCATGGAGGAGTGAATGAGGATGAGATCATGGGACAGTGGTATGGAAAATCATTCAATGTGAGGTCACACTGGGCTTCACTGGAAAGTACATTCATGAAGTGAGGCAGTGTTAGTGTGACAACAACACTCTTCCATGTATTGCTCTGCCCTTAATGTATTTCTCCCAGCCTCTGACTGATGCTGCCATCCACTGTAATCTACATTAAATGTAACTTAATGACTGTCAAGTCTAATCAAATCACCAGGACATATTTGAAAAAAGAGACAATATTAAAATGGGCTCTTTGTTTTCATTCTGTTGCGATAAAAAAATATATTTCTTGCACGCATAGCAAGTAAATATACCAACTGTATGAGGCCTGAAGTGTTGACCGACTTACGTGAAGAAGATGAAGTGACAGACACCGACACAGAGGCTTGTTGGACATGAGATCCTGGGTTTCCAGGGCTGCCCTTCACCCGACAGACATACTCCCCTGAGTCCTCTGCAGTGGCTGACAGGATACGCAGCTGACTGCCCAGAACCTGAACACAGTAGACAAGATATGGAGTCACTTCAGCTCAGCGTAAAGGTGTATGACTTGTTCATAATAACTGGAATGTCAGTGCTGTGCAGTGACTCTGACCCAAATAACCACATTTTTGGATTACATTTCTGCTGCATCACATTCAAAGATCTAGAAAATCCCTTACCTTTACCAGTGGCTTAGACAAATATAATGGGGGCACAATGATGCATTTTTGTCTGATTACCTGGTGGTTAGAGGAGAGTCTTCCACCGGCCTTCGTCCAGGTGACTTGGGGAGGAGGATTTCCAGGGGCAAAACAGTTGAGCTCCAGATTCTGGCCCTCCTGTACATCAGCTATAGACGGCTGGATGCTGACCACTGAGTGGCTGTGGTCACCTGCACACACACAGACAGTACTGACTCTTATCTTTTCTTCTTTATTAAGAAATTGATGCAAGGACTTTAGATACTTGTTTTGTATACCTTTCCGTTTTTTAACACTCAATGTTCTTTTTAATTAGTGTTGCGGAAAATTATATATACTGACATGATTACAATGAAACTACTGTTTGTGTTACTGTGTTTCTCAGAGACTGTGTGGGGGTTGGGTTTGGGATGTTAGTGGATATGATGAAAAGGTGGAGGGGGAGGGTTATGGGTTTGTCTCTCTTTGACTACCAAGACAACTCACCTTTGAGCACAGAGACTTTAATGGGAGCACTGTTTGAGCCAATGCTGTTGCTTCCAACACACATGTATGTGCCCGAGTCGGACATCTGGATGTTGGGGATGAGCAGAGTTCCGATGTCTGTGCGGTCCATTCGAGCCTAAAGAGGACACAACAGTACGTGACGAGATTAGACACCTATCTCAATTACACCGCCTTATGAATGCTATTATTTACAGCACTATGCATTACAATTAACATGATTTTACTATAATTTACACCATAAAACACACATATAGTCGTATACTGAAGACAAAGCGATCACTAACCTGTTTCATGTCGCTTGAAACAACACACATATGACATAGCTGACATTATGACATTACTAGCTAAAAGCGACACAAAAGCACTACAGAGTAGATCTTTAAGACAAGACAAGAGCTGTTATTGCTACACATAAGGCTCTGGAAATGGATTTTTGATTCATGGTTTTTACGACACTGTACTTTGTACATGAAACTGTGCACAAAGTAGTGTCGATATTTCTACAATGGTTGGTGGGGTTTTAATTCGTTAAGGGGAGACAGCCCAGGTAAAAATATTGTTTTTCAACTATTTTGCTCCCATAACATGTCTTCTTTCAGAAGAAAGAAAACATCCAAAATACACATTTAGTAGTTTATTTGACTACACCATCCGATCTGCAGTTTCTCCTAAATTCACCAAAAGTTAGCATTAGATACATCCTAATTTGCATATTTAAACATAAAATCTCAGAAAACTTGTAATATTAAAAAAATATTTTAAGGTAGCTAATCAACTGAGGGAGTTTCATGGCGATATCTATTATTTACATTTTTTACCTTAGTAACCTGGAGTGTCTCACCTTTATACATCATGATCAGTGATCACAAAGTTTACTAGACTAGAATCTTTATTCTCAAACAAGATTAATGATTGATTCTAAAAATTAGGAGAGTTAGAATTGACAGTTTGTGAAACATTGACTTGAGACAGCGGTTACTCAATAAGCATTACAAAGCAGTTCTTAACCGTGAAATCTGAGAATAATCTCTAGCCAGTGCCCTGGAAATTAAAATAACCACAACCAAAAATCAAGTAACGACCGAAACCCTTCATTAATTCCAACACTTAAATTCAAGAACTCTCCTGACTTTCTGGTCTAACAGTCATCAACAACTTGACTTGTTTGTACACTACTCCACATGGCAGTCAGAGGTCCAGCAAGGCTGAAAATGAGCTTTCATAAAGTTTGGAAACACCTCAGAGGGGAGGGGAGTCAGGAGGGGAGGGTCTGGGGAGGGATTACTGTATCCGGGGGGTGTTGGGGCATCCACGGACAAAGCTGCTTAGCTCCGGCTCATTCAACCGTGAGGGAGGCTAAACCGAGCAGTGGCTGAGGCGGGCCCAGACTCAATGTGTGTCTGAACCCATTGAGGAGTTTTCAAAGCAAGCCGTTTGCTAGAGCATACAGAATTTCTGCGTGGTCGCACGGCAGAGCCTAGCTCCCCCTGGGAAAGGCTGACACAACGCAGAGGCTCTCTGAGGCAGAACTAAACAGGCCCCGGAGCCCTCGTCGAAGCCGAGGAGGGCCATGCAGAAACCAGACCTACACAATACCCCCTTGCGTAGGGGGGCAGCGGGATGCGCCTGGCACGGAGCAAAATATGTCTGAAATACCTACAGCACCTCCTGTATACTTAGTCCTGTTAATACACTCGATGGAATGATGAGGGTCAACTGAGTGCGGAGAGCCAAAACAAGTTAGTGATGGTATGATGTGACAGAACAAAACAAAAAAAAGACTACGAGACACCTTTGTTAATAAAACATAAAAACATGTACTGCATGCAAATACACTAACGAGTTAACCAGCTGGTTGATTTGAATGTTTTTGGCATCAGCTCTAAAGGGACTTAGTGAGCAGCTGTAGTAAATGACTAGGGCTACAAGGTGTGAATCAAGGACAAGTTTGATCATGCACTAGCACTCGACAATGTGTGAAGACGAGGTCAGTAGAGGACAATGTGTTTTTGAAGTACGAGACAGGACAGACAGTGGACAGATGGACAGACCTGCAGCTCCTCAATACGTCTCTGTAACACATCGAGACTGTTGCTTTTAAACTGATGGAAACCATGAGAGGGAATGGCCTGAGTAAACGTAACAACAGGGTGGGATCAAAACAAAAAAAGGGGAGGAGACAAACAGAGGGAAAAAATAAGGGTAAATGGTCAAAATGCAGAAAAACAGTCATTAAAACTGACACAGTATGATGAAATACCATCGGCACGGGACACACCTCGATGTGCAATATAGAGATACAGCACAGCAGAATGTAAATACAGTAATCAATCCGTGTTAAGGTTATTATCAAGGCAGTGAGACAGGAGGTGGTGTTTCACCTGTGGAGGGATTTGTCCTCCGTTCTTCAGCCAGGTGAGCTTCGGGGTGGGTACTCCTGTTGCTCGGCAGTACAACCTCATGTTGTCTCCTTCATGAGCTTCGATGTTTTGGGGACTGACTTGGACTTGGGGCTGGGTGCCTAGGCCACTTGGGTTAGACTCTGAGCAAAAAATGAATAATGATCAATCAAAAACGTAAAAATATACCAACCACAGCCATCCCGGCTTACTAATCTATTACTATTGAAATAAACATTTACTTAATGCTTTTCTTATGTTATAAAATCATCAACAATTGTATCTGTGACATGCTTAAACATTGAATTACAGTAGCACAAAAAGAAAAGAATCATGAAATAAATAAACTGGCTCAGCAACCTTAGCCACCAATAACAGCTGGTCATACCAGACCAAGTAAGACCAGCAAAACCCCTGAGTGTTTTGACTTGAACAAGCTTTGTGTTATTGTTTATGATTTTAATTTATGAGAGGAAGATTAAGTTATTTATTTTTGTAGTTGCTTTAAAGCTAGAGAATGATGAGCGAAAAAGACATTTAATCTGTTTTAAAAAAATGACGTGAGATGCTTCTGTTGTTTCAAGCTGTCAAAAAAATTCTTGAACCACTGAAAATGCACTGAAAATAGATAGAACAATCTCACTGTACTGGGATTATTTTCTCTTGGCTTTTAGAAACATTTTAACTGCTTTGTTTTCAACTTGTATGTTGGGTCCAAACACACACACTTGTTTGCGGAACTCAAGGGGACATTGCTTTAACTTACAAGAACTCTCTGGAGACTTAACCCAGCCTAGCTGACCTCAACCATAACTAATACATACCAAACCCCAGGCCTTATCTAATCCCAAACAAGTCTTAATAATCATTTTCATTGTAGGGACTTGGTATTTTGTCCCTTAAAAAGGGTGGAGAGTCCCCACATTGTAAGGGTATAAACAGATCAGTGTTCCCACAACATGTAATACACGTTCACACAAACACAAAGCATACTTTGGACAAAGAGGGAAACCCGTGCTGTGTGCTCCCCGTGAGTGTTCAGGGCCTTGCAGGTGTACTCTCCCTCATCAGCTTGGTCCACTGCTGTGAAGGTCAGTACGCCACCTCGTACAACAGCTCTGGGACTCATTCTGTTCCCTGGACCTCCTGTAATAATCACAGTTACACTCTGTCACTGATGGCTGCAGGGTGAAGATCTGTGACTTTGTACTGGACTCAAATGACTTTAAATGTAGCTCAACAAGGCCTGCACCAAACACTACTAACGGAGAACTAACTGGTCATACCGATCCATTCAATGGCAGCGGTTGGGTTTCCGGTCACTGTGCAGCGAAACTCTGCCCGCTGGCCCTGCTGGACATTGAGCACTGAGGGAGTGACGGTGGCCACAGGCTGGGCTCCCTCTGAAGCTACAGAAAAAAGAAACACCCGTCAAACACAGCGCAGACTGGAAGGTGAAACTTCCCAGGGGCACGTGGAGGAAAAAAAGCGTGATAATGTAGGCATGTGAGAATATGAAACCTCGTCAGGAGCCTACAACGACTGCTTGGGCAGTCCATTAAGCTGTGGGAATGCTTTTTAATGATAATGACTTGATCAAACTGAGAGAGTGATGGCCTCTGCCAGAGCCCCCACCCTCACCCTTGGCAGTCTAGACCCTCAGAGCAGACCAAACAGATGAGAAGTGGCAGGCAGGCGTTGGCATGGCCTCAGGGCATACTGCTGTCTGTGCCGGTTTTGGCTGCTAGGCTTCGTATTCAATCCTGAATGATCCCAGGGTGACGGAGCAAAAGAAAGGCCTCTTTCAGTAGGGAGGGTGGAGTAGGCGGCTATCTAAGCAGGCTGAAAACCTCTGGGACTGTTCTAACTTTGGCCCAGCGTTGACTCTCTAGCCTTAGTGTCCTCTGTGGGACTCGGGACAGACATGAGGGCTAATGACAAAGCTAAGATGCTGATATTTAGAATATTAAACATGTTCACTAGTTGGTTTAGCACGTTAGCGTGCTAACCTTTGCTAACTAGCACTAAACGCAAAGTACAGCGGAGGCTGTTTGCTGGTATTTGGTCATAAAACAAAGTATTGGACAAAGTCAAATCTTGACCAGATGATGGCGCTAAATAAAAAAGGTCAAAGATCACCAAAGATATTATTACAAAAAAATCTGAAGGGTATGACATGAATGCCTTTACCAAATTTCATGGTATTCCCTGTAAAAGTTGTCGAGAAATTTCCCTAAAAAAACACAAATATGGGGCTAGAGGAAATGTCATTTGATCCCCAAAATTATTTTTATTCAGCTTCAGGGGACCATGAATGTCTGAGGAAAAGATACCCTGAGATACTGCTAGAAAACATATTTTCTTA
Source organism: Anoplopoma fimbria (assembly GCF_027596085.1). Lineage (NCBI taxonomy): Eukaryota > Metazoa > Chordata > Actinopteri > Perciformes > Anoplopomatidae > Anoplopoma > Anoplopoma fimbria. The sequence continues at coordinate 17,490,407 of NC_072460.1, forward strand.
TACTTAAGATTAATTAAATCTTTAATCCTTAATTATATACTCAATATAGTTTGACTTAAGTCTATAGATATCACATTAACAGTGTTATTTTTAAGTCCACTTCCATCTGTATGACGCACGGAAACCAGGCCTCACACTGGAATAAAGTCTGCTACCCACATTCAGCTATGATGAAATGAGGTTGTGATAGGATGTATTAAGCACAGTATGATGTTTGAAGCCCAAATGACAGCTATTTCCAGGTATAGCACGTTTCCTGAGGAGGAAAAGGAAAGAGCAAAGTTCGAAGAGAAGGAAGAATAAGGGACATCTCTTGTGTCTGAATGTGGAGACGTTGCATCTAGCTTGTGATAATGTAATAACAGACTAAATAAATTGGCAAGACGGGCTCAAATGTCCGTTTTCATGGTTTAAACCTGCTGATCTAATGGAGCAAGTTGCTGAATAAGTGATTTCTTAATTTACTATTGAAATTCATGAAATAATATGATTTATTATGTTTCTTATTATCAGATCTCTTAAGTAGTGTTATGGGTTTGTCATTTACACTACCAGTTTTGAAATGCATTTGAAAAATCTATTTTAGGTCTATAGTGTACAACAATGATTGACTCAACATTCATGAAGAGTTTCCCTTAGAATGCACATTCACTTTTTCCTGCAGTGATGGACCCCAATGAATCCAAAGAGCCAGGTAGGAGCCAGTAATGCTCATGTACAATCCAAGCTTTGATTATTTTTACATGACAGGAACACGTCAACTTATGTAACAAAAATATATATTCTAATATATTGAAAACATTTATCCATTTTTAGCTCTGAATTCAGCTAAAGCAGATTGTTAAAGAATATAAGACAGCACAGATGCTCTGGCGAGTTTCTGCAGATGCTGCTTAGTGGATTGTACATGGGCGCTACTAGGCCACCAGTATATCCATGCTGAGGAAGATGAGTTGAGTGCATGCATGACGCAGAGAGGGAGAGGCCGGTCCCTTCCAGGGAGCCCCGGCAGAAAGGAAACCATGCCCATGCGGACTTACGCTTTCCGTGTCCTTCAAACATTTCATAGGCTGTGTAAAACATCTGAGTCTGTGAGGCCTCTGGAGTTGTGGGAGGAAGGGAGGGTGGGACAGGTTAACTGATAGGTCAGGTTTCTGGGTTAAAAGCAATTTACCTTCCCCAGAGACACTTATCTCTCTCCAAACGTGGGCCGCTGTAGTTTTGTCTGATTGAAATCCCCCAAAAACATCACACACAATGAAAACATGCAAAAAAAAAAAAGACCTTGAATTAAACTGGCACCAACTAGACATCAAGAACTAAATGTATTTTTACCAGATTTTTTTGATCATGATGGTTGGTGCCAGTTTAATTCATTCAATTTTCACACTTACCTGATTTATTGAGAAAACTACGATCACCGTAACTTGAAGTATGTTGGTTAGAATGTCCATTTTCTTAAAACAGTTCATGCTTTTCACACACTTTACACCAACCAAAAACAAAAACACTTCAAAATCAAGATACACAAACACACACAAATGCTCAAAAAATCATGAATATAGGAAACTTTGCAGCAACACAAGGAGAGGTGGAGTTGTGCAGTGGAGAGCCACACATGAGACATGCAGGTTAGTAGCAAAAAGCTTTTAAACACATAAAACAAGTTCCATTTCAGCTGTTAAAAAGTCGACATACAGCTTGTGGATATCCTGACTTGATCAAGGTAATATAAGTGATACACATCCATGAATTAGCAAATCACTTTGATCAATTGTCATTATTTTAATCAATTTGCTCTTTTTCACAAAATATTTTCACAGTTAAGATAAATACATTACAATGTGACATGTGTGCATTACATCAGAAAGGTATTGTTTAAAAAGAAATGTAAGAAATGAGTAAAATCTTTACAGAAGCACCTTTGGGTATATTTCCAATCATATAGCCTTTGAGTCATGAATGACCAAATAAAGCTAATACAGTCATTGTAAAGTCATGAAGATCAAATGATAAAAAAAGATAATAAATGTGACCTGTGATTGAATTGTAAGATGTTCTAAGAGATACATAAAAACTATGTTCTTATTAAAATACTTGAAATTGCCTAAATGTAAACACAAATCATGCAAGGTAATTGCATTCACATAGCCTATTCCCTTGAAAAAAATTACTGAAAATAAAATAAATTCTAACATTTCGGATATATTTGATTTCATTGAAACATTTCAGGATAACATATTTCAGTCATTAAAAAAAGGAAATGTGCCAGCAACATTGAGAGGATGTAAATAAAAATATCATAATATACAATTGGAGATGATTATTGACAAAATAATGATTAAAAAAATCCTTTTTCTTTATGCATTTCAAGTCAGATTAGAAATATTTTACCAACTATATCTGACAAGTAACAATGGATACAAACAGGACCCACTTATGCCGAAACTTAAGGAATAAAGGAGAGATATTACAGCACGTTTAGAAAGTGAATTCAACGACCAACTGCATGGCTAATAGCACCGTTTTGTTTATTTAGCCGACAGTTATTTTCAGGAAGGAATACTGTATGGGGTAGAACGATACAAAGAAATCAGGGGTGGTGGGGTTCTTCCTACTTCTTATCTCTTCCAGATATACTGAAGTCCTGTTTGAATGTCAGTCGCAGAGCCACTACGCACCAATCGTGGCATCCACATTCCTCCTCATCATTGTACACTACAGCTCCGGCAGGGAGTGGCCCCAGGAGCCCAAAGTTAAAGACACCAGAATCCAGCACCCTGCTAGTGAAACCTCTAACAGCAGAAGCCAGCAACTGTACCAGTGACCAAGACGCAACCAAACCACCACCAATTAATTCAACCCATGTGAAAAAAAATATGGAGAGGAAAGAAAAAAATAATCTGCAGTAGCCTCAGTAGAGTTTTGGAGGAAAGCATGACCCACAAATCACTGATCCGAAAGAGTGTTCATTACACTTTAGTTCAGTGGATGTGCCATTATGAGCCCATTAGTTAAATCTGAAACTGCATACTTGACCCCAAACACTATCTGGAAAATGTGTACACTACTGTTTTAGTTTTAACCAAACCCACAAGCTGTATACCTTTATATCCAGTGATCAGAGACATACAAAACAGCAGGTTAAAAAAAGGCAGTAAAAAGAGCTTGATTGGCAGGATGATAATAAGACACAGCGTTTATGTTTGTATCTGAGAGCAGAAGGCAAAAGCATTGGGAGTTAGAACTGCAAGCTTATTATGCTGTTAACCCAGAGCTGAGTGTTTATAGTGCATGATGAGAGATGCGGTAAAACAGAGAAGCATGCACCAAACGCAAGCTGGAAGGGGGAGTTGAGGGTGAGGGAAACTACTGGAGCCAGAGCTGGTAGGGTAGCTGGGGTTGATGGGTAATGGAATGCGGTGCCGAGGATCACGAACCTGGCACGTAGAGGATGGCATTGCCCTCGTCCATGGCGAACATGTTGGAGCCTGTGCAAACGTAAATGCCCGCATCCTCGGGCTGGACATTCTGAATTGTCAGGATGCCGTTGAAGTCCATGGCCCGGTTGGGCAGCTTCCCATTACCCTTCCGTGTCCACACCAGGGTGTAGGCTGGTGACTGTGAAGGGGTGAACAGATAATGCAATCTCAAACATGGGAGAAAATGCTCTTTTTAGAACGGACCAACTTTAAAAAAAGACTGTTGTATGTGCTTACAGCATTGTGACAACATGTGCTTTCTATCACATACAAACATCAGATAAGTGCACCACATTTCTCGATTTTTAAAATAGTGTAAAATATAGTTCAATAGTATATAGCTCAAACATTTTATATTAAAACATTAAAATAACAGTTTGACTTTTTTTTTTTGGCTTAGAAGATCAATAAAGTACTTCTCTCATGTCTGTATTCTAAACATGAAGCTAGAGCCAGCAGACCATTAGCTTATTTTAGCTTAGCATAAAGACAGAAACAGGGGGAAACAGCTTGACTTATATTGCTACCAGCCTCCACAAAGCTCCTATTTAACGCTTTATATCTTGTTTGTTTAATTTCCACAAAAATGGAAGTGTAAAAACAACAACTTGTGATTTTACAGGGCATATTGTGGAGTCTTTTCATCACCATGAAGAAGCCAGGCAACCAGCAGTGAGTTTCAATTAGAGGTGCTGATAGGGGGAGATTTTAACCTTTGAGAAAGAGCCAGGCAAGCTGTTTACAGTCTTTATGATAAGTTTAGCTAAGCTACGCACCTGCTAGATCCAGCTTCACATTTAACAGACGGATAAGAGTGGAAGTAATCAATCTTCTCATCCAACTATCGGCAAGAAAGTGAATACGAGTATTTCCCAAAATGTCAAACTATTCTGTTCTATGATCATCCTCCAGGGTTACCTTGCTCTTTGCAGTGCAGATGAAATTGATGGTAGATCCGACCCTGACAGTCTGAGCTTTGGGCTCCTCGACTGTAACCTCAATGGCTTTGGATGGGACACCTGGTGAAAGTCAGAGAGACAATTAGTTTATACTGAATGGTTATAAATACAAAGTGAAAAAAATCTAAAATTCTAATGACTGGCAGTTTTGATGTTAGCAGTAAAACATCTTTGCACTTTTTGTTATTTCTGCTGCCTTTTCTTTATCAACTGCAGCATTTCTGCCAAAATGTAAAAATGAAGCTCCTAATCAAACCCAGTCTGCTCAATATTGGATGTCATTTTTCTTGTATCACAAGAAACAATTTCAAATTCAATAGAAAAGCTAAATCCAAAAAACGTATTTGTCAGCTCTATTACGCACATCTTATACCAGCACCTTAAACACTTTAAATATCCAGAATGCACCACACTACAGTCAACTAAACTAAAGAATGAGGTCTTTCATAATCCGTGCATAAGCAAACCCATGTGTTGAACCACGGATGGTATCTATTAAGTGTGCTGCACTAAGCAGCATGAGTGAAAATATTGCTAATATTGCTAATATTGTAGTGAGACCATACACACTTGTGACAACAATTTCAGCTCGGCTTTTGTTGCTGCTGCGCTGGTCTCTGCAGGTACAGATGTAGACACCGGCATCACTCAGCTGCACGTTGGGGAAGTACAGCTCTGCTCCTGCACACACAGATGATCAACAGGTGTTGTATTTAAACATACATTTGTTGTCCTATAAGTCTATTTATTATATGCAATATATGTATTAAGATTAAAACCAAGAGAAAGAGTGCGTAAATCATACTTCAATTACATCCACAGGATACGATAATTTATCCATCCCACACATGTTGTGGCCATGTTGTTGATTTGTGGTCCGTACCTTGTCTGCGTCTGTCAGCACTGCTGGAGATTGATCGTCCATCCTCTCTGGACCAGTAGAAATAGTGTGGAGGAGAGCCGGACACCTGACATCGGAGAGTGACAGAGCCACCCTGGGATGACTGGACCCTCTCTGGGTAAACCTTCACCACCAGTGAGGCTGCAGCTGCAAAGTGCAAACGTCATAACAAACTAATCAGGAGTACTTTCTAACACATCGGACAAATTACATCAGTGTGGTATTTGACAAAGCGAGCTTGGGCAGTAAGAAGGACTTTTAATGTCTAACTCACAAAGAAAAGCTTTATGCAAACAATCTCATGATAACTTCCTTAAAGCTCACTAATTGTGAAAGTATATCTTTGTACATTCTAAACAACAACTGTAAAGTTGTGGTTTTACAGGGGTTATGTGCTAAACTATTTATTGGCAGGGCCAAAGCTTTGATTTGCTTCTTGTAATCTTAATTAAACTTTATTGTTATTAAGATGTGAGCGATGTTTGTTTGTAGAGTTTACTGCATTGGATAATGCTCTCTGTTAATACCTGTAATAAGCCTGTCTTTATTTTACAGGACCGTGAGTGTCATTCGATGTTCAAACTTAATTAGTCGTACAAGGAGACATCAGGTAACTGCAACTGTGTGAAGTTACCATAACGAAAAGTTCCACTAATTACTGCTAAATCCCCTTATGTCTTTTTTGTTTTCATTGTGCTATGGTTAATATTTCAAGTACAAATATTTTATTTTCACTTGGGAACATGAGCACAATTTTAAATATTTTTTCCAACATGGTTTTGTGAGACTGTTGTGGCTAGATCTGTGACTCTATGGGGAGGTCCAGGGGCCCCTAGAGGGGTTAAATGCATCAATCTGGTGCACTTTGAGAGCACAATTAAGAGCTCTATGAAAAACACTGTGCTCTGGGATGGATACAATCTCATCTATAACACATTGGTTGTATAAATATCAATTAAACGACACGGCAAAAAAGGTTCACCCACAAAGCACGGTGAACGAGACGGCATTGGGAACAGGGTGCTCCGTCACTTCCTAGTCATATTTCTACTTAAGTGAAATGTAGCCTTACCATCATATGGACGACACTTTTGTCTCTCCTGAGGGTTGCCAACGTATCCGGGAGCACAACTGATGATAGAAAAAAAGAGACATAAAAACCACATTTGTCTTCAGTCAACAACAATGATTTAGAAGTTTTGATACAAATACCCAACATGGAAAACTGCAGTTTTTCCTATTGAGACAGTAAGTGCAATTTATAGAAACAAACTACATAAAATGATTTCAGTACAATGTGTAGGAAATCTTACCGTTCACAGTACTGGCCGGTGTACCCAGGCTGACAGGCAGTACACTGGTAGCCTCCATTTCCAAGACTCTCACAGGTGGGGGAGAACCTGTAACATGAGATACACAAAGGGACAAGAAGATGAACTATTGAGCAGAAACAAGGTTCAATATCAACTTTTTATTTCAGTGTCACATTGATCTGTTGCTGTGAATTGACTGGAACAAATATTTCTAAGAAAATTTAGGAATTTCCATAGTACAACTATGAATCATTTGAAGCATGGAAGTATAGCAAAGGAGCCGAAGAATGACACTTGATAACAAAAAAACCCAACAAATTTTACTGAAGAATGTCTTCACTATTTCTCCAATATTCTGTATACTGCTGGGCAACTAAATCCTGATTTGATAAAATTAAGTAAATGGGGATAAAACAATCTAATGATTTCAGTAGGAAAGTGAATATATAATATTTCTTGTTAGTTGGCATGAAATAGGTTAATAATGGAAGTGGAACTCCAGAATTTATAATACAGTAGAATTTGCTGTATAAACAAGAGAAAGTGAGCCGCACACAGAGTCTTGAGCTATTAATGGAGGTGGAATGTCTTGGTATATGTGTCAGTACTCACTGGTTGTCGGGGTCGTTGTGAGGGCAGGCGCAGGGCTGGCAGTCCTCTGGAGTGCCAACAGTCGGGTCACCGAAGAAGCCAGAAGCGCACTGCTCACAGAGCTCACCCTGAGTGTTATGCAGGCAGCTCTGGAAGAAGAAATGTACCCATGTTTATAGATCTGCCCATCTCGTAAGGGTGCTCATATCTAACCACAACATGACAAAAATCAGCCATACACTAATTAAGTGCTTCCTACCGTGCAGATGCCAGTTTCAGGGTGGCAGGAGTCAGAGTGGCCATTGCATTCACAGAGCTCACAATGGCCCAGATATAAACCTCCTCCAGTGCGAGTATACCCAGGTGCACAGTCCTTAGAGAAACATGATGTGATTAAGATAATCATATAACAGTAAGCATTTTAATGAAGCAAAATTAGCCTGTATTTGTTCCAGTGAAGTCAACCATTCAGAATTTTTTTACCTGGCAAGACAATCCCTGGTATCCAGGTGGGCAGCGGCACTGCTCCACCTCCAGGGCCTGAGCCAGGCCGCTGTAGTTGGGCACTGCAACCTCCATGCTGACATCAAAGATACTGGAGGACCGCATCTCGGTGGAGTAGGACGCTCGAATCAGGATGTCATCCAGATCAGCCAAAACCATCATCAGGTGCTCTCGCGTGGCTGGCATGCCGTCAGGACGACGCCAGTTTTCCTGTGAAACAAAACGTAAGCCGTGACTTTTCTCATGCAATAAGAGCACATTTATCGTTTAATTTGATGTTTTTTAATCAGATAAAAACCCTTTATTTTTGATAAATAATAATGCGATAAATCCTTTTGCTTGTCCTTCTTTAGGAAGACGCCAGAAGTATTGGATCACATCAACCAGACACTTGCTGATACGCTTTCTGTTCACCATGTATAAAAGTATTGTTTTGGGGCCACTCACCTCTTTGAAGACAATCTCAAACTGTTGAGTCTCTCTGCTGCCCTGCTGCCTCCTCGTCCACGGCTGACTAGCTACCAAGGTGATGTCGTTACCCTACAGGAACAACACTGACAGGTCAGTAAAAGCTACAAATGCTTGTAACCACGGGAGATAAGAGTGAACCAGCATGACGGCATGTACTCACAATAATCTGGACATCGCCATCATCAAGTAGTGTTCCTCTTGGGCCAGCCACATAGGAGATGGAGTATTTTATCTTGCCGCCATAAGACCCCACCTAAGACATGGTTAGCAAGGGAAAGGCTTTAGATCTTTTGCCGGGTCAAACAATGCTGCAATTGCCTTGATGAAACAGAAACATCAATTGTAGCAAAAATGAATGCCAGGTGGCTTCTTAGAGCAACACAGATGTTACAGTTACGTCAAATCCGGTGTCCTAGAGGGTTGGGAAGGCACAATGATGTTTAGACATGAGAAAGTTGTTGTAACAGTTAACATGTTTAATTTACTCGTCATGGGGAATACTACTCAGCCTATAAAAACATTGTAAATGTCGGCCATGTCTCTGGAAGGGAGCTTTCTTAATTCCTAAAAATATAACCCAGATGGCTCAACCCATTCTGGAGACTAATAGTCAGGATATCCTGGCCCAACTTAATGAAAGAGCAATACTAAATCAAAGACGCAGAAGACAATTATGTGACTTCTGGTATTTGTGATTTGAATCCGTCATGAAATATATGTTAAATCTAAGAAAGCCAAGGAAGTGAAACCCAAGAGTAGTAAAGGATATTTCAAGTTTCTATTTCTAATGTATGTAACAGATGGAGTGTGCGTGGATTATGAACAACCTTACACTTGTCATGGTAACGTGGCACACGCCTCTGTTGGGCCCTGATCAGACAGAGAGCGTCTAAGCAGCCTGTGTCAGCTTTCTGTAATTGTGTGCAATGAGAGGGAAGTGTATTGCCTGCTGAACGCGCCCTGAATGCCACGAGTTAAAAACAGTTCAACCCAGAAAAGCGCCCGATGTCATTAGCATTTTTCCCTCATTGTGGTAACTCTGGATTCTGCAAAACGTGCTTTCTGATCAGGGCCTCACTGTACTACAGTGGTGGAAGGTAGACTGAAGACATGTGAGGGACTGGATAGAAGGGAGTATGACGACAGGGGCTGAAGGGCATTGGGAAGGCTGGAGGATGCTACGGCTGCTGTATTTTTCTGTGACCTCTAAGGGTCGACCAATGGTCAGGATGAGACGTCCTCCTAAAGATCTCACAGTTACCTTATCCCCTGTGAACTGCGCTGGGAGCTGCCAGTAGAGCAGATCATCCTGTTGCAAGCTGAAACCTTTGTAGACCAGAGCGTACTGAGAGGCAGAGGAGGAAGGAAAGGCATAACAGAATAAGGCACAGATGGAGAGAGTCAGCAAGACTCAAACAATGAGCAGGCAGAGAAGTAGTACAAGCAGGCAAGCATGCCGAAGAGTAAAGGACGATAAGAATCTTGGGACAAATGTGTGACATTCAGCTTAACTCTAAAGTACATGTTCTTTAGTACGCTTCCTATTAAAGGCTCCACTGACAGTTTGATAACAGCATAGGAGTCACACTGTGCCTTGACTGACGACTAAAACACCTGTAGACAATTTCAAAAGTGGACCTGTGCAGCAGTAGGAGGCTGCTTTAACGCAGACAACACTATAATGACAGAGCATTGTAAAACCAATGTTCCTCTCAAATGGACAATTACGGTGACAGCACTGAGAGAGAGAGCTATTTGCTTTACAATGGAGAATACCACCTAGTCAAGTACTGGAACTGTGTAAATGATCCATTCTTTGGCAACTACAAACTAAATATGTTCTGCGTTACTCGAGTAGATCATAGCTGTGAGGTGCTGTTATGAGTATCTGAACTAAACATTAACTGCCCCTGGACAATTGGTTGTTAATTAACTTTTAAAGCGCAACTATCATTAAAACATTACAGAGGCGAGACATGAATTCCGCCACATGCAGCTGTCTACCTTGCTGCCGTCCCCAGAAGCACGAGCAGAAGTCTTGCTCAATGAATTCTTGCTCTGTTCGATCCGCAGAGACCCCAAAGAGAAATACCAGAAGTCAAGAATATTAGCAGAAAAACAAAAAGACTCCTAAACCTCTTGCAATCTCTGACACAGTGTACCTGCAGATGGGGAGAGCGGCCTGGGGAGTAGGACTGGGGTCTGGTTGGTCTAACTGAAGAGGATATACCAGACGGAGAAGGAGGGGGGCTCAGGTTACGCAAAGACCATCGAGAGGAAGAGGAGGAGGAAGATGGGATCCGAGAGGAAGAAGAAGAAGATGAAGAGGAGGAGGAGGAGGAGGAAGAGGCTGAGGATTTAGAGGAGGAGGGAAAGAATCGAGAAGAACCAGCTTGTCCATTGGAGAAGTTAGAGAAGAGCGCCCAGACCTCATCATCCAGCCGTCTGACTTCACCCTGGGGAGGTGAAGAGGCGTACCGGAGATACAGAAGATATGTAACCACGGTAATAGTCAACACGACGGACACAGGATTTTGAATTAAGCTCTTTCACCATGTACACTGATGCAGATCACTGTAAGAAAGTGAACATGCTGATGAAACACACGAATAACCAACTTCTCACACAGTAGTAACTTTCCTGAGACTTTTCGTACCAACTCAGACCTCTTTGTGTTTCACACACATGCAAATTCACACGTAGAGTCTGACAACATGCTACTGCTCAGTGATCCTTCATCAAACCAAAAGTGATTCATGCTGCTACATCTATGTCCGGAGGGGGTTTATTTTTCATGGATGGCCACAAACTCTCAGCGTGTTAGCTTATAATGACAGAAACACTGTGCATCAGTTATTCCCATTAGACATGTGAGTGTGAGTGTCTTCATTATAACAATCTACGGTGCAGTTCATACCAAATACCTGGCTAGCTCTTTTGGCTCTGTGGATGTCTTTACGTTCAGAGGCCATTAGGTTCCAAATGGAAGCATCCTTCCTTAGCTGCTCCTCTAGTGAGTACGAGTCACTCTATTGATGTGGATAAAGCAAGCTCTTTGATCACTTTCCTTATCACTGAGCTGATGGTATTTGGGAGTGTTATTCGAGCAAAGTTGAACGGTATGAAGTTATTTAATGGACCATTAATGATCAATCTGTTTACATGGCTCGTGTGAGGTGGAGCAGAACACAATTTCTGAGTGCAATATGCACTGCGTTGTGAGTGGTTAAATCAAAGAGACACTTAGTGGCCAACTTCATCTGCAAACTGCATACGTTGCCGTAAAACACAATGCTTCTAATACAATTTAATAAGCACAAGACTTATTAAAACCACAAAATAAGTATGAACCACATAAAAAGCACAATGTATGGTATTCAGTAGTTCACACAATGCCATATCAATTAAAATGCCATTATTTTTAAACATGCCAAACATCACAGAACTACTTCAGTCACATCATGACAGCAACTGACTGACATTACTGTACCTGCTCTGCTCGTTTTGTGCGAGCAAAATAAGAATTTTTCTAAAGAGAGAGCCGGGGCAAACACAAAGAAAAGGAGAGCTATGTTATGTAAGTGGACACTGGGGCCATTCAAACTGTGCACATTTTTTTACCCTGTGAGAATACAGAGTTGAGAAGATGAAACAAAATGTAGCAACAGAGGCAAAGAAGTTGCACGGAGACTGAAAAAGCAATCTGCTTGAAAAGAAGTTAGCTTGAAAAGAAAGATTGGCTGTTTTAAGTAAGCTAAGCAGAAAAATAGCTACAGCTATAGAAAAAGAACGGTCTACAAGTTTCTGACAAGTGCAGCTCAGCCCCTTATATACAGCATTAAGGGGTTCATCGTCTTGTTTGGGTTACTTCCATTGATTAAGCTGCTGTATGTGCTCTTTGATACTGACCTTGTCCCCCTGGTAGACCCCTGGAAGCTGCCAGTAATGAGGCTCCTGTCCCAGGTAATCAAAGTTGGTGTAGGACAGCTGAGTGCCTTCAGTGGATACCTCCACAGTGAAACCAGTGGAGATACGGTTGGTGCGTTGGCGGTTCACCAGAGCGAATCCCTGGAAGTTTCCTGGAGAAAAGACTGAGGACACCTGCAAGAGCACATACGTACAGTTAGATGCAGTTACAATAAATATAAATTAAATAATAAGTGCTAAAATTACTGCAGCAACTTTGATTGTGATTGGACATTTGGCTTACTTTAATGACAGCGTGAACATTGTAAGAAAATAGGCAAAGCCAATGACTGACTAATCAGCTGCTGTTGACTAAATGTAAAAAAAAAAAAAACAATCAGGTGTTTGTGGGACACTGGGGTGTGACTAAAAGAGAATAAAAAACAGTGATTGCCTAAAAAGCAGGCGTGAGGAAGCCAGTGCCAATTCACTAAAGTAAAGACTGATCTAAGTTTTAGAATATCTTGATACTCTATCTGTTGACTATACTGGTAGATCACAGCACCTAAACTATTTTGCTTCACAACCCATCAAGCTGTCTTTTTTCGTTCCCTGTGTAAGGCTTACTCTAAATGTAAAGTCTTTATATGACCTTATAGATTTCTAATCCAGATTGCACACTTTTGCCCTGGGGAAATTCTGAGAGACAATATTTCAAAATGTATCCTTGCAGTTAATTGGGAGAGGTTAGATCTGCAGAAATAATTGCCTAGTGGGGAGATATTGGTCAACCTCTGGCAAACATTGCCGATGGATGTGATCTCACTGGTTTATAACCGCCTAAGGATGGTGTGATGAGGGCTGAATGAATGAATTTAGACCACACACATCTTTTCGCTATGATATAAATCTGTAACACACTTGTTGATATGATCTTTTCTGGTGCTTAGTTGCTTTATCCAGTGCAAACTTCATATTTGGTTTGGTTGTTCAGAGGTATGAACCACTGCACTGTTGCCGTGACATTGTGTCATGTACCACTTAAAGGCCTTACCAGGTCTCTGTAGTGGGTAGAGCTGGAGCACTGCTGAGTGACGCCCATACAGAAACAGGACAGGCAGCCGTCTTTGTTTTCCTGGCTGAGATAGAAGGTTCCAGACTTGCAGGTGGAGCAAGATGAGCCCTCAACGTTCATCTAAAAATAAATTATCCAAGAAATGAGAAACAAGTAAATCAGTCCATTCTAGTCTGCCTTTGAGGTGGGAACAAAGAAACAAAAGATAACAACAACCAGTAAGGTGGTCTGATTGATCACCTTGCAGCGGCACACACCAACATTGCAGCCTTCACTTCCTCTTTGGTCACAGTTATAGCAGTTAACTGTAACAGAACAGAAGACCAGATAGTTACAGTTTGACCAGCTCTCTATTTGAAAGACATAATGTTAAATCCATATTAATAAAATGAAGGGAATCTTTGCAACATTTTTTTTAGATAAAGAACAAGCCAGAAGAGGGCTCAAGTCATGTTTCTGAATCAAAACACAGTTTGTACCATTGCCAACAGTACATCTCTGTCCAAGCAGTGGGTTGCCAGTGTATCCTACTGCACATCTGAAACAAAAATAGAAAATGTGTTTGAGTAAACATTTCCAGTGAAGAGGAACACAAGTCTTAACCCAAAGAACAATGAGGAAGGAAGCTGGGAAGTCTGCAATGATGAATCGTGTCCTTTGGGGAGTCGTCATGACGCAACGCAAACCTCAACCAAGGACAAAGGACTGAATCATTCAGAGAAGTAACTAAAAACTAAAACTACTCCCTTATTCCATCCACTCATATCTGCACTAAGCACTAGTTTTATAGACACACCCAGCTTTTGCACTGAACACAAACAGTTTCCCCAGAGACAAAGATCATGAAATATTGCTTGGAGATGGATGAAGCACAGCCACAGCTAAAACATTCAACATGTCTCAAGATGTTGATTCCATCTCTCATATGAGTGTGATGCAGCTAAAACTGAGGAACACCTTTGTAAACTAACAGAAACATTAACAGCGAAAATATCACCAGATTAAAAAAAAAATTAAGTTAATATAAAAGCTTCACAAATATAGAACTGATATCAGAACAAAGCAGAGGTGAGTACAGACAGCCTTGATATAAAGAGAGGTAGAAGAGGAGGCTAAGCTGCTAGTGAGAAGAGTTATGTCTGATATTTTGACATAGCAAAGCAGTATGCCTTCAACCCAAGCAAACAACGTCACTTACACCAGAGCAAAGGCTTATCCAACCCCAGAACTGTGCAGGTTGCCCTGGGAGCAGCTGCTGTCGGTCTTACCTCACCTGTCCTCTGGCAGGTCCGCCGGTCAACAGCCAACAAGAGGACTTCCATGCTATGAATTTGCTTTGGGAAACTCTATTCACTCTAACTCTATGACTTGCAATAGTTTCTAAGGATTGGTTAACTCAGTCCCTCCAGTCGGTTTTGTTTTATAGATTTAAAGACAAGGATCAATGTCATTATAATGAGGAATAATAAAAAATAATAAAAATACATAAAAATAGATATGGTTGGGGCAAAATGCCAAAAGTGTTCATAACTAAAGCCTATTAAGAACAGACATGCAGCTCATGATAAACACAAAGTGACAAACAATTTAGTTTTACATCCCATTAAAATAAAATAAAACACTTTTGCAAACAATTTAAAGGTCATAAAGGGCAAGGTTGTCATTAAATTGACAATGGATATTCATGGTCCCCAGAAGATGAATCAAGTTGTTTTCAGGTACATCCGCCCTTTATTCTAGTGCCACAATTGGACAAAAATATCATCAGGGCCATACAAAATATAAAAATATAAAGAACCATTCGCTGTAAATCGTCACGCTCCACAGAGGAAAATCCCCTATACTTTAACCTCACAATGAGTTTTCTGTTAGTTTAACAATCTTGCCAAATGATGTAAATATTTGATCAGTATATTTGACTTCCAAAACTTTCAAAAACAAAAGGCTGAATATTCATGATTCGATAATGAATTTCTTATTGCTTTGGCTGAACCCAAGACCTTCAAAACTACAGCCACCATCAGTCCATAATGTTGACTTTTTCACAAGGATTGCATTATAATCTAACGGGTAGAATGCCAGCATGTTCATGCTCCCAAGAGGTTTATCCACCAGAAAGAGTCTGCAGTCATGATAGCAGCTCTGTGATGATGTTCTCAGACACATCTGTGCTTTGAGCTAAATGCTAACATACTCATAATGACAATGCTAACATGTTGTTGTTTAGCAGGTATCATTTTTGCCATGTTTTCCGTTTAGAATAAGTACATTGTACAGCTGAGGCTGATGGAACTTTCATTAGTTTCCCCATGAATTCTTTATAAACTAAGTATTGGACAAATTACATGTTTACCTGCTGGTCGTGCTAGCCAGGGAATCTCCAAAATCATTGGAATTCATCCTCTGGGGGCCATAAATGTCTCCAAGAAAATTGGTGGCAATCCATCAGTGTGAACTGCCTCATTACTGTTTAAGCTCTATGAATAACAAATAAGTATGTTTTTAATAATGATGCATATAATAAGTATTGCAGCATCTACGAACACTAGCAGGTGTTCGATTTTTTTGTCTTGTTTGTAATGTACTGTATCTTTACCCTTGAAATTTAACATTTTCATCTATCTTAAGACGTAAAAAAAATAAATGTACCCAAAAAGTGTACTTGTTGGGGATCTTTGATTAAAAACATTCACACAAGTCCAAAAATCAAAGAGTGACATGAAGGTGTTAGGCTTTTCTAGGACATCAATACATTGGAAACACTAATAAAGCATACCCATGTGAATGCAGGAAACAAAATGAATGGGCTTGGGGAATGATCTAACAAAGGCTGCTGGGTGTAAAATTTGAGGTAGTCTTGCCATAACACAACGGACAAATGTATACACATAAGAGGTACTACTGCTAAGCTTTCTCTTCATAGCATAGCACAGCAACAGTTCTGATTATAACAAAACACACCTTAAAAGTAATTAGTATGATAATATAACACCACATCAGGATGGAATCAAAGATCTGGAATGTCCCTCTAAAACAACACAGTGGCATTAAAATAGTCCCTTCATTAAGTTCCGTTGACGTGTAACAGACATAAATATCAGGATCAGAGCATAAAAATACACAATGGAAACAATTTAAAATAATGAAAAGCTAAACAATATTCCCTAGTCATCAGGGATGATTTTGATAGGAATGGCCAGCCTTCCCAAGACAACATGAAGAGAACCGTCCGTATTCTTTCTCTGCTTTGAAGACTTGTGATCTCCTTGTAAGAGCCGCAGTAGGTCCAAAAGACCAGATTGAGTGTTTTTCTTCTCTTTCTTCTGCAGGTGTTTTTTAGTTACTTTCTTCGCAGCAGCAACCTTGGTTTTAGGGGGAGTTGATTTTCTTTTCAACTTTGTGTTGGACTTCTTCTTTGCAGTAGTAGCCTTGATTTTAGCAGGAGTCACCGTCCTTTTTACTGTTGTGTTGGACTTCTTCTTTGCAGGAGTAGCCTTGGTAGGTTTTGTGGTTGAGGCAGTGTTCTTTGCATAATTCTTCTTTGTATTGTGAAAGATCAACCTATTTGAGTCGGTCTCCGTCATTTTCTCATTTTGGTTAGAGTCACTTTTGTGTGAATTTGACAAATTCTTTGAATTGCCTTCTGAAAGTTTTCCGCCCTCCTGAACCTTCTTTGTAACTGGATCATCTGATCTAAAGGCCTTGTTACGTCCATTGCGTTTCATAGATAATGAATCCTTTTTATTGGCTTGGCCAGGCTTTGCAGGCCCTGGTTTGTGAGCTGGTTGCTCCAGTTGGAATTTAGTAATGGCTTCTTTAACTTGCTTTTGTTGTTCTTGGCTTGCCTGTGAAACACGTTTCACTGTCACAGCGGACCTCCTACCTTCAGGCCTTTTTGTTTTAGGCTTCACTGTAGATGTAGATTTTGAAGTAATCTTTGGTTTACTCAGGGTAGTCCTAAACTTAATCGTTGACCTTGTAGAGACTAGACTTTTGGATGTGACTTTATTCTTTACAGGTATAGTAGTGGTTGCTGATTTCAGTTTGCTCTCTCTCTGAGAAGCAGAAGTAGGTTTGTTTGCAGGGAGGCCTGGGGTAGGTATGCTTTTGGGCACCGTGGCTCTGCTGGGGAATGGCATTTCTGTGGGTATAATTCCGACTGTATCGAGTGAAGGCAGAGCCCTCTTTTCTTGGGGCGAACGGGAGACATGTCTAGTACGTTTCATTTTGTTCATCTCCTGAGCGAGCGCAGTGAAGCCGTCAATCAGGATCTCCAGCCTTCCCTCCAGCCTGCTCAGACGGGCGTCCATGTCTGTGTAGCTCTTCTCCAGCTCGTCAACCTTCTTGTTCTTCTCCCCAGTTGACTGGATATCGATGAGCTCCTTCAGCAGGGAGCTGAGATTACTCTGCTGGCCCTCCATACTGTGAATGCTCTCCTTCATGTCAAGCGTGTTGCTTTCCAGCATGCTCAGGCGTCGGTTAAAGGTGTTCAGGTGAATCCGGAGGAGCTGCTGGAAGCTGGAGTGTCTGATCTCTGGGCTGGGGGTGAATCGTGGTGGGAGTCTGGTTGCTGACCTGTTGGGGGTGACTGAGACAATGCCCACCCCGGGTTTTGAGATGGAACGAGTGGTGCGATGGTGAGGTGTAGCAGAAAATAAAGTCCTAGTAGGGATTATGGTTGCTGCTGTGGTGTCATCCTCAGCTCCACTGCCATCTGGTACTATCTCTTTCTCCCAGCTGAAATTGAATACTGCTTCAGCTCCACATACGACAGGTAGTAGGTCCTCTATATGCTTCTCCAGGAAGGGGTCCCCACAACTGTCTGCAGACGGCATCTCTTCTCTTAATGTCAAAACAGCAGAATCAGGTATGATGCCGGCAGAGACGTTCAAATAGTAAATGATTTATAAGTTTCATCTTACACCCAAGTCACCTCGTCATCTTTGCCCTCGGCGCAGCAAAGATTGATCAGCCAGACAGGAGTCCTCATAAATGTCACATCTACATTTATGTTATCCGTGCACAGACAGACATCACTCGAGCCAACACATTGACATTTTGTAACCAGCAAAGCACAAAGCTGAAGCAGAAAGCCACCTCTGAGGAATGCTTTCGGAGGTTAAGCAAAGGAAAAAAGAAAGCAATGGTAGGATCTAAAGCAGATGAAAATGAAAGTTTCCTCAGGACATACAGCACTTTTATTCCTCTTTTGGCAAATTTCTTTTCCATGAACAATAAAATCTGAGTGATGAGATAATCAGTACCACCAAAGGCCCCTTATCCTATAACAAAGATATAGTATTCTACCACAGCAGGGATGACCTTACATTTTGCAAATCAATAAATCCAAGAAAACAATATCCACCAGCAGATCTAGAAAAAACAGCACACAGTACAAAATGTCCAAATGGGTGGCACCAATTTGTGTTTCACATCCCTGAACTGACACCACTCAATCACAACTGGTTGGGGAAAAAAAACAAGAGAGATGCGAACCACAGACATGCTTATATCCCTTTCATGTGAAAGAAACCATTGGGTGCTACTACCAGACCCTGTCAACCTTGCTGCCGGCCGGCCCAGTAACCCAAAACACTGTCCAGACGACCGTGAGAGGAAGACAGAGTGGAAAAGGAAAGGCAGGAAACGAAGGAAGGGTGCCTACCTTTCACAACGTCGGCCAGTGTATCCAGGGGGACAGTTGTCACAGGTCGGCTGGCCGTCAGACTCCAGATAACAGGTTTGGGAGAATCTGTGCCAACAAAGGGCCACGCATACCATGAGAATGCTCTTTTTGGCAGTAATCATGTTATTTCATATACAGTGTGACTTTTGCATTCTAAAGGGCGTTTGAGAAGTTTCAGCACTTACAAACTGCTTTCTATGCCTAATCCATCATTCAACAGAATAATTAACAGTAAGCTATAGAGACTGAATAAAACTGACACGAGTTCAGAAGACATGAACTCACTGGTTGCTGGAAGCTGTTCCAGGACAGGGGCAGGACTGGCAGGCCTGAGCACCGCCCGTTACCGGGTTTCCATAGAAACCAGTCTGACAGCTCTCACACCTTGGCCCGGCGGTGTTGTGGAGACATTGCTGTTGGTCAGGACACAAAAAGGGGAGAAGAGGATGAGATCCATGGAACAGTTGAATATACTTTACTTACAAGTGATGATGTGTTTCCACATGTTGAGATCAGAAACCAGTAGTGCATTCCACTGCACAGATAAAAGCAAACGTGGCCAAAGAACTGAGAGAGGAGAGGAAGAGTAGCATAAAACCTACCAGACATCTGCCGGTCTCCGTGTCACAGCTGCTGGCGTGACCATTGCAGTTGCACCTCTCGCAAGTGCCCAGGTAGAGGCCAGAGCTGGTCCGAGTGTAACCTTCATCACACTCCTGCAACGACATGTAAAAACACCTCAGGTGAGAGACGAGTGATGTCAGAGAGGAATACGTCTTTGTTCCACTGCAGCAGGGAGACAGACTGCAATTATCATCAATGACTGTAATGGAAAAAAAGTTTTAATGTGCTATTATTAACAAGCTTAGGCATATCTGTGATTGCCTTACTTTTCTCTCTTTCTTCAAGAATGAAACTATCTAATCTTCAGCATTAAAGTTTATTCTTGATCTTGGAAAAATAAAGTAAAATACTTAAAGCTATTAAGTAAGTCCACTTACTAGCCTTTTTTTTTGCTTTTAACAAAATGTCATTCTACTCATGCTCAGATGTAATGAGATGGCTCAATTGTGATCCTAGGATAATTACATCACGTGATGACAGATTAGCCATCCCCATGACAACTGATCAGAATCCTTCTGTTGATGAAGACTGTGAGATGCAGCTAGTGGACCTTTGGTTCAGATTTTTTTTTTTTTCTGCATGTGTACCTGGCAAGAGGGTCCTCTGTATCCCTGAGGACAGGCGCACTCTTCCACCTCCAGAGCACGTTCATTACCAGTAGACTGAGGAGCAGCGACGTCCATCTTGATGTCTGAGATACTATTTAACACCAAAAGCATGCAATTATCAATACACTTAATGTTCCATTAAGGGCAGTTATCATTTTGTATTCATCTTGAGGTATGTGAATAAGCTTTGCAGTGACAGAGGAAGCTCCCCCCCATACCTGCTCTCAGCCATGTTATCTGCGTAGGTGGCCCTGATCATTAAGACAGTAACGTCAGCCAGGGCCATCAGTAGGTGCTCACGAGTACATGGCTCCCCATCACCGCGACGCCATCCAGACTAGTCACCAGAAGGTTGAAGAAAGGAGAAAAGAGAAACGTTAGTCCACTTACATTGTGTGAGGATTCAGATATAGCTAAACGAAACTCCTCCGTGAACAATGAAAAACACACCTCCCTGAAGGTCACAGTCACAGTTTGTGGGACACGTGGAAGAGGCTTGGTCTGAGAGTAGTGCTCCAGGAAGATGCCATTGCCCTGGAGAACCACATCTGGCTGGCCGTCAATCACCTGTGAGCGTTGAAACGGTTCAAAGCGCACTGTGTAGAGCAGCTCCCCGCCATAGGCCGTCACCTGGTAGCAACATGGAGAAAAGAGAAGCTCATCTCAAAAAAAAATGTATGGTCGAAAGGTATTTTACCCCTATGGTACTTTGGGGGAAGTCACAAGACATCCATGTTGGGCTTTACTGTGAGTTCAAGCCAAAGGTTCAAAGGAGGCTCGCTGTGTGGATAAGTGCAGCCTTTTCACTTGACAACACGTTGAGGCTTGACTGAGTGGGACAGAAGAAAAGCAGACAAATCTAGCTCGACTAACACTTGACAGTTATGTTCCTCCCTTATCCCCTAGCCTGCTCTTTACTTTGTTGTTTTCCTCTCACCTTATCTCCTCTGAAGCTCTCAGGCAGGACCCAGTAGTAAATGTCATTGGGGACACTGGAGAATGAGCGGTAGACAAGTTCAGAGGAGCCCCGCTGGGAGATGCCTTCAGAGATAGTTTTGGAGTTGGCACTGTTGGAGAGGGAGAAGAGCTGCCCGTTCACCCCTCCGCGCACCTGAGAGACACAAAAGAAATTGTCTGAGATGTGAACTGAGATTTACATGCGCTCTAACTCCAGCACAATCACTATTTGTACATGAAAGTCACCATTTAGCATCTGAAAGGATTTGCTGAGTCAAGCCTTGATACCAAAAATAATCATCCTCCTCCCTTTATCATTCGTAGATTGGCAACCTACCTGATCTCTATTCCAGGTGGAGCTGGCGCACTGTTTAGTGACGCCCATACAGAAACAACGTAGACAGCCCTCGGGGTTGGTCTCTGATAGGTGGAAGAATCCGGCCTTACATTCGTCACACAGAGCACCTGCCACGTTGTTCTGAAACAAACACATGCACATATGTAATCTATCTGCCAGTTGGATACTTTCAGGATTGTTTTACTGGTTAGACTTTCTTCCATCAAGTTAATTTCTTTCATAACAGAAGACTGAAGAAAACCTAAACAGCAAGACACTTTAATCTCCAATATACGACATATTTCACAATAAATGGTTAATATATAATCCTTAAATTTCCCTTAGCAGTTTGCCATACTGCATATATACCTTGCAGCTGCATGGTCTGCCACGGGTGCTGATTGTCCCTCTGTTATCACAGCTTTCTGCAGGGAGAGAGCAATGGAAAGAAGATGACATACTGTATGGGGTGGAAAGTGCACCTGGGAGTGTTCCAGCCATTCTGCATACCTGAGCTATGACCACATACTACTGCCTATTGTAACAAGAGTGGGGAAAAACCCCAATGGTAATCACTACACAGACCTCCTTGTGGTCTTATCGGTGGATGGTAAAACAATACAGGTGTAGCTTGTTTCAGTTTCATGCCTTGAAATGAGAATCCAAAAAAATGTTGGAGCAATTTGTTGAACATGTACTCACGGTTAGGTGTGTTAGGAGTACATTTTCCATTAGGCAGAAGAGGGTTACCCTGGTAACCAGGAGCGCACCTGAAATAAAACAAAAACAATCAGATTTTTCTATTTTACCTCAAACCATATTCTGGGGTTGGTTGTGTTATGAATAGTATTCATAGCAATCTTGTGATAAAGTATAAACACATGAATTAATCTGTACCGCCATTCATTAAAGAGGGATATTGTGTCGTATAAATCATATTACTGCCATCTATAAACTATTTAAACCGTTATTAAATGGCAGAGTTGATGGTCTCAGTTTCCTCACTTCTCACAGCGTCTTCCTGTGTAGCCGGGCCTGCAGGCGTCACATGTTGGCTGTTGGTCAACGTCCAGGAAGCAGGTGTCAGAAAACCTACAAAGCCCAGTGAAAAAGCCATAGATTAAAATCTACAACAGAGGGTTAATGAGTAGCATGTTCAATGAACCAGTGCCAAGCTATGTGAATGAGCTCAGCTTTTGGGGATAAAAAAAAAAACCCACAGACCATTCCCTCTGATGCTGTGGGTGTGGTATGTGGGTGTGTATGTGTCGTCCCCCATTTGTACGGTAGATGTGTGTGTGTACGTGTGTGTGTGTGGTCTGAAGTGGGTCTGTGACCTTACCGCCGTGAGGTCTCATAATACGGGCAGGGGCAGGGCTTGCAGTCATCTGGGCGACCTCTGCTCGGGTCACCAAAGTAACCAGAGCGACACTTATCACACTGAGGGCCCTCTGTGTTGTGCTGGCAGCTCTGTTGCGGAGAGAACACATTGCTCATTCTCGTGCAGTGATGCCACTCAAAATAGGACGGAATAGTTTGACATTTTTGGAAATACACTTATTCGCTTAGAGGATAATCTATCTGGCGTACTCTTTCTGGTTTCTCCAATTTTGCTAACCACAGCTTTAAGCAGACAAAAATCTGTTATGCTCAACAAGTTACACTCTTCAATATGCACTTTTCCCAAAAAGGGAGTTAGTCATTTACCAGACAGTGTCCACTGATTGGATCACAGGCGCTGGCGTGTCCATTGCAGTTACAACCAGCACAGGTGCCAAGATAGGAGCCGCCAGGGACACGCTCGAAACCAGGGGAACACGTCTCACAGGACAGGCCTGAATATCCAGGAGGACATCTGGGAATGATAAATATGAGGATCATCAGCCACAGTTTCATCAGTTTCCATAACACAACCATTATGAGTCAGATTACAACACCACAAATTGAAAACTTTTCTTATGTAGTAAATAAAAAACAACTGACTGAAGAAAGCAAAGATAGAATGACATGCAACACTACAAAGGTCATTGGCCAGATGTTGGCCACCAAAACCAATTATTTAAAATAACTGAAGTGACACTGTATATATTAATGACACCGTATAATTGTGGGGCACTTTTCAGTCTTAGTATGTGCATGCTGGAGAAGTCCGATTTCAATGAAGACTGCTGACTGAAGGCTTTTAAGGATCTCCCATCTCACTTAACCCCACAGTATCATGCTTGAGGTATTCTATGTCTTACCTGCACTCTTCAACATCCTTAGCATGACCCAAAATGCTGAACTCCACGGTGGTGGTATCCATGACAATTTCACTGATCCCCACGCTGACCATGTGGTTGTCGTAGATGGTGCGGATGTTTATGCTGTCCAGGTTGGCTAGCGTCATCATCAGCTCCTCACGGGTCACCGTGCGGCCGTTGGAGTGCTGCCAATTATCCTACAACAATGCAAAGCAGGTTTACTGATGTATATACTTCACATGTATTTCATTATATTGATAGGGGATGTAAAGCTTTTGATTTTAACGGAATACAGCAAGTCAAATTTGGAAAGATTTTGTAATAGTGAAATGTGGTGTTTGAATTTGTAGACAACCGCTACAACATTTTTGTATCATAACAAGTTCACCACAATGTTGACATACTTCAGTGAACTTGATCTCCTTCTGGTTGACCACTCGGGCAGGTGTAGGGTTGCCTCTGCGGTACACAAGCCTGCGTCCATTTCCAACCAGCATAATATCCGGCTTCTCCACTGGCTCGGACTGACCGCGGGCCAATGTGTACCGCACCTTGAACTTCAGGGAACCTCCATAGGAGTCAATCTAAAAACAGTGGGAAATCATTTTAATGCTCGAGTTTGACAATCAGTAAACTATAATAAAGCCTGTAGATCATTTTACTCTTTACCTTGTTGCCAAGGAATTGGCGAGGCAGCGTCCAGAACGAGTCAAGGTTGAGGAAACGGCGTGACAGGTCGACGAGCTGGAACTCTTCCATCTCTGGATTAATGAGGAGCTGAGTGGAGGAGAGAGGAGGAGTGCCTGGCCTGGCCGGGTAGGTAACATTCACTCCTGGAAGTAAGAAGAACAGATTCACTCAGCCTGTTTTTTTTCTAAATGCTAGGACTAAACAAATTTTTTAAGGCAGTTCAGTTGACAGTGTGACTGCTTTGTTAGCTCTCTATCAGTTTAATAAGCATCAATGCATCAAACACATCCTTGCCTTTGAAGTCTTCCTCCTCGGTGAAACGCAGGCTGATCTGGTTGCGGTAGCGACCGGTGCCCTTGCAGTTCTTGGAGATTCCAGCACAGAAGCAAGATACACAGCGGCCCTCCACAGTGAAGTGACCATCAGGACAGTTGCCTAAAATGAACAAGACAAAACACGAGTCAATTTATATTCTTATTGTAACTAGAATTCATTATAGTGAGAAAGGATAGTGATGCTGATATTGATCCACAGTTAAAGTGAGATGTCAGTACCTGGATTTGGATTCGATGTGAGAGTAAGAACCCCGTCAGGGATACCAAACACCAGGCCTTTAGCATTGATGGCCTCACAGGTGTACGCCCCCTGATCGGCTTCCTTCACATCGCGTATGGTCAGGGTGCCGCGGCCATTCTCGCTGGTCATGGAGATCCTGGGAACATAGAAACACAGCGCAAATTATCACTTTTACAGTAAGAAATCTCAGTGGAGAATCAATGTCAGCTATTGTGTGGACCATAAATGAACCCTTCGGCTTCTGATTCCAGCTGTAACAGACTGCAGAAATAATGTTGCAGGAAAGAAATCCATCGAATTCAACAGTAATTGCCTAACCACACACACAGCCGACTACGCCCAGAATGAACATTCTGATACAGCAACTTTTAGAGTTGGTGTGCACCAAAACAAATCTCAATAAATTAGAATCATACGTCGAAATAAATGAATGAGTCAGTACACAGACCCTGATCTAAAAGGGTTGTCTAGAGTAAGGCGAGAAATGTGTAGAGAAGAAAAACTCAAATTTATAAATCCTCATGGTCTGCTGCAAACCAATTAAGCCAGAATAGCTTTTACCAGATGTTTTGTTTGAGACAGCTTGCCTAAACACATGCTTTTCGTAATGAAGCATCAACAAAACCCTTTTTTTAACATTCAGAGCATATTTAGAATTATTTGGACTGCATTTTCCATTAACTCTGAAACATCTGTAATGTGGTAAATGCAAATAAGAAGAATTTATCATCAAACCCACCTGCCACTGAGAGGAATGTGTCCCCAGTTGAGTCTCCAGGTGATGATGGGTGTTGGCACTCCAACAGCCTGACACTGGAACGTCACCGTCGCCCCCCGCGCTGCCTGAATGGACTCTTCCGGTGGGCTTGTCACAGAGGGAGGGGCTGCAAAGTGTCAACAAGCTGTTTTAACCACATAATAAATGCACATGTACAAAAAAAAGGCTGGCATGTGACTGGAATTTGCCGATCCAGGGAAGCTCATAAATGCCTGACAGGCAGAGGAAACATAATTCTCCGCTACGGATGAACAATTCCCTTTCAGTTCTCAAGAATGGATGCTTCACAAAAAGCTCTGTGTCTTAGTCGCCACATGTGTGAAAAGAGCCTGGTTCACAGCAAATTAGTCACAGCGTACAAAGGAACTCAGAGGGTGACTATAAAGTAGAGTCAAAGAAGCACAAAGAGAGTGCAAAAGGGAAGACAGAAAATAGTGTAATGGGCATGAGAGTAAAAGGAGAGATAGATGTGGACAGCTGCTGGTGTGAGACTTACTGCAGCCGTACTCATCAGAGCGGTCAGGGCAGTCCGGCTCGTCATCACACTGGTAACTAGCGGGGATGCAGGTGCGATCGCTCAGGCATTCAAACTGCTCAGGAGCACACCTGTCGCCAGGACCCTTTGTGGCTGAAGTTATAAAAATAAAAAAAGGAGATTTACCAAAACTTTCAATCATTTGTAAACAGTACTCCTTTGGCGAGAAAAGAAATATGCATATTAAGCTATTCTTTAAAAGCACACTTTTCAGTACTGAGAAAAAGTAACGGAGACTTACGGCAGTTGGTTTCATCTGAGTTATCCTCACAGTCATTGTCTCCATCGCAACGCCATAGCTTGAGGGCACACCGGCCATTTTTACATTTGAACTCATTGGGCTCACAGGGAGATGGAGTACCTGTGAAAAGACAGAGGATAATTAAAAGCACATGCTGCTGTCTGAGAGAGTGCACATGCACACGGCTGTGTTTACGTACCACATCTGAACTCGTCGCTTCCGTCCGAGCAGTCCCGTTCTCCGTCACAGACGTAGTCACGAGGGATACACTCTCCGCTCTGGCATGTGGCTTGATCCGCCCTGCAGGGTCCAGGTGGGCCGTGGGGCCGCGGGGGCTTCTTGATGGTGGTGGTGGTGGTGGTGGTGGTGGTGGTGGGTGTAGGTGTGGTGGTGACTGGAGGGTCAGGCCGTCTTGTGTCTAAAACAAATCCCTTATTAAACTTACTAAAATGTACAAAGTATTTACTTAGAGCTGTGAATATGTGACTATGACTCACGTCAAACCATTATTCCATGCAATAGCCGACCGTGTTACAACTTGCAGGACAGACAAGCAGAAGCCACTCACCACAATTGGTCTCATCACTCATGTCTCTGCAGTCTGGTCTGTTGTCACACAGGTATTCCATCAGGATGCATGTCCCATCACCACACCTGTGCTCATCTGGCATGCAGGGTCTGATGCCGGTGGTTACTGTGAGAGATGCAGAGGCTAGTACAGCCGACACTATACACCAAAGTCGTATCACAGCGCATTATAACAAAAGTCAGGGGGGAAAAACAACAGCATCCTGGGCCTCTCAGCCATCCGATTACTACAGCGGGTGTAAAGCGGGTAGCCTGTTGTAAAGACTATTGTTATGGGTAGGATGCAGGATACTCAAGCAGATGTTTAAAGGTATTATAAAACATTTTCATCAAGTTTTCTGTTGGGTGTAAAATCCACTTTAAGGATAGACAGATGGACGGCTAGACAAGACACAGCCTAGATTAAACACAAGGGATAGACGAGACAAACAGACTGGATGGACCAGAATAGACTGACAAGAATAGATGAAATAGGCTGGACTAGACAGACTAGATAAGACTAGACAAACTAGACTAGAGAGACTACACTGGACACACAGAGTAGACTAGATAGACTACAATAGAATAGAATATAATAGACAGACTAGATATGACACACAGACTAGATTAGACTAGACTAGACAGACACACAGATAGATGGAGAGACTGACAGTCAGACAAGATACACAGACAGACAGATGGGAACCTTTTCTTCCGAGTAAAGACATTAAAGATAAAGTTTCCATTATCCTCTATCAGTTGCCATGCCTGTGCACAGAATTTGTGTGAATCAAAAAGCTGGTTTAGACCTCAGTGAACGGCAGCATTCCTAATCAAACTCATGCCATGCAAAGGTCTTTCTTAGTCACTGTGGACTCTAGGGACACTCAGAAGTCTACTTTGTATCGGTGCTTCCATGCAAAACATTTCTCAGACCACATGACCACTGCTTGCACACTTCAAGGTCGTCGCAAGATTTCAACATCAAATGGAAAGGATATGCTCGACTGTTCTTTCTAAAAGGCACTACCGTCAAGCTAGAGCTTCTACAGTACAGTCGGCTCAGTCACCATGCAGAGGGCATGGCACAGTACAAACCTGGCACTGCTATAGGCTCCACTTCAGGCAGAGGTTGCACTAGAAACCAGAGGGAAACGTTAAGGGCACTGCCTACAGCTCTGGTGGACCTTAACTTGCTGTAAACATACAGCAAAACTCTTGTGTAACCGAGTCACTTCACGTCCGTGTTAGGCGGTGTCCCCCTTTTGATTGAGCTCTTACCTTCCCCGAGCCGTCTGAACTGAAAGCCCTGGACTGATGTGACGTAGGAAGCGATGGCTCCCTCCTTCACCACGTTGTACAGCACGCTGCGTATCTGCTCGTCGTTGCTGTTGTAGTCGGAACCGACATCCATCTCCACAAATACGTCCACGCCATCCTCTCGTATCATCTTCCTGCAAAGACCAAGAAAGGCCCCGTGAGTCTGTGGCGTGCACTGCACTTGGTTTAACGGAAAAGCTGTTTAGAGGTAAACTTTCTCACTGCAGTTGGATTACTGACTACAGGACTACCACTGTTGGCCTTGTGCAGTTTGGGAAAAAAGGAATAGAAATATCACCTGGCCAGAGTAAGACACCCATGCAGCACAGCAGCAGCAGCAGCAGCACACAGCTGCAGGGTAACTACTTTGGATGACACGAGGCATGATTTAAAGGATTGGTGTTCTTACTTAATGAGGACCACGCTGACTGTCTGGGAACCTGGAATCCTGTTGTAGTCCGACTCCAGCTGCGGTGGGAAAATCAGACTCGGTTAAGTTGAAATATACAAAGCCTGGGCCTTGTTTTCAGACGTAAGGTCACACATCCTTAAATCAGCAAAGTCATAAATAACATGGCTAAACCTTATAAGGTAGCTTTAGCGGCATACTGTACATGTCATTCAGTTGAGTTTATCCTGCTGGAATAGGACGTACCGTGTCCACCACTGCTTCAGAGATCTCATTAAAGGCTGGAGAGAGGATGTCCTCGAGCTCGGGGCCGTAGACCAGGGAGTCGGTGAAGTTGACGAGAGCTCTGTAATAAACTAGAAAGACAGAGATGGGAAGAGAAACCGTCAGCTAAAGCACACAATAGCCCTTAACACCCACAGGTTCAGCATTAATGTCCATCTGTTGCAGAGTTTAGATATTATAAGCCCGATCCAAGATTAAGCGGTTAAGTTTATCACAGACAATGTGATCTGGGATTCTGCTTGGGATTTATTTTCCTTAGCAAAGGAAAGTCCAAAATGAGAGTATGACTGTAGCTTAAATGAGAGCCACGTACAAATCATGGCGTCTATTTCCATATCTCAGTTGTGGTCATGTCTGCACTAAAACCGACAACTGCAGCGTGGCATCACACAGCGGCCGCAGTACGAGGGCACACGCTGACACAGGCACACCCTGCTCCCAAATACTACAAATATAACCATGAAATTAAAGTATCAAGGCATGTTTTCTTCTCTGAAACTGTCTTTCTGTGGTTCGTGGACACAGAGACACATAACATACTCACAAAAAGCAGACAGATACTGATAAAGCCACTTTGTTGCAAAGGCAGAACTGAATATGCTGTCTGAAACCCTAATCAATGCAAACATTCAAACACATAGTATATGGATATCAGCCAAAATAGCAAGGCCACGAGTTTGCACCAGATCTCCTGATTGAACGCAGATGATGACAGAGAGTTGGAAGGTAATTGGGAGTTTGAGTCAGTGTCACTTCTGTGCCAGCGGCTACAGAGGAAGAAGATGAAAATCCTCTGTGAATGATTGTGGAATGGAGCCTCAACATTCCCTCCACATGTAGCAAGTCATTTATTTTTTTATTTGTCATTTCTTTGGGACAGTTGTTTTTTGACAGATGTTCTGACAGTAAAATGATTCTTCTCTTCATGCACTCATATTGCCATGCACACAAAAAACTCCACCCATCTACCACATATTGGGCAGACCACAAAAGTGTTTTTATGCAATGTATAATGAAGTCATGATGAATTCTAATTAAATGCATTTGTAAGCAACCAGTTGTGTACAATAACACCTATATAAATGAAGAGTGATACTAACACGTCTATGGCACTCATCTTATCACATATAAGGGCCAGTTTTTTTTTACCACATTGCCAAAAGCTTGACATTTTATAGGATCAACTCTTTCCAAAGTTGTGCAGACTTTTGAGCTTTATTATTTTTATACCCCAAAAGGGAAAAAAAAGGATTAATATAACTAATCATCACTCCAGTTATAGACTTTTGAAACATTATCACATTCCAAATATAACTACCTTTAAAAAACCTCTTGTTGAGCTATATTATGAATAACTTATTAGCAACAAAAATATCAGCTGTATTATTATAATTCCAATGTCATAGGCTTAGCCCATGAAACTTAAAATAGCCCAGGCCCACAGGGTGCCCCACTCTCACATTCCTGCCAGCACTTTGTTAGGACTGGCCTGCCAGCCTCTGACTTCAGACTGGCAGTGTGGGTTCAGGGAGGAAGTCAATATTTGAACTGTTTCTTGCAGTCAGATGCTACTTGCCATGCCAAAAACAAAGAGTCATGTTCTAAGTAGGCATCTCCTGAGCCTCTAGTACAACCATACATGCCCAAATATGCACATGCTCATACAGCATGCAGAGAAAATACCAATACTCTTGGTGTGTATCTCTTGCTCCATATCCTTTCTCCTTGGATTATTACTTGACATGTGGACCCTTGACATAAGACATTTATCATGCTTACCAGGAGGGACTTAATTAAAAGTCAAAGAGTTTGAGTCTCACATTCTGGCTGTGCGTTGTCTGCGTTAAAGGCCTGGTGAGAACCCTGCTGCCTTTTTGCTCCACTGCCTGAGTTTTGGCTGCTAAACAGCTGTCCTCTCTAAACGCTGTTAAATTTGCTTTCCTTACACACAGCATTGGCACTACAGGACATCCCATTCCTGGTAAGGAAAAGCCACATTTATGACAAAGTAAACTGTGCAATGCCTAAGAAAACACACAGTAAGGCGAACATGTAACAACAGAACTGTAGGCTTTTGCTCGGCCTGGCAGGGAGCCTGAGTGCTTGCTCTGCAGGCTGTTACTGTCAGACTAATAGGAATAATTGTTAGGCCTGAATGTTGACCCAGAAGACAGGGAACATCAAAGTTAGTCATCAAAGCGCCTCATTTGACCCGCGTATAATCTAATCCCTTGAGTGGGTATTCGCCGCGAGGTCAACAGCAGCTCGAAGCCTCAGCTCTCTCTGAGCTCGCCGCTATGACGCTACAGACAAGGCGAGTGTGGGACTGCCGCCGCCCGAGATCCTTTGATTAGAGGGCCGGGTTGTGCCCTGCTGCTAACAAGTGGCTCTTTTACTCTGAGGCCCATTCTATTGTTCATCACTCGCAGTTTCCAGCGGGGGGGAATCCCCTCATCAAGCACCACCACCAGCAAGACTGATGAAACTGTCAGAGTGCAGACATGACGGGAGGGATGAAGAAAAAAAAAAAGGGAGTGGAAAAATAGCATTCCATACTCTTAATTCACAAACTTATTTAGCTATTAAAGCTGTTCAGCAGAACTGTGGCGGCTTTGTGCAATGGGCCCCTCTGAACACATAAAGGCCTTTGCAGAAGACAAAGACTTGATTGAGCAGGGAGCTCCAGCCTGTCCTCTAAAAGCCCAGCCGCTTTGGGCTTGACCTTCAACCCCCAAGGCTGCGCCCACGGCATCGGCCCAGCACCACCCGAGCCATTTAGAGAGAATCTATAAGAAAACGAAAAAAGTCCTCAACCGCATCGCCTCGGCTTTCTAATCAAAAATCTTTAAAAATACAAGTTATCACTCTCTATGTGGTTTTCCTCTTAGTCTCTTTAATCTCCATTTATTTCTAAATATTTCTCTCTCCCTTAGTGTAATACATTTATATACCAGCTGCCTCTTTCTCGGTTTAACTCTTGACAAGAACCCCTGCTACTTAACCCTTTTGCTGGTGGCCAGCCAAGCAATTCTGTCTCCAAGTCTCCACTCATTGCCCTCGGGGGAGTTCTTGGGAATAACTTCTGGAATCACTATTAAGCTCGCCCCGTTGTGCTCTCCCACGGCTTGCAATGTAAGCATAAAAAAAACACCATTGTGTACAACACAGCACGTTTTCATACTCATGTCGTAGTGATTCTCAGAGACAGCTGGATCGCATCATTGGGACGAGCCATCTGCACGAGGTTGAAATTACAAAAAGCACTTTTAAAATTAAAATTGTTGGAATATATTTTAGCAAGTGTTGGCTGTCAACGGAGATGAACATGTATTTCCAACATATCTTTACAAAGATGTTCTCGGGTGGAAACGCTAGTGTTGTCACTCAGGGGTGATGAACTCTATTACTCGATGGAACAACTCCCGTCATTTTCCACTGGCATCAGGGGACACTTGGAAAAACAGACTCGCTGGACTCAAACAATGCATGCCCAAGCTGAGTCCTCCTTGGAATGTTATCTGAGAGTGTGTTTGGAAATAAGAGTGCATAACTGAGCGGAGCAGGTGACAGGAGAGTGTGCCAAAGACAAGAGAGAGGAGGAACCGAAGCAGAGAAATGAAATAAGTGCTTGAGGACTTACTGTAGTCTGGTTCGACTGGGCTCTGTAAGTTCGCCAGATATGAAGACTCCAACCTGCGTGCTAAAGCAGGCAATGATGGGCGAGGAGCAAGGAGCAAGAGACAGAGGGCCAAGAGCCAAAAGGTCAAGGATCAAACAAGAAAAAGCAACACAAGGACCAGGGAGAAGGATCAAGTTAGCCAGGCAGGTGCAGAGTGGTTAAAATTTCAGGAGAGTTAGGGAGGAAATGATTGGAAGCAAGGAGAGAAAAAAAGAAAGTGAAAATCAGAAAGTGATTGGCTATAAGAGTTGAAACAGAAACAGGAAATCAGGAAAAGTCACTGAGATGATTGGAGTTGAAATACATATAGTTGGTACGAGACAGCTAATGGAGTTTACTGATCTGCATGAAATTATGTGAAATACACAAAATACAACAGCCAAGACAACAGCAGGAGCTTTCTATCAGAAGCTTAGTGATGTCAGTATCCATTTCTTTCTACAAACTGTCCCACTAATCATTGCCATCCACATGTTGCGGATAGTGGTGCTCAGTGGTACAATGCATCCTGTGGTTTTTGTTGGCTAATGACTTCAACCACTGTCTGTCTGGAAAAACACACGTCTGCTTGCATGAGAGCGTCAAGGAGAATAGATCAGAGGGCATCTCTTTGACTCCTCTCCGGTCCAACAGAACAAAGACGATATCCTGCGAACCAAACACACGTTTCCTTCTACCGATATTTACGCATTTGCTGTCTTTTTCACACACACACACACACACACACACACACACACACACACACACACACACACACACAGACACATACAGACACACACACCCTGGGGCCTTACAGAGAAGCGGGGAGGAGTTGCTTCCTGTTTTCCCTCCTAAATGGAAAGAACTGAGCACCATAATGACAATTTTTTACCAAAATGTTAAGCTCTCTGAACTGGCACGGGCAACAATGACCATGTTCTGTTTGGTGGTGACTCATTCATTCTTCCACTGCTTGGGATGCAGTTACACCGTGGGACATGCTCTGAAATGTCAGCTGAGGTGGCCTCTCGGTCGCTCTGAAACAAAGATGGGTTTCAAGAGAGGGAGCCTCGTGCAAAAGTCTTCTGAGTATCTGTTCACTGTCTTGCAATAAAAAAAAAAGGGGGTCTATGTTATCTTGTGGATTAATATAGATTTGACTAAATGTTTATTTTTTGCCATTTATACTAGCACCATGCTGTCAAGACAGATATTCACACTCCAATCCGGCTTCTGAATGAGTCCACTCCTTAAACCTCCACAGACAGCAGTAAACAACAGCTCCTTCATAATCAAGCGGGTGTGCTGGATCCAGCTGTTTTACAGCTGCACACATACAACAACAAAAAAACAACACATGGCTCCTAATGCATCATTACTGTAGCTGTGGCATTTCTGCAGAGGAGATAGATAGTATTGAGAAAAAGTTGTTGTAAAGTTTTTGCTTTTAGATTCATTGCAACTGCTACTGCCCTGTGCTACAGTCAGGTCAACTGAACGCTTTAAAGTCTACAAAGACCAGTAAAGACACGCTTGATAGAAAACTTGCCCAACCCAAACATTTTAAGGTCTCCTCCCCAAGAATAGAGAGCCAGACTATCAAAGCTAATGAAATATCCGCTACATCAAAGGCTGCAGATATGTTGTGATCCTTGTCAGAGTCAGAATGGGAGTGAGAGCCAGACAGAAGGGGGTAACAGCACCATTATTACTCTCTAGTCTTTTATGATGATTACTGACTGAAACAAGGCCTTTACTGTATAAAAGCATGAACACACAGGAACCCTGCAAAGATACCCCTCTTAACAATTGAGAGAGAAATAAAAAGTTGTATCTTGAGTTAGCAAGCGTGTGTACTGAATGTCTCATCCTGCAGAAGAAAACAAATTAAGAGTCTAGCAAATCCCAGGAGAGGTTTTTATTCGGTACGAATATTCTCTAGTGTGCAACCAGGAAGCGGCTGATCCACTGTGGAGCTTTATCCAAATAAACTCTCAAATCTGGGAAAACTACTGCACAACAGAAACCCTGCCATCGACCACAAGTTCCAATTCAGCTTTTGTTTTGTGACACAACAAACCATTCAATTTTAAGCTATTCTCTTCTGCTGCAGAATAGATCACCATGAAGGACAACTAAATAAACTGATTTATCAGTTACAAGCCTGTCCTCGAGGAAAGAAAAGTCCTTCAAACAGCAGCACACGCTCTCTCTTTCAATCTAACCCTTAACATCTCATTCCTAAAGAGGAGCAGCGCGGGCCAGTTCTCCAAGGCAACACATTTGTTATTGGCACAACAGAGTGAAACATCACGGGGCAAGGTGCAGTAATAAGGCTCAAGTCCAATCAGCAGGAGTCTCTCAAAACAATGCGCATTAAACACATTCACGCTCACAATTAACTGTGTGTGAATGTCTTTTTATCAGCGGCAGACAATTCAGATTAAAGTTAAAATAAACACGTCCTTCGACAACACAGCTCTAGTGTTTTGTCTGCCTTGTCCACAAAAGGAAGTACGTCGTCTGATTCTAATGTGGAACAAGTTCGTACTGGACTCCTGGGTCAGTTTGTGACCACCTTGAGGGCCCCCAGCAGTGCAACAACAAAGATCTCACTAAAATAGCTGCAGCTGCCAGCACTCGTCCCCCTGTGTAACGGCCCAGGAGTCTCCCAGCATGTGACATAGACAAACACCCACAGAGGTAGTGTCACAGAGACACACACACCTCACAAACTGCCCGTGAAGAAACACTGAGTGGGTGGCCGAGGCCCCACCCGGTCCGCTGCTCAGGCCAAAGTGACAGACAGGCGACATTATCCTGATGTATAGTCCACTTATGCTGCAACATCTGTTCTCCTCTAGAGATAACATATATGGATTAAGGGATTTCTGATATGACCTAAATCTTTCAACTTGATAACAATATATACCACAATGTAGCATGTTTTCTGGTAATCAATTACTAAAAAGTTCATTTGACATAATCACATGGTAAAGCCGACTTTGCATACTCCTTTGAGAACTCAATACTTGAAAAAAGGAGGTAATGGGGAAATTATTTCTCTGCATGCAGCCCACTGCTCCTCCGGGATGGGTTAAATGCAGAGAAATAATTTCCCCATTGTGGGACTAATAAAGGATTGATTATTATTATTATTATTATTATTGTAATGAGCATTTTCTAATTTAATTAGGAATTCTAATGCAAAATGCATAAATACAGGCCTCACCTATTTATATTAAAACAAAGAGGACAGCAAATGTAATATGAATTAAAAAAAGCAGATAAATGCATTTTACAGGACAGATGACAGACGTCAAGGTCCACAATAATCTATTCATACAACATCTTGGTCTGAATATACTGCATGTAAGGTGTATCACTTCCATTTGCGTCACATTGTTACATGGAGCATGACTGTAAATTTAACAGGGTTTTTTAAACAGTGTCTTTGATACGTGGAACCCTCTTTGGGAAACACTTTTCGGAGGATATGAATTCTCAAAATTTCCGATGGAAAGAATCTAACCCGAGCAGACCCTCACCAACCACCATCCCCATTACTGAGTGAACATGGTAACCTCTGTTTCTTTGGTTTCTAAACAAAGGTGGGAATATCCTTGGTGCAATGGGAACAAGTAAAAGGCTCTCACAGATGAGATAAGTCGTATTTTGTCTCCCAGAAATCTCATCGGGGATCTGAGTGTGGAGGTCAAGACAAGAGGTTGGGAGGACATGGGACGCAACCCTCGTATCTCTGGAGAAGATTGCAGATTATGATTAGTGGCGATAAAAAAAAGATAGAGAGGTTAAATGTAACCTTATCTCAACAACACTTTAGGCTCCAGGTGTTTTTTTTAGGTTCAATGCACGAGGCTAAAATGGTAAGAAAAGGGTAATTCCTTAGCCATCTGCAAATAGTGGCACAACAGGAAATAAGCCATAATGGGGGCAACTGGGGAACCAGTCTCCCACTTTAAAGTAGTAGAAGGGGAAGGAAGAGAAGAGGCTTGTGTTAACAGTCTGGACAGCCAACAGGACAGAGACACTCAGAAAAGTATTCAGCATTATGCACAGGAAACCAGATTTCCTTCCCATTGCTGCTGTGCTCAAAACTATATATGGAAATAGCCTGTCTGCCCTAACCATAGCAAAGTGATCATACTGAGGAGAATGCAAATGTCTTGACACCTTTAACATTGTGTAATATATAAAGGAAAGTACTGCGTAATCTCAGTTTCCAATTTAATTGCCACATTAAAGCAACACTGACCTTTACGTGGTTACATAAGCCGGGAAGTTTATGGAAACAGATGCAATAAAACAAAGTAATGGGGAATCTTTGTAGGTGTATGTCGCACCACAAAATATGAGCACATTAACAGAAAATATTTTCCCATCTTATGCTGTCGACAAAGCACAATCTGACTTTGGTATTCTTTTTGTACATCTGTATGGTCCAAACTGACTCTGACCTGAGGGTTAGAGAACCCACCTGGAGACGCACACACTTCAAAAACAAGCTCAACTTTGAAGCAGGAGGTTGAAATAAAACTTTCATCAACTGGAATGATCTGTGAAGCTGTGTTTACAGCTACTCTTTAATCAATCAATCTCTGTCATGTCTTGTCATGAACTTCAATTGCTAGCCTAATCTGTCACAATCACATGCTTTCGACACCATACACATGAATGTAAACTGTGTTAAAAGCTCCTCTGGCTCCTTTAAAACACCCAAATTCAGCGAGGCCTCACAGCGGTGCTATTTATGTGAACGAGGCACATGATGCTATGCGCCCCAGCTATGATGTCAGCTCGCAATGCTGCTACCAAAACAGTTATACTGTCATGATGTAATCGGCTCCGCTAACCTGTCGAGTGCCGGTGTCTGGCACCAACGACAAAATGAGAGGCAGCAGCTATAACCGGGCGTTTGTTTTCAAAAGGAATATGATCTGACCTGTCAGGATCTTAACATGTGTCTGCTTTGATAAAGGAATTTCTCCAAGGGAGGAATTATGGTATAATAATATATATGTTGAGAGTTCACAAAATTGCAAAAAAATAAAATAAATAGATAATATACATAATCTAGATAGATGCACCAATTGGAAGTAGGACTTTGATGAATATGTTGCCACAGTGGCTAAAGTCCAGCCGTGGCAGAGTATCGGCATTGGTATATCCAAATAAACTATAACCAGTTGATACTACTGATATCATTACTTATACTACTGACACATTTTCAGGTTGATACTTGTTCTTTGGGGTTTCTACTAGAACATGTCAACTACGTGGAGTTTAGCGGAACTTCTACGGATGACTGTATAGTTTTAGTCTTACAGGATAAGTCTGAATACGGGCTGTGTGCATTTCTCCCTGGATTGAGCGTTTTGATACTTTAACAGTATTTATATTGCGCCTAGATCCTGCTTTATGATAAAACAGGGACATGGAAATCTCACTTTCTACAAAGTGGAGCATTTAAGGTATCCTTGGTGGCTAAGGCCAAGTAGCATGAACACAGTGAGGAGCCAATTGACGATAACTCTTGATGTTTTGCTGTCTGAAAATAAATAAATAAATACAGCATAGACAGTAAAAACAAGTATTTTTCTTGTTTTTACTGTCTATGCTGTATTTATCTAGGAACAGAAGAGTTACAAGCAGCAGCAAACCACAGGCTTGATTAAAGAGTTAGACCCATCATTCAAAGATGAATACGCTATTTATTTATTTTTTCATTGCTACTGTGCAATATGATATACTGGGCAACCCGCATTTAAATATAAAAGTCTATGGAAAAAAAGAGGGCAAGAAAAAGCAGAGGAGTTTGAGTGGAAGGCAAAACAGAGGTGCTCTGCTTCAACTTTTATTGTTCATGGTGCTTTCATGTCTCCTATTGTGCTGTCACCTCTGCTGCTGGTTAGAAAGATGAAAGAGGAGAGGAGATGTTTTCAGACAAAGCTGAACGCGTGTGTTATGACCAGAGTCTGGCAGGGACGGGGACTGGGGGGTCTAACAGGATGTGAAGGCATCATCACTCAGACACCGACAGACATCATGTACAGACACGCACACACACACACACACACACACACACACACACACACACACACACACACACACACACACACACACACACACACACACACACACACACACACACACACATACATACACAGACACACTGCATGCAGCCACTAAAGATGGAGTCACAGATAGGAGAGCTTTAGAGAGCCGAGTGGTTTACAACACATTGACACAATCTGCCACAAAAAAAAAAAATAGGTTGGATCCACTAGATTGCCTGGTCCCTTACTTGTGCTCTCAGAGACTGGAGGCCATGGTGTGCTTCCATCATCCTCTCCACTGGGCAGATCTTTGAAGACAGAAACAGAGGTTTATAGGGAAACGGTCAATGTGAAGGTTCAAAGCAGAGAAAACAAATCAAATGTTTTGCTCACTTATGTATTGAGTGTAACTTAAAATCTGCTCTAAATTCCTCCTGAAAAGCTTGAGTCCTGCACGTCAGTGTTCATATTTAGGATGAAATCATAGAATTAAGTATATCATTACATATCTCTGAGCTACATTCACTCGTTTTCAGTTTTGGGACGGGTTTACAATCTAAGAAATGCGTAATGAAAAACATCTCCCATGAATTCAGGGCAGCTGTTGCCGTGGTTTGTGGTCAACCAGCCTCCGTCAAGCCCACCTCCTGAAGCTTCATCAGCAGCGAAGTCCTCGTCGTCGTCCAGTAAGCTCTGAGACGCCTTGACGTCTTTCTCCCCCTCCAAGTCTTCTGGCAGAGGGACCTCTCCCCACACCTTGGAGGCCTGAGTCACCTGCAGCAAACACACAGAGAGATTTATAGGGGTTGAAGTCTCCGCAGACAAAGGTTACACCCAGCACAATACATGGGCCCTGGAAGGGTGGAGGGAAAACAAAAGCTGAGACAGGAAATGGGGCATTGTGATGTGTTTACTTTTACCATTTATTATCTCTTAGAGGCTTTCCCGAGAGTTCACATGCAAATAACACTGGTATGAACAAACCTAAGTCTATTTAACTGCACAAAGAAATCATGACAATTTGCTGTGGTATGTATCTCTAATATGAACGGTGGAAGCTGGCTACAGATATTCACAGCTGACTGCCATGACCCACATATGAATACACACACATGTACAAGGAAAAATGCACACTACCACACACACAAAACGGTGAAAGCCAAGGAAAGCAGCTGAGGTTGAGATCAGTGACTGGATGACATAAATCTGTTGAAGTATGCTTTAAACTCCCCCCTGGTTAAAAAAATAAAACACACACAACCAGCTCCATCACAGAAACATGAGGTCACCTCCAGGGAAAGTAAAACCACGTCAAATAAATGCAGCACCTTAGAGGACAAATTCGCTTTAAAATCTGTGATCATCATGTTTTATGAATGGAGCAATGTCTGTGGTGTAGCAGGAAATCAAATCCAAATACTTAAAAAAAACACTTTTTATTTTAACAGTTTTATTTGGACAGCTTTTGCACTTTTGCTTGTTTTTAGACAACAACTGAGATATGTAGCTTATTTTGTTAAATAAAGCAGAGTCTCTACAGAAGCTCCACTTCATCACAGCGCTGCTTTGAGCTAAATGCTAACATCATAATGCTAACAAGCTCATAGTGACTATTTTTAATGCCCGGATATGTATAATGTGTACCATGTTCACCATCTTAGTTTAGCAGTAACACAATCTTGATTCATATTTGGTCAGCGATGCATAGTGTGACAGTTTGCTCAGAGTTCACTCCTCTGCTCTGATTGGTTGTTTTCCTTCATGCGTGGTCTGATAGAAGATTTTTTTTATATTTTATCTGTCTCATGCACTGTAACGATATAGTGGCAGTTTTGGCAAATATGACAGTAAATTGTTCTTCATAAACCACCTGAACCTTTAATATCTGTACCAAATGTTACAGCAAACCGTCCAATAGTGGCCCCATAAGCCACAAGTGTCAACCTCATGGTGTCATTCAAGGAAACTCAGGGAATTCCTTCTTTATGAGTCTTTAGAATTCCTCCACTGGGGACAATGAACATCTGTTCCAAATATCTTTTTAACCCATCCAGTAGTGGTTGAGATACTTTACTCTGGACCAAAGTGGTGACGGACGGACATACTAACATTCCTGGAGCCACGATGCTAGTGAGGTTAATAAAAAAACAAGTTTTATTTCCAAAAGGATTATTTAAGTTTATATTTCTATCACAAAAAGACAATCCTTGACTCATAAATAATAAATAAAAAGACAGAGCTGCCTCTACTTGCAGTTCATCTGATAGACACATACACACTCTCTGTGAGGAAGTCACTCTCATATCTGATCATCTTGAATACGTTCTCTGTGCCAGCACAAATGGAGAAGCACTGTGTGGGTTTATTATCTCTGCTCTCACCATCTCAGCATCCAGACGGCCCAGACTCCGGCTATAAGTTTGGGTACGACCCTGGCAGGATGCCACGCCTGGCATTTCCAGTTGGCATGGCCCGCCAGTTCGTATTTCCACCTAACTCTGTCACGGTGGTTTTCCCATTTAAATGGCTCCAGCTAATAAATAACTAGATCTATCCCCCCAAATCCTCGCTCCCCTGACTGAACACCCTTACAACAACAATCCCGGGCCATTTTCAAAAGAAAACCGCTGACTAACCAAATTCTTTTCAGCGGTGCCGACCAGCCAACCATCAGTGTGATCATCTCCTGCTTCCCACTCCCTTGGGATGGGTTATCATCGGGACACGTTGGATGCCATTTAGGCAGAAAACTGGCTCAAACTTGCAGAGTAGCCTTTGCTGAGCAAGTCCACATTTGCACCTGATCTTAAAGCTAACATGTTAAGCCACACTTGTTTGAGAAAGCTAATCAGGCCTCATCTTCGGGACTACATATTAATTTACTTTCTCACTCTGCTACTGCTTTCTACTTCAAAAAGCTGCTGCGACCTTTAATCTCAGTCTAGGAGTTAAGACACGTCTGTTGTGTTAAAGGTATATCTCCCTCGAGATAAAGGTCTTGATCGACTCTGTGATACTTTGTACTCCACCCCACCCAGAGGACACAGGCCTCTAGTAACTTGTTTCAATTTCCAGAGGGACATATGGCAACCAGGTAGCCGCTCGGCATGCACATGTCCATGCACACACATACATTTCATACACACATGTGACACGCAGACGAGCACACGGATTCCAGCCAAAAGGAATTCCACTGTTTACTTATGAAATACTCTACCCACAATGCACAATGTTTGCCTTGCGGGATGAAGTAGTAGCAGCTTTAGATAAAGGGAACAACAGAACCATGAATAATGACTGACAGGAGAGGTTATACAGAAGCCTGAGGACGGGCATTAAGTTTAACCAGCTGTTAGCGGGACCGAGGGAAAGAAATTGCATTTCCATCCATGAACAATTGAGAATCAATGGGACAGAAGCAGAACATTCTGGGAACAAAAATTGATTAATGTAAAATTAAAGCCAAGATCCTTTCTTCCATCAGCTGTTCTTAAATCTTGCAGCTGGAGACCTTCTGTCATCTACTTCCAAACAAATGCTGGCTCCTCAACATGCACATTTGTACTGCAAGCCCATTTGTTTCATTTCACAGCCACTGGCCATTAACAGCCAATCATATTTGCATGCTTCTTTGTTTCCTGAAATGGATAAGAAACTGATAAAAGCTTTCCCAATTCTCCACAGCTTCCATCTGATCACAAGAACAAATGTCTCTTAAATGATTCCAAAAAAAAAGCTGTGTCCATTGTTCTCTGGTCTGACCTGGCAGGATAAAACAAAGTGAAATGATTTATCGTGAGATTTGTTAGTATCATAACATTGATACTGAGATAATGGTGTAGCTAATTCTCTTGAATGCACTTTCCCATATTAACCACAGCTGCTTTACTTTAACACTCCCTAACTGGTGCTTACTTGCAACCTACTGTGTGTTGATGTTGCTATTCCACTGCCAACTTCTCTCAAATATTAGAGAATTTCAACATACCTGAATCTTAAATACTTCCTGTAATGCTCCAACAAATAAGACTTTTAAAAATGGATCTTTCCAAAGGGGTGTTATATGCATCTAAATTACCACATGAGTGATGCAGTGACTTTGGCAACACACAATAGTGACTTCAAGTTTACTGTGATGGATATACCTGTTGTGGGTAAGGCAAGTTACTCGCCCCAAGTGAACTTATAGTGAGTTTAAACAGTGTAGCATGCTTTGAACTACAATTACCGCCTCGCAGTAGAATGCCTCCGCCAACCAGTCAAGTTGCAGTTTACATCCGTGTCTGTCCAGAATGCTATAACATTACATTACATTACATTACAGTCATTTAGCAGACGCTTTTATCCAAAGCGACTTACAATCAGTAGTATATTACATATCATTCACCCATTCACACACTGATGACAGGCTACCATGCAAGGTGCCACCATCAGACTCTAACTAACATTCATGCAACATCCAGTCCACACCGATGGCAAGCCTTCAGGAGCAACTTGGGGTTAAGTGTCTTGCCCAAGGACACATCGACTGCCGAAGCCGGGTATCGAACCATAACTTCATCATTTTATCCTTTTTGATGTTTGTGGAAAATTGTCATAATAAGCATAT
The DNA here is from genome assembly GCF_027596085.1 of Anoplopoma fimbria. Classification (NCBI taxonomy): domain Eukaryota; kingdom Metazoa; phylum Chordata; class Actinopteri; order Perciformes; family Anoplopomatidae; genus Anoplopoma; species Anoplopoma fimbria. The sequence goes on from NC_072460.1 coordinate 17,533,809, forward strand.
GAATTCTTGACTTATGGTCAAAAAGGTGTTTTGTGAGGTCCACCAAATTCTAATCAGCTCATCCTTGAGTCCAAGTGGACCTTTATGTCAGATTTTGAAGAAATTAGCTCCAGGAGTACCACAGTTCACAAGAATGACTAACGTACGCACAGTAGTATAGTAGTCAGGCGGACTACCTGAAACCAATTCCTCCAGCCACCGATGTTGCCGGTGCAGAGGCGTAAAAGTGTCCAGAAAAACATCCAAACCAATGACCCCTCAAAAGTACAAATACATAAATCAAATTGTCCACAAACCCATGCACACACTGGCATGTGGCAGTACATGCAAACGCACACCCACACTCACACTGTCATTGACACACTATTATAAACCCACACTCCTGCATTCCCATCCTGGTTACACATCTGTGACAGCCAAAGTCGGAGTCGGAGGCAGTGTATGAGAAGAATTCTTCATGGGACTTGATTCGCCCACTCGGCTAACAAACCCACTGATGCAGCTGCAGGACAATCTGTGAGAAACATCTTAACAGGCATAACCAATGTGTTACAAAAAACACGAAGCTGCTGAAACTAGACCCAAGAGTCCCACAGAATAGTGATGCTCCCTCATAAAAATATGTACTGTTGTTTTTCGGATAGAAGCAGCAAAGGTTTAACATTTAAACCTTCTCCTGAAGGCCTTTGTTTCAGAGAATGTGATAGGCAAACTTAGAATTCAGAGGCTGAAAGAGGCAGCGTGGCGTATTGCTCATTCCTATCAATTGATTTAAACGCCAGGTTGTGACCTTCCAAGCAAGCATTGCGCTGGCACTCCCAGAAAAACCTCCACCAGATGAATTCCCAACCTCTCCGACCCTCCATCCCTCCCGAGCCACTCTCCGCTCTCTTTTTACTTTCTCCCTCTGAAAGACTAACAATATCTGCTTAGACTTGAATTTGCGGCATGAACTAAACAGGAATGGAATGTAAACGTCAGAAGGCATTAAGTAGATGAAAGCTTGACACATACTCTATTCTCCTTAGGTAGAGTAGGCTGAAAATAAAGGTGCTCCCCAAGCACTGCCAGGCACCAACGAGGACTGAGCTGCAAAACCCCAGCACTCCCTTTACTTGACCCGATGCTATCAGTGGAGTAGCAGCAGGCGTATTAGCAGGGTAGTGTTAAATCAGATCCATTACAGCACCTTGATAACGTGAAAAATGATTCTGTGCATGTTGTTTGTGATGTGCCTGGCCTCGAGTTGTGAAAGGGTGCTGAAAGAGAAGGAGGCAAAAAAGATAAGCCCTGGAGAAATGTTTATTTTCCACACACTTGCAGAAACAGGAGACACAGATGTCTCAAGGTTTTGAACAACAGGGACTCTTTGTCTATGTTTGTCTATGTTTGTGTATGTTTGCGTCAGAGAGAGACAGAGTTTCCTATTTGTTTAACCCTTTCTTGGAGTGCCGGTGAATTGACAAACTGCAACCTCTGACACTAAACCTCCGCCTGGGCCCCTGCTGCATAAAGGGCCCCGATGAGTGAGGCCCTTCTGCGCTCTCTGCAGCTCTTTGACATTTCTACAGGGGTTTAATCCAAAGTGATTGGACGGGGAGGAAGTGGAAGGAGGCTCTTCATTCAACAGACAAACACTCTTTGACAAGGTGCAGGGATTGTCTTCTCAAAGTGTTCCATGACTAATACTGTGGGTGCAACAAACACGTCGGACTTTTCTCAGAAAAAAGGGTTTGTAGAGTGGAGTGAAGGGGGCCAAAGGAGCAAAAGTGAAGGATAAGTCTGCATTTTTAAACACATGCTTGGAGTGCCTGCCTAGCCTTCCCCCAGGTCTTTCATTCTCTCTCCCACACAACCGCCATGCCACGCATTTTACAATAAGCTGCTGGAAATAGGCAGCAGGACCTGCACTTTCTGGACTCACTCTGTGCCTTTTTAGAAATAATCTGGCATTGGGAGGTGATGCAGCAGAGTGCAATGCACTGAGGACTATGGCATTAAATATATTTAACATGTAACTGCAAGCGCACAGAGGGGCGGTATCTTTTATTCTGTGGTGCATAATTAAAAAAGAGTCAACTAAATGACTTAAGCTGCTAAAAGTGTATTCCATTGATTAAGCAATGGGACACCTATGACATTGTCAGACTCGTGATGGACAATAGGGGAAAAAAAGGGATCAAAATCGGTGCAGCAAAACCAGAAATAGCATCTATGTTGCCTGGTTCCTACATTACCCACAAAGCAATTCAACAGCCCACAGATCAGTCTGCGATTCAGATATGTTGCCTCAAACAGAGATGAGGAGCGGGCTGCATAGGTCTGCTAAACTCAAGCCTATTCCAACTACACCAGAGGAGTTTCCCTTTAAATATTAAACGTTGAAACCATGGAGATGTATGTTACTTCTATCACTTTATAACATAAAATGGAAAAAGCATAGCCACTACACCTTGATATGATCAAAAATTCAACAAAAAGCTATAAGATAAGACAGTCTGTTGTGACTGCCCCCTCTGAGCGACAACAATCCTCTGTGGTAAAGCAAGCAGTGCCTCCAACCTGTCAGCATCTGCTACACAACCTCATACACTCGTCGCCCTTTAAACCAACTGTTTAGGGAGGCATGTAAGCATCCAGCCTGTGCAGACTTGTTAGACATGGCGTGAAAGGATGTCTACAGGGCAACAGTTGAATTAAAAGGAAAATAAATTAAAATTGCTTGTTGAGCTTTTTTCTTTTTAGCTCTACTGCTGGGATCAGAAGAGCAGGAGGATGAATTGATAAATCCCTTCTATGTAAACATGTGCACAGCTGTAATTGCTTCAAAAAGCAATGTGAGTCAATACCACGCCTAATAATAACAAGTCTGTGCTTTTACTTTTGCAAGCTTGTTGGATCAAATGTTGAGTATTTGCCATACAATTACATTTTCCACAAGTTGAAAAGAAAAAAAAGCATTTGCACGTCAGTTTAACACATTTCCGTGACAGACACTGATTAACTGATTTTCCTGATGCACCAAATGAACTCTTGTCAGATATCCCACTTTAATTAAAATCTTAGAGTCTTAGAGTCATTTAATCTATACTTTACTTTCTGCGTGCCATATCTGCCCTTTTCTGAGTCAGTCCCAAATGGCACACTTTGCAAACCGGGGATGAGTCACCGTAATGTATTTCAGGCCAAAGGTCACAGCCTGGCGACACAACGACCAGACGGAGAGCAGAGGTCGTAAGCGAGCTGTGAAACCAGACACTCCAGCCCAACACTTACAGAAACGCTATCTCTGATGGGCTTTTTTCAGCCTCAGTGATACAAGAACCATAAAACTTGGGATTTGTTTAAACAGCAGTGGATCTAAACCTTATGAGTCTTTTAATTTACGTTTTGTCATTTCAGAGGTTTGAAAGAAATACGCTGTAAAACTGCCAAAAGTACGCTTGTTACCCAACTGAGCATGGAATTCCCCAAAATTAATACCCTTCTGGCTTCTTTACAGGTAGCCAAAAGTGTTTTTTAAAAGCTATACTGTATTACTTTTACCCTGTGGGTGGGATAATAAAGCGTGACCACATTCCACCCAAACGTCTCGAGGCGTGACAGTCCAGTTGACACCGTCAGGAGCGCCATCTTTTCAATTATCACCCCAGCAGGGGCCCCAGCAGGACCCCGCGTCAACAGACCACCAAGAATTGCGGCCACAGAACGCCCAGCGGTGGAACCTAAAGGCCCCAAACATCAATGGACAAAAGCCCTGAAACCACCCCCCTTTATTTACACATGCAGGTATATAAAAAAATGCACACGCACACACGTAAGGTGGCACACATGAACACACACGCAAGAAACCCACCATGTTAACGGGAACACAGTTATCAGCAGACTGTTTCAGCGAGGATGGAAGCTATTCTGTTTTAATAGGGCTCTGTGGTTTGTGGGAAAGCCCAATTTATTGGATATGAGGTTTAGCTCTTAAAACTACTGGTACTCTAACTGTGAGAAAAATATCACAATGAATGTTTATACTCTTAATTGGTAAACCAAGGCAGCGCTAAAATGATGAATTTGCAGCAAGGATAAAAAAAAAAAAAAAAAAAAAGATATAATAATGGGGAAAAAAAGAAAATGGAAAAATACGATCACATCCTGTCTCACCTGAACTGCATGTCACATCAAACATAAACACTATCAGAGTAATTCGTAGGTCTATAAATATCGAGTGTGTTTCCGGTAGAGTCTCCGGGTGGAGGGGACCGAGGGGCCAGCTCCAGTTCCCCCAGACGACAGCTGACAGGCGAGGTGCTGAGACTGGTGGCAGCACTGGAGGGGAAGAGCAGCTCGGGCTCGGCCGGCCCAGGCCCGTTTATTTATAACACAAAGAGACCCTTTGAAAGAGCTCCTGTGTCACTTAAGATGCCTGCTTTTCTTCCCACTGGAGAACTCGGAGGTGCCCTGACGGTAAAGGGGAACTTCCGTATTTTTCAACCTGGACTGTATTTTCCTGTGTTTTTGTTTCTAAGTGACTAATGGGGACAACAATTTCTGAAATTGGGTCAGTGTCGAGGGAGAGCACTGCAGACAGCAGCCGCTAAACGGGCTAAAATGCAGTCAATACACATCCAATAAAAGAGCTTGTTTTTGCCACTGACAGGCTAAGATTGTTATTACAAATAAACATTGGGGAAAGGACCCTTTGAAGATATAAAATGTTTTTCGCTAGAATTAGGTTTCTGTTTGTTATTGTGTCGTCATGTGACTTGTCGCTGGAAGACAACAGTAGAAACATGAGTGAGAGTTGGAGAGAGGAGAGCCGGTGTCGTCAGAGTTTGTTGTGTTGGAGTCGGTTGGAGTACAGATAGTGTAGTTTATGCTGTTTTCACACTATGAGCGACACAGCAACATGCTACAAGTCATTTTTAATGGAAACCGGTGAGATGAAGCTACAAACTTACGCCCAACACTTGTCGCTCTGTGACGCAATACAAATCGAGTCCAATTGAGCTGGTCCCTTTATTCAGTGCTCCAATAATTCAGTAAAGTAGTTACAGTGCAGAGCCCCCAACAATAAAGAACCCTTTATGCCCAACTGACTAAAATGTTTCCAAATATACGCAAAAAACGTATTGGTACATGCAAATGACATAACTTCATATTAAAACATATCACACAAGTATCGGAATGTTTGTCCCAAACTGTTCTGCACTAACTACAGTGTATTTAGAATGAATATGATCTAAAGTACATTTTAGCCATATTGTAACAAGACTAAATCAGACTGGTGACTCTGTGAGGAATTGCTTTGGCACAGGGTGATTTGAGCTGAATGCTAATCCAGTGTGGTTAATCTGTCTAATAGATGTTTCGATATTTCACTGGATAAATGAAGATTTTGACCGGCTACTGGCGCTAGATGTAAAGTGCCAAGAATCACCAAAACATTAGGATTCATCCTCTGGACACTCTGGATATCTCTTAACAAATTGCATAGTAATCCCTCTAACAGTTATTGATATATGTTTGTCTGGAACAAAGTGGTGGACCGACAGACTGAGAAAAAAAAAGCAGCATGGCTGAAATATGATCAATTATCTGAAAAGCAATTTACCAATTTTTTATTTTTTAAACGATAATGACAGATTCTCCACTGTGTGATGGCTCTTTGATTAAGCTCTGGTTCTCCTACATTGCTAGCAGCAGCAGTGTTAGATTTAGCCTCCCCTCCTTCTCTCTTGCTCATTCTCGCCTCAGGACCAACTAATCTGACACCACCTGTTCACTTAGCCGCTCTCACAATGTGCCAAATAATCACAAGCCAGAGCTAGCTCAGTCTGTGTATCATTCTCGATTAGTTCATGGCAACTCTGTGTGGGAAAAGTAGACAAAATCTTTCTAAGTACACAGCTTATGAAACGATTTCTGGAACAAATTGGATCCTTGGAGTACCAACAAATGCAAAGCTTTCCACTGAGGTGCAGAAATGAATAATTAGCATTTTTACAATAATAGATTTCTCATCATGAGCTAACTTTGTGAGGACAGAATTGTATCCAGGCTCTTGGGGCCAAGGGAGAGAATACCCTCCAGGCGTCCAGTCCGGAGGGAATAATTTCATGTTGGTGAAGCCACTTTCCACCGGTTCCCAAGGTCATGCTATTTGGGACGGAGATCTCATAATTAACTGGGATTTGGCGGGTCACCATGGTGAAGCTTTGGAACGCAAGGCAGCTCCAACATGTTGAGCATCTCAAACCGTAAGTTTTGAACAGTCTTTGATTGGTAACCCAAGATGCACTTCTAGCTTATGACCGCAAAACCTGCTGTTAACTGAACAAAACTCTTTGTTGGGCGCCATCTGCACATCAAAGTCACTTTATTATTTTCAATAATACTCTTTGTTAGCTGTGCCAAGATTAAAAAACGAAACAAAAAAGTCCACAGAAGTGATGGACTGTGAGAACAAAAATATTCTTTCTCAGCTGTTAATGCCAATAATATAAACATATTAGGGCTGCAGCAGAAAAGATGGCTGTGCTCCTCTCCAGATGTTCTGCTTTGCAGAGCAAACAAGACACTGCATTCTGATGTTGACAAAACCATCAAAGGGAGGAAGCAGAGACGGTATTCAAAGGTTATCCTTGTCTTTCAAGAGCCCCCCATCCTCCCCATTAGAAATTACCTGACAGCTGTTTTTGCCACCATGCACCATGGGAAAGATGAAAAAGTGGGAGTTAGACAAGAGAACAGAGAAATCAGATCTGGCCTGACCTCACTTGCAGAACTGCACAAAATATCCATGGGCAAGAATAAAAGGTCAGCTTTCATCACAGCCCACACAGACAAGCATGAAAAGGATTCTCTTCAACATCAAATCTTAGATAAAAAAGAATATACATGTGACCATCATGGACAGTCAACGATTTGAAATGAATATGAAATATAGTGATACTACACAGAATCATTCACAATGGGTGCTTTGCACCAGAGGGTCATCTGTTACTATAGCAAGAAAAATATGATGAACAATGTTTTGTCATCAGGCAAAAACAGCATTCACTGCTGCTGTAGTTTGAATGTGTTATTTACAAAAGGCTTTGGAGGGAGCGTGTACTTTCTGATTACGCCTGAAGTCACTAATACATTTAGTGAACCTGACCTGTTAGATCAAAGAGTCCGATGAATGATTCTTTCTGTTAAATGTACATATTTACTGACTCCTACGATTGTAAAATTATGACATGAAGCCCGAAAACAATCTCACATTCTTTGAAAGGGACAACACAAAGGGAAAGTATGAGCACCATATTAACTGCAAAGACCTACAGCGTTATAGGAGAAACTTCAAAGTATAGATCAAACATCCGTGCCTCATCTGAGATTTCTCCTGGTACACTGGCTCTTATTTCTCTTGCAGATAAAATTATTTTCTACTTTCTTGACAATGGACATGGGAAAGTATTATGGCTGAACCCTCATCCAAGGTAGTCACAGTTATGGGACATTACAAATAACTCTTATGGATCAGCTCAACTGTTGCCGACATGTTCTGACAAAACAATGCCAATTTAACAGAAACAGAGATATTTATGAATTTAAGGGCTTGATGCGAATATTCAACTATACTGATTTTTTGGGGGGGATTTAGAAATTATTTTTGTAAACCCTTGGGATTCACTGCATACAACACACCAAAACTATTGGAAAATGTTTTTTTCTTCAAAAACAATACAAACCAAATCATAGAATGATAGAATCCTTAAAAGTAATAACATTTAATTAAACTGAAAAACGCGTCTTGCAGCACGGTGCCGTCCATCTCAGCCGAGAATGGAGACGTGTCTGGCTGAGTCCTTTAAGACTCATGTCATTGAGACGAGCCCTTGCTTGTGTCGGAGCAATTTTCCGATGCAACCCATGGGGGCCTCCAGAGGCTGCATTACGCACTGGCTTGCAGACGGACACTGCCGGAGAGTAGGCAAAAAACACGTGGAGCCCCAAAACGCTGCCGTTTATGAGGAGAGGGCCCGCGAATGTGAATGTGAGTCACATCTAAACGGTAAATGGACTGTACTTGTGTAGCACTTTTCTAGTCTTCCGACCACTCAAAGTGTAACACTACATGTCATCAATCCCACATTGGTCCTCTTTCATACACTGATGGCAGAGGCCACTATGCAAGGTTCCACCTGCACATTAGGAGTCGAACTTATCAGTCATACCAATTCATATTTGGAGTTACGTTTTCTTGCCCAAGGACTAGCGGAGCCAGGGAACGACCGTCGATCTTGTGAAGGAAGGTGTGTCTGTGGTCTCCCTTGTCACGACGGCCCCGCCAGCGTGCTGCAGGTTTTTGACCTGACGTGTGCGCTGAGTCATACTATGATTTAATGTAGAAAGACTTCAACAAGAATGAAAAAAAACGAGGCAGGAGTGAGACAGGCAACTTGCACCGTCTGAGTTCCAGTGCATTAAGCCAGGAGATCTTTGAGGAGAACAGGATAAAAATACCTCAGGTGTTATTACACCCTCTGTAAGAGGCCCTGCAGCCAGAGTGGGTGCAGGACAGAGCAGGGGTGAGGTCCGGTAAGGAGACGTCTCCAAGCCTCTGTGCCGTTACAGAAAAGTAAAGTTTATTAATGCTTTACCATTTAAATTGCATTACCAAAAAAAACTTATTAGCTGCCACAAACAGTGTTTAAAAGACGTGTAGGAATGCTATTAGTCACTGTTCATTCCAAGGAGCTTCTAGCTATTACAGAAACAGGCAAAGATGCTTTTGTGCAAGGCTCTCCCCAATGTAAAACTCCACACATGCATTTTCCATAACTATCGCCTGAGAGGTTCAGTACAGTAGTCCGTTTGCTGCTGTGGTTGGCAACCCCCACACCTCCCCTTTTGAGGTTAGTCCTGGACAAGAACCAATAAACACTGAATAAAGCCATGTTTCAGAAAACGCGAGGCAGGCACAGCCAACTGTTGCTCAGCATACCGGCACACCCACATCTGCACAGCACACGACTCAAGACCTCTTGAAACCGGTAAGCTCCTGACAGTAAGAGTGTGCACATCAGTTTGACATTATTACACACAGAGAAGAGTTTTCTGTTTATACTTCTTTTAACTTTGCTTCATCGTCTTCCAGAACAGAGTGCTTAAACAATTTTGTTTTGACAGAGTCCAATATTTTATGACCAAAAATAGAAATGTTTAGAAGCAAATCTGCACACACTCCAGCTAGCAGAGCTGTGACCTCAAGCTTCACCCTAACAAGGGACTTTCCTGCATGTTGTCTTCTATGTTTGGTGAAGGAAGTCATTTATTTTTCCAAACCCACGGATCAAGGTAAATCTTAACCACCCTCCAAAAAGCCAGCGAGCTTTACTTCTTTAACTATCCCCTACAGCAGGTAAATGTGAACATTCCTGAAGCTAATTATTGGGTTCGGCATGTGAGAGGGGATCAGGTGCCCACTTTGCCGGCATAAAATGCCTCCATTCTGATTGGCTCTCACCTTCTCCATTCACAATTTTAAATCCCTTGGTTCAGACTCCCTCTGTCACCCCCCTGACAAAGGATCAAGGGGCAGAACACTTGCAAAGAACCGGATTATGTTCTGGAGGCTGGGTCAAGGAGAAGGCTCTGGGGAATCCCAGTGATGTGAAGGTTGGATTTCTCCAGGTGTAAAGCGCTTTTGTTTTAGTGGGTCAGAAAACCCAGAACCCTATGAAAAGGATTAGTTTACCTGTTTTACTCATGTAGGCTCATGTTTCATTTTCATCTTTTCAATATTCTACAACTTCTATATCCTAACACAGAAGGAGTCGGTCACTTCCTTGGTAACAGGAAGAGTCTATGAGAAAACTTTTTAAGACGTTTTGGCAGCTGTTTTTATAACAGTTGAACACTTGCACAAGAAGTTCCTTATACTGCTGCAATGCCTCCAACTTCAGACACAAGTATGGAAATATAAGCCGGCCAAAACCTAAGTTAGTCTCAGAGCAGACTTTGGATAAGCAAACTGAGAGTGCAGGATGAAGATATGGTTATGAACGAAGGCCAGGGGAAAAGCTGCTGGGTGGGAGATAAACAGAAGTCCCCCTCATCACTTTAGTCCAAGGTCAACAAGGGGCTCAACAAGAGCCTCTTGAGACGTCGCCGACTTTTCCTGCATCATTTATAGTTCTGCAGGCCTGACGTTTAGCACAGCATCTTACCATACACAAGTAAAACAAGCTTAAACATTACATTTTATTTATATTTATACATATATACATATTTTCCCGTTAAACGTATTGCTGAGTGAATATGGTACAATGTCATTCGCTTTTTATATTTTTTCCTATTTCAACCCTCGCTATGAGTCATGCATAAAACCAATGACATTTTGTATATAGTTACCAAATGTATCCGCAAAACAGCAGTGTATTCACCTAGTCTGGGAATCTTCCTGTCTAGACTATTTCCCTGCAGGGATCATTAACCAGTCTATCACAGACTGAATAGCAGGCAGTGAAGTGGTTTCAGCTGTCATGATTCACAGATTGATTAAAAAGAAAGCAAATGATCCTAGGTGAAACAAGCATATTCCTAAAACTAGTGAATAAATATCAAAATGATATCAAGCTTATCTAGACTTATGCATATCTGGGTAGTACAAATAAAAGATAAAAGATAAAAGAGCATTTCAGTACGCCTGACAGCCGCCTTGATGAAGTCAGGGGAAGGAATTCCCCCAGACAGGACCCCGCCTGCCGGATCTTACGCTTTGAGAGCCAGATAAAATCCCTAAGCTAAATCAAACACTTCCTTTACTCCACTTACCCTTCCTATACAAGATAGTCCCAAAAATAAACTGACGGCATTTCCAGAGCCAAACAATACCTAATTGCAAAGACAGCCTTCACAACAGTGTAAACATGACAAAAACAGAACAGACAGGATCACAGTGAATGATTGTGAGTTTAAAGCATGTCAGCAAATATGATACAGCTCTGAATATCACTATGGTTTAAAAAAAGGATATGTAACTTTATGTAAACTAAAGCACACCTAATGCCAAAAGTAATACTCAAATTTTCCCTTGTAGGGTCCAAGTAAATTCATGAAATTTCTCTCTGTCAGGTTAAACTGTTAGTGAACTTTGACATGTGATTTTCATGGCGCCTCATGTTAGTGCTTGTTGGTGCATGTGAGCGCCCTCGTGGCCGTCGCTCTGCACTGCTCTCATACGGCGGTTAAAGCTGATAACGCCGTCATTGCTGAAGCGTAGCACCAATCATCTGGTTCCCATACACTGTTAGCTCTGTCAGCACATCCGCCGTTGTTTGCAACGTTAGCGCTGTTAGCAACGTTAGCTGTGAACAGCCGGCACAGGCGTTGCCATGTTGAGTGCCAATGAGAGGCAATAGATGTGCTCTTAATTTCGTTTTCACGTAGAGCCTTTGACTTAATTGATGTAAAATCTCGAGAACTGAATGCCCGGGGGGAAAAAATGGCACAGTACAAAGGAAAAAGAACGAGGCTCTGAACGTTATTATGATGATACTGACTATCGCCAGTTAGCATGTTCCCTGCTTGCTAGCGTGTTAGTGGTAAGCTCGCCCACTATAGTAGTTCACCAAATGGGCCTGCAAGTCGTCCCTACATCACCAAGCCTCTGGCACATCCTATTTTGTGAACAAAAGCAGATGTATTTTGCTTTGCCACTTTCTGGTGATTTCTAGCAGAGACTCAATGTCCACCTATACTTCTAAAATGATGCTTTTGGGTAAACAAGATAGAAAAAATGGCCAAAATAAGACCCAGGTTGCAATTAGATTCACTTTTTTAAGAGTGACTGAAATGGAACCTTGCCTTAATTGTATTTTATGTTTATGTCAAAACTAACGAGTAAGAATCCCAACATTGGGTAGCCAATTGGAACAACAAACCTTTACTGAGGACACTCGGTTTAACGATCCCGGTCCTGTGCTTTGTAAAAAAGCTCCCATTACAATTAGCCAGGAGCAGGACTTAAAAGTCAGCAGTTAACGAGAAAAAGGTGGGTCAAGGAGCCCTTCATCCATGAGGTCAAGTGTTATTACAACTGGTATTTTTCAACATTTAGTTCATAACACTATCATATGATATTAGAGGCTACATTGTGCTCTTGACTTTACCTGACGATGATCACGGATAACCAAAGTATAGAAACGTAAGGCTCCAAACACCAGCATCACATGGTCAGCATTCCTTTTGCAACCATTAGTATAGTATTTTTTTTGTTTTTTTTGCACTTACATAGAAGCTGCAGGGGAAGCAAAACTTTAATAGACAATTCACTTTAATAACACTCTACATTAAAGTCAACCCAGGGGCTTGACATCTGACAAGCATAAACAAAATCTGGGAGTATCTTCCCCTCAACAGTTGACAGACGAATGTCACCGGTCCTCATAATTCAACAACAGGCCTTAATTTGAAGGTGTACTCGCACCTACAAAGACATCTGTTTGCCAGGGGTTTATGCAATAATACAAGAAAGCAGGAGGTCCATCCTGGCCATTCATTGGAAGCAGATGTGAGCGATCCATTTCCTACTATAATAAGAGGTAATTATAGGCAAGGGGTTCGTGTGAAAATACGGAGAGCGAACCAGTCAGGTATATGAGAGACAGCGGTGAAACTAACTGCAGTCTCCTCTAGAGGTGTGAATCATCACGTTGCTAATGGACAAGCCAGCACAAGCCAGTTCATGACCTTTTGAGGGGGGAAAAGTGCAGAAAAGGGATAATTTAAGACTCAGCTTTCACCAGTGAGGTTACATCACTCATTATGCTGACAGTTCTTCATAGTTCTCCACTTTGCTGTCTCAGACAATAAGCAAAATGTTTTCAATGTTTTAACATGAATAAAAGTGTTCAAAATAAAATGTATTATCATTTATTTTACTTTCAAGTAAATGTTATGGTATAAGATTCTTATCAGCCAACACTCATTCCTCAACTTAATTCCAGGTATTCCTGCCCAGAGGGCCAGCACTGACAACGCATGCTACTGATGCCTGAGAGTATAATAAATACTCGTTTTAAAACAACATATACATATATATATATATATATATATAAAGTCACGCCAACTTCCATAAACATATTTTACATTCAGCATAAGCACTGTAGATTCATGGGTGACAATCAAAAGAAAGTGCTCTTTTTTTTGTATGTATTTACATGGATTACCTTTGACCTGACTGTTATCAGAGATGGAGCATGTCTTCAGCAGGACATTTACAACAGTAATTTTTATATTTGTATGTTGATGAGGCCTATATGACGGGTTTATGGCATGAGAAGGACAAGCTCCACCTCTGGGCTGCAGCAGTAGTGCTGACTTGCCCTCAGAGACAAAGCACCCAGGGCTGATCAGACCCTAATCTCTGCCTGTCTGGTCGGCCCGTTCTAAAAAACAAATAGGCATGAAAAAACAACTTTGCTCCCATTCTTCTATTATCTCCCTAAAATCTTCTTTTGCATTATTCCTGCACCAGGAAAGCCCTGGTGAAACAACAGACAGAGGTTAACCATGTGCCCACAGGCAAAACCGATGTCTGGGTCACAGAATCTGACTGCAGTCTAGTGTTGTGCCAAATTTCAGCCCTGGTGTGCCCCAATCTACACCCCTTGCACCCATGACAGGGTCATTATGGAGCCTCAGCAGGTGGAGCCTGGTAGGGAAGACAGGGCCTCTTCGTGCTGGCACAGCTGAAAGAGCCTCCTCTATGTGCTCATAGTCCACATAAATCAAACAGGCTCACGGTTCAGAGGAAGAACCATTTAATTACCCACTTTAAAGCAATAATTGCCTGACTTGGCTGGAGGTCCTGCCTGCATGAAGAAACAGAAAAGTGAGGCCTTCACTGTCTTTGATGATCACGGAAAAACATCAAGGGAAACCACGATCTGTAATTAAGATTAGCATATCGAATATATGTACCTCACATGGTTATTAAAAGAGAGATGAGGAAAAGATATCTGAAGTAGACTTATGTGTGTCAAAATGTAACAAATACGCAATTGTGCATTGATGTAAAAAAACAGATCCGCAAAGATAAACAGCTGCTATTCCCATAAATCTCTCGAGTGATGTGGTGTTGTAAAGCCAATGTTGGTGGTCACCACCTACTTACTGTAAACTCTTCTTTCCTGAGAACGCTGGCTGACTAATGCTTACGCAGAAGTTAAATATTGCGCCGTCAGATAAATAACGCATGCACAGTGATGAACTTTGTTTTTGTTTTTTTAAATAAGTGTTTCCATCTATGCAATCTCTAATCAAAATGAAACTTTCAGAAGCACATAAACAAGCCTTTAAGCTGAGTATTTATATGGCTCCTCATTCCACTGGATCAACAGATGGTTTGGGTGGAGAGAAAATTATATACTGCCACTTTAGTCTTAAACCACAGAAATTCCCATTGCCTTACCAACTGTGTTACAAGGCCAACCTTCAGCTTCACTCGGCCTGCCAGGTACCGAGTAGACTTGCTTACTGTCAAGGCCTCTGGGCACATGAGGGATGCTAAGCTATTTTAGTCAGCGTGGTGGTTTAGGTGTCTCTGTATTTCTTTGTATTCAGTTGGCAATGCTCTACATGAATAAAGATAAGAGCTGAAATCCTTCTCTCAGCTTTTTCCCTGATGGTTATCTGGAACAGATTCAAGAGAATTCTACCTTAAAAATTATCTGAAGGCTCAATTGTCATGGTTTTCAGCAGCATACAAGAAGCTGTGATTTTAATCTAGCGAAACGCTCAATCACCAACAGGGTACGCATTTGTTTCTTATCAATGGCTTTCATTCCTCTGTCTCACGCTGTACTGCTGTCTAGTATATTGCTTTTACACCTCGAACATGCATCTCCTGGTAGCGAGACTCATGAAGACCATATCAACTGTAAGACACATCCAGTCTTTACAGCTTCGTAGTCTAAACTTGCGATCATGAAACGGTGTAGTTCACTCTAGCCTAATATTATCTTGTTTTCTTCTGCTGATTGCATTCACATTTTAAAGATCTTCAAAGTGGTGTTCATTTGTGAAGATGCAGCATGCAGCACTCTATTGAATGGAATGCTTGACAGGCATAGCAACAGCAGCTAAGGGGGAGGGGCTTAGTGAACCATAAAACTCATCATTAAATATTGTAATTCATTATAGGAAGCAATAAGGATGCATTATGTCACTTCTGATACAGCCAATTGTGTGCATTTGGGACTTGTTATCTAATTGAGCAATATTTACTTTTTACTAAAAATATAGTAGGTAAATGAGTGTGTGTGTGTTTTGTGTGTGTGTGTGTGTTTTGTGTGTGTGTTTCAAAAACTTTTCCATGACAACACAGTTTGGCTCATAGCATGGAACATGCATCTTCAAAAAGCAGCAAACCTGAATGGAAAATATTTCCAACCAAGAAGCTCTGCTCAGCTAAAACACACTAGGAATGACACACATCCTAGCTGAGAGAGAAAACACAAACAACAAGGGCTTGTACTTTTGCATAATTAGGTCCATAGGAATTCATTAATCCTTAGTTCCAGCTTGTTACTTGCCAAATTATAAAAACTTCTGTACAGCTTTAGTACCACACACCAGCTAACAGACCCTTAAATGAAGTTGATCTCGCTGTGCAAGATAAATGCTTCTTTATCTTTACTGCATGAAAAAATTAGACTGAAGACGCAGGGGAGATTTCTAAATAAAACTTGCTTGTTGTTGATATGCAAAAAAACGAGAATGACTACAGAATATGGGGATTTTAGAATAAAAACATACTTCAGATAAAAATGATTTAAGTAGGGGGGGAGATGGAGGTTGGAAAACAAATTCACTGGGTTGTTTCTTTCAGCATACAGTATATAGAGCAGCTGATCTGACATGCACACAGGAAAGCCTGAATAAACTTTGCTTAAGGGGAACAGGGGGGGGGGGGGGGGGGGGTCCTCTTGTCCTGCAGATTATTCCAGGTTTCATTTCCCCAACAGGATGGTGACTCAGCAAGAGACAAATGTTGTAGAGCATCACAAGCCACTGCACCAAAAACAATGGACTGCCGGCAACCTCTTAACCACAAACCTATTTGCTTTTCAGCTCTACAGATATCTCATCATTGGAGCAAATCACTTGTCCAAATTGCCTGTCCTGTCGCTGGAGAAATAGATGTTGAGGCACATAGAGATGAGTTTTTCACAGCGACTTTGATAGAAATACTGGTTAACTGCTTATTTACAATGTGCATGATTCACAGATTGTAAAAACTACTGGCAAGAGGGAGCAGAAAGAGGAAAAGACAGAGGGTGAAAACGACAGACTGATGAGAATTCCTATGGGAACACGAAGTGTGTGGATGTGTGGGTAACAAAGAAAAGTAGTTGTTATGTCTCGTGGGTCGACCACTGACACGATAACAGCGACCAGACTGGTGCATCTCTCCTCCAATCTCTGCTGAGGGCCTCTGCAGACAGTGAGGGGACTGAGTGCATTACAGCGGGACTCTTCCATTAAATTGAATTTAACATTTACCTCAAAGACATTTTAATAGCAATTTACATGTTGCTTTGCTATTTGCTATGTCTGTCACGGTCACGATGACTTTGTAATGTTTCCCGTTTTGGTAGATTAGTTATCCGAACACTTAAATCTATGCAGAGAAAACTTTATTTTAGCTTTCGGTCCAAACGGCCTTCTTCGGAGCATACAGGGTTACAATGGTTCCTGTTTTAAAATGAGAAATGGGTGAAAGGGCCCTTGATTATTCACTTTGTGGATACATACATGATACTGCTTGCCAGCTGATGATGTTCCATGTTAAAGCTACGGAAGTAAAGAAATAGCATTGTTCTAGTGTTGCAGTGTACGAGTATGATGAAAACTGTAATAATTAGCCTATTACGCTCCTGAAGAGCGTCAGACATGTATGGCTGCCTACGAACAAGCTTCTGAATTTAACAAAAGTGAGCAGAAAAAGAAAAGCAGGTGTCCCTGTATTTACTTTTTCTCTGAGCTAATACTCCTTGAAGCCTACAAAGTTGTACATGCCGAACTCCCTTTGTGAGCATTAACAGTTTAACAACAGCTTAAGTGAATTTGTGTCTTCTTAAGGTAACAATAAAGCCTTGGAAAGATGGAAGCCTTTCTGTTTTGGCAGGTATAGACTTGTCGTACAGTAATAGGAAGTGGAGGCGGGGGTGCTGCTGGTCTCAGGGAGTGAGACATCCTCATCTCTGATAAGACACCAGGGTGGGATTTATTATAAACACTTCACAGGATGTCAGGGTCAAACATGGTTTTTAAAAGACAATGGAGAAAATGAATGAAAACATTCCTTTAGCAAACTTAAGTACCCTGAAGGGGAAAAAAACACTCCATTCACAGCACAGGAAAAAATAATTTAGGGAAAAAGGGCACCAACCCCCATCAGAGTAGCTGTATACATTGGGAGGAACCACACAAGACAATGCAGCAGCTCCCTTGAGGAAAAAGCATAATGCCCAAATGACTTCACATCAATGGCAGACAATGGCAGATCCAATAGGACACAGACAACTAAGGAGCTCCTTCAAAGGGAAAGTGCAATACAGTTAACTTAGCATTTCAATGGAACTCTAATAAGTTCTAGCCTTGGTACAGCCTGGGAAAAAAAACCTGGTGAGACAATGAGAAAAGATTTAAGAAGGCAGTTTAAGATGGGGAAATAAGTCAAGATTCTGTAACAGTCTATTACAGTCTTTTGTTCTTCTTATCAGTGTCAAGAAGAACAAATAAATCTTTTGTATTATTAAAATCCCAATACTCTTTTTACAAGCAGACAGACCAGGTAAAGGGAGAAAATAACATCAGACATTTGTGATTTGCTATACCACAAATAGTTTCTGACCATTAGCTGTTTTTTATTGCGTGTGGTGTGGACTGTGTGTCCTCAAGACATCCTGTGACCTCAACATGAACTCTGTTGGGTTTATTGCAGCTGTGGCTCCAAAAGTGATTTATACTTTCAGCATATTTCACTTTCCTCTTTCCTTTTTTTTTTCTTCAACTTCTTATTATGATCAGGTACAGTATACATCATAACAAGTTGACAGTAAACATGCAGTCTTAAGAATTCTTGCGAGGAAATCACTGAAGTACTTTGTGCACTTCAAAAATGTCAGATTACAGGGTTCAGTAAAGAGCAAAATCCAGAAATTGTAAGTGATTTAGTATCCTGCTTAAGGGCACTTCAGGATGTGTTTAAGTATGAGCAAAAACTGAACAATAAGAATTGCCATCTTGTCCGGAGCAAGAAAAATACCACATCTGGCTAGTCAATCTAGCAAATCTAATACAAATATTATGGACTGAGTCTTCTTATTAATGTATATATACACTGATTTGTGCTTTATAAATGAATTAAACTGGTTGGTTGGCATTAGAGAGGATGTAGCAAAACTCCAACTATGTATTGCACCATTTGTTGCAAGATTGAGAGCAAAGCAAATAATTAACTTCAGTCGTTGTTGTTAGTTAAAAACTACTAATAAGTAAAAGTTTACTTTGGGCAAGTAGATTTTTGACCCACCTGCCTGTCCCAGAAAGATAAAAAAAAATAAAAATGAATGATGAACTCTGCGACCATTAATTACTATGCTGCTTCCACACCACAATGCTCATGCAGTCATTTTTAACAAGCATTGATGTGAAGAAAAGAACAAAAACATTTAATTTAATTCTGTGTTTGGAGGCGTATCAGATTACCACGGGTGTGGTAATCGGAAAGTTTTAAGCTTCAATGGTTCAATTACAGAATTCAACTGGACCTGATAGATGCTTCAGACCGCTCTGAGGATGAAACATAAATCTGTTTAACTGTGGTTTGAAACGAAAGCCATCCACAAACATCTGCTTCAGAGAGAAAACGTAAACGTATGAAAAGGTGTGAATGGAAAGAGTGGGACTCTAGTTACAACAGGCGGAACCCAAGAGTATGTGCGCTCATGTCAGCACATGCACAGCGTTGCCGCTCAACCAGCTGAGGTGCAGCTGTGTTTGGAGTCGGCTCCTCTGTCCGACACAGACGCGACTCTGGGCATGAAGGCGCAACGCCGCTGCAGCCACAGAGCAATGCGTATTGTGAGGAGACATTAGTTCGTGTGTGAGGGTGTGTCCAAGGCGAGGGTGGGGCAAATACATTTTATCCACCTTTATGGCTTTGATGCATCTCTGTCTTCTTAATGCTTTATTTGCATCACAGCAGGTATCACAATATTTCCACTGTTTGTATCCAATGAAGCTATTGTAACAGTAGAAGAATGTACCCACAGAAAGAACAAAGAAAATGGTCAGACCAAACGAATGCTGAACACATGCTTATGTTGTTATTGTGTCACATCACATTTCTTGATGTAGCAAACCCATTGGATTGACTGCATTACACAATGGCATGCACATTGCTAAATTGTCAAGTCCAATGGTGAGCAACATGACTTGTGCAACCACACGCACAAATGAAAAGTGAAAAGTTCAGGAAGCTGTGCAATGGGAGTGGAATCTTGGCTGTGAAAGACTCACGAGGAACCCCCCGCTGAACTGAGATACAGAGTCAGGTTCATAGTCCTCACCTCTGACCTCTATACCGGCCCAAGTCACACCTTACTGCAGAATCAACAAATGCCAGCCTGCCGGCCTGTATTCCATATGTGCCAGTGTGCTTGAGGAGGGGGCGAGCCACTTCAGTGCAGCATTGTCCCATCGGCCAAGATGGCCTCTCCCCTGGGGCTATGATTCAACAATGCAGTGTTTACTGAACCCAGTCTTCAAGCACTTATGTGAATGGGTCTGGAGGGGGGGGCGACCATCCTTTCTGTTTAAACTATGGAGTGGAGTTGATGTTTGCACTGCTGCGCTTTGCAACTCCATAGAGTCGTCATCGACTCTGTATGGGAATTAAACAACAGGTAGCAGGGTTCTGAAACATCAAGGCGCCACACAGAAAGATCAACCAGCTCGCCTAGTCGATACATTACCCAGCATAGACTAAATATGTCATCATTTCAAACTGTCCCTGCATCACATTTAGCAGCAAGTGTAAGGGGTTGAGTTACACACAGGAGCGAAAGATAACAATTTACGCCGACGACACGCGCTCTGAAGACTTTATAGTCATAGGAATCCAGGCCGCCCTTCCCCCAACCCCAGTACAACCCCCAATGAAGTCAAGGGACACTTGTGACAGTCTATACTGGGAGAGATCTCTGAGCCAAAATTGTCAGCAGTGGTGCTCACATTTGGGCTGATGTCATACATCAGAAAACAAAGTGTCCTTGCACTCTTTTATATGATTAAGTAAGACCACTGGCCTTATCAGTCCATTTCCATTTATAAAACTCTAATATGAGTGAAAACAGATTTGGGGCGTAGCCGTCTTTACAGCTTCTTTTATAGAATATGAATCTGTAAAAATACTCGACTTGGATAATTTCTCACACCAGAACTGCTGGTGGCTCACAGCAAGATACGGGCACTCATCTGTTAGCTCGTACCCGTAGAGAGTTTTTATTGACTTTGATTGTTTGAGTTGATGCGAATGACCCTGACATTCCAGTGTGGAGAAACGAGGGCCCCGTAGTAACACCAGTATGGGTGCCTAATTGAATCAAGAGGTAGTCCGCCTGCTGTAGTTCAAAGTCATAATGCAAGAAACAGATGCCTGTGGTTCCAGATAATTCAATTATGATGGTATTGTTGGCCTAGTAGTCAATCAAGGCTGTGGTAAAAGCTTAAAGGCCATCTCCTATTACCTTCCAGTGTCAGGATATGACAGATGATGATGGCCCTCTTGGGGACCGGATGGCTACTGTGGATCGATGGTATTAAAAGATACATAACGTGTGTTGCCTTTGACGATGCAGGTGATGTACCCTCCGCGTCACTCAGCTCACAAAGTGATGGATCATGTCCATTCACGGGAAAGGCTCGGCGCTCGATTTCATGTCACCGCTGGATGTTAAATATACCTTGAAGTCATGGACACTTTAGCTTTTCAAAACGCCTGGGATATTACTGCTCCTATACTCTATATCCAGCAGGTGAAAGTTGGCTGGCCACCGCAACTATGTCCAATCATTCAAAGAGGCTTTCCTTCAGATCAAATCAACACAGAGGAGTCACAGATATCTCAACCATGACAGCTCTGTTTATTGGAGGGCATAAATGTGGGAGACCAGACGGGATTTCTAGAGGGTGGTGGGGGTGTCTATTCTCAGCAGCAAAGCAGTAGTCTTCCTCTATATGATTCATACCACAGATATAACAGAGCAAAACATCTTATTTCAGACTGACATATTGATAACGGATTCAAGTCATTTATCAAGCAAAAATGCAAAACGTTCTGGTTCCAGGCTCTCAGAAGTGAGGATTTGCTGCTTTTCTCTAATGCATATATATATTTGGGTTTTGGACCATTGGTCTGAGAAAATGAGAACATTTAAGAAGGAATATTGGGGCCAAAAAACATGTGCTTTTTTAAAAAGATAATCAATAATGTAAATATTTATGTGTGGCAGTATAGGCTACCGCATAATAGTGAAAGTTGGATGAATAAAACCAGAGGATACTTGGTAGGGAACTCCCAATATGGTGCATTCTCCAAACTGCAGTAGATCTTGGATGGAGGAGAACGACACCTGAGAATTGGATTCATTTTTTATTTTTTTTCACATCCTAATTTTTTCACGCCAAATTATTTTCTTAATGATTTTTAGGACTGATTAATGAATAAGTAAGACAAAGAAAATAAGTCGATTGAAACAAAAGACTAACAAGGCTTACAAGTGATAAATGCACATTATTATATATGTTTGCTCACAATATAGAGCCAACTCTTTATGTGATATTAAACATGCAGTGAAAGCAATGCAAAGTGCAGCCTGACTAAGTCTGATAAAGTTTAGGAGTTGGGGGGGGGGGGGGACTATGAATAGCTTGTTTCTATGGACGAACTTAGCCCAGCTTTACTCAACAGCAGGTTCTAGTTTGTCATATTATTTTTAAAAGCATCTTTACTGTACATGCTGATATGAGTGTGTGGTGTTGACTGGAATCTGTTACACAGCCCACTTGCATATGAGCAGCCCTGCACCAGCAGACCACCCTATTTACAGAACATAAATAGTAACATCAACACATGCCTGTTACTTTTTTTTTTTTTTTTTTTTGTGTGTGTGCCTTTAATAGGACATAAAAGCACAGATTTTTATAACTTTGACTTGACCTCGTGGGGAATCAATGCTTTCATAAGTCGATTCTGAGGATTGAATGAAACATACAAGTTTCAAAAGTGAAAAGTAAAGAGAAAAGTGTGTGGCTCACTTACAGTAACCAGCTGGCATGTGAGTATCAAACACAGGATAAGTCCACGGATCGAAGTGGTCCGAGTGCCCATTTTCCACCAACCCAGCACAGGCTGCAAATGCTGGGGGAAAAAGAAGAAAAAAAAAACACCACCGTGGTCCCTCACTCCTCCTGGCCGCTGGAGCGGTGTGTCGCCCGCACCTTTCCCCCTCTCCTGCTCTGCGTGAAGAACCGCGACTGCTCCTGTGCGCCCCGCACCCGGCGGGACTTCATCAACAGGTAACACAGATCCTGGATCGCGGTGGTTATTTAGGTTTTTTTTTGTTGTTGTTGTTGCTATTTTGCTGTCAAATATCGACGCGGAGAAGCTCCAGAAAACTGCACTCCGAAACTTGGGACTTGTAGTGTGGCTAAATGCAGTCTTGCAAAGTCGCTCGGAAGTCCTATGCTGGTAAAAAGAGAGGGGGAGAGAGAGAGAGAGAGAGAGAGAGAGAGAGAGAGAGAGAGCTGCTGGAAAAGTAAGAGGCGGAATGGAATTCGGGGAGTGCTGAAAGAGAAGATAGCTAATCCCGGTGTGGGGAGACGCCACCTAGTAGAGTAGACCCATGCTGGCTCTTCACATGACCGTCCACCGCTCACATGTGTCCGATCCTGAGAAGAATGCCGTGGTGGTACACATATTATATCATATGCATACATAAAGTCTCCCTATATGCACTAGAATTTGAGTTTATAACAGTGGTGATGGATATCTTTAATAATAGCTATTCTGTTACAAGTAAAACATCTTACACAAGTAAAAGTAGGTATTGTTAATAATATGTACTTTAAGTATTAAAGTTAATAGAGTAAAAATACTCCATTACAAGTATTCAGTATCAGCAAAATGTAATTATTGTATGCAAAATAAAGTAGTTATTGTTATGCCTGACATGCATATATATATATATATATATATATATATATATATATATATATATATATATGCATGTATTATATATGCATTATATATATACTTTTAGAGTTGTATCTGGTGGAGATACTGTACTACTTTAAATATTGTAGGCCGTTTATTGCATCTGTTATAAACTTTAAAACTATAATTTAAGTAATCAGTGAGTATGACAAAGTGACTGTGAAATGTACTCGAAATATACTTATCTAAAATGTACTTAATTACATTCCATCACTGCTTTTATGACCATGTTATGTTCTCGTTTAAATACGTGGCATGGGATAAAAGTATGACCCCCATTCTCTGTTGTGTCCTGTATAATATTAGTATATAATATAATAGTCCTATAATAACATTTGCAGCAGGGACTTTTATTATAAACATTTGTAAAGCATTACAAGATTATTTTTTTATTGTATGTATGACACAAGGATATGTAGGTGGCACAAAATATCTTTTAATATGTGAAAAAGTTACTTAAACCCAAAAAATAGACTAATCCTTTTTATTCTTTCTACAATAGGGCAATAAACCTGCTCTACTGCAGTAGTGGACTTTTCATGCCCTCAAGACACGTATTTTTCAAAGTCCTTCCTGGCATTCCTGAAACGTAGTTCCACTCCGCTCAACGTTTTTCTTCATAAGAAAATGGTAAATTAATGTGTTTATGGAAAGTTTATGGTCATTAAAAGACTGAGATTTATCATTTTTGTAGAAAATAAAACAGCTGTTGCAGACTTCATTAAAAGAGCTCTCATTGGCTTTTAAGAGTAAAATTGAGCATTAAGTGCCCTCTAGTGGTGTCAGAAGGATCCTTACACTGAAGACTTCTCCATGTGGTGGATATAAAGTACGGACTCAAGCTTCAAGTAAAAAAAATAGACCAAAATTAGCTCTCCTTTGTTGCTGTCCCATCAGAGACATGTCCTAAATATAAGCCACAGACAGAAATACGGGGTAAAGTAATTTTAAGGACTGAAGTCAGGAGCTGTGAGGGGGACTGTATATTTGTGTCCATTAATGTCACTGGTGTAAAGAGCATATTGTAACACTCAGAGACAGCTGTTGCCAATTAAAAGCTGAACCCTGAATGGAATTGGCGAGGAGCTGTTCTCATATGTGCACCAAAATAGGCTAAAAGGGAGATAAACAGAGTGGGCTTATCAGGTCGATTGGTATGTTATGAATGTACCATTTGTGAGATTATATTTTTACAATCTAATTAGATTTCAAAAGCCATGTTATAAAGATGAAGTTACTTCAACACTTGTTTTAGGATATATATAAAAGTACTATGCTTTGAATTATAATTAGTGCCTGATGTTTTTTTCATAGAATAATAATTCTTAAAATTACAGCTACTCCTTCTGCCTCATTGAGAAATCAAGAATCTATGAAAATGCAATTATGTTTTGTTTCAATGTAAAGTTTCTGCTTTACAGAAAGGCGGCAACCTCCAGTTCTGAAAAGTGAAGCCAATGTAGAAGTGCCTTAAACCTGCATTCTTTCTACTGGCCATCAGGGGACGACTCCTCTGGTTGCAAAAAGAAGTCTGATTGTATAGAAGTTTTGTTGAGAAAAGAAAAACACTATTCATTTATCAATGTATGGTCCCAATCAGAGTAAAACAAACAATAGAGCAGAGTATGCTTTAGAGCGTGGCGATCTTGTGATTGACATGTCGCCACCACAGCATCAACCCGTCTGGTAGATGTCTGTGTTTTCGTCTTAGAACCTTCACACTTTCACAGTGTGTTTTTACTTCATGAAAGTTAATTGTAACATTTTGGTCGCTTAAAAATGGCTTATTCTGCATCCGGTCGCACTTAGCTCCACCTTCTCGTGTCACTTCTGGTTGCAAAAAGCCCAGACGGCGAAGGCCGTAAACCAGACGGCAAAAATGCTGAACTCGAGGCCTCGAAACCGATTCCACAAACCCATGGGTGACGCCGTGGTGACTGCCTCCACTTATATACAGTCTATGATGTGCACTGAAAGTTTTCACAGCACGGTTGTTTGGGATGCCTTTGTACCAGGATTGCCATCAACACTAATTATGTCACAAACGTTTTAAAACTGAAACTTAAGATGAGCACAGAGAAAAGCTGCCCATTTTGGAGATGAAGGTGAAAACAGCCTAACATCTGGACAGTGAGATCCGAAAAAGTAACAATAAGCAAACATATTTTTGAATAGAGGGGACCTTTAAATTCAGCTTCCCACTCTGTGATAGCGGTCTAATTAAAAGTAAAAATAATAAAAAAGTAAATGTTATTAGCAAGGTGAAGGGAAACTGTAACATGAGGGTTAAATGAGGACGGCTTGTTTCAGTCTTGGCCAAAACATTTAGAGGAGAAGCCATACGCAATATTTAATACTTCAATTTTGAGCTTCTTCGTTGATAAAATATTTAATACCGACATATAGAAACAACATGCTTCATCTCAGATGAATCACAAATCAAACAGGAGACCTTAGAGCTAAATTTGTTCCTGTGCTTTCTAGACTCTTCTTGGACACACGAGAGAGATACTTTCTGGTCTTTGACTGTGAATGCATACTCGAAGCATCTCACTGACCGCTGTGGGTTGATTTAGGGACTCCTCCCTTGCCTCCTGTCAGCAGAAATGCACTGGAAAAGTTGTGTCACACATGTAAAGTCAAAACTGTCTCGACCCATCATTATAGGTCCCAAAACCAATGTACCATTCAAAAGAAATGTCAAGGATACTTCTGCATCCTTGACTCCAGGCCCAGTCCTCTGTGACTCACAAACACTATTTGTAGGTGTTTGGAGGTTATTATTATTAAAATAGCAGTATATATTGCCCAGAGATTCTTTAATAATGGGGAAAACAACATAATTACTTCAAAGGTTTCTGACCATTTTTTTTATCTTGCTTTCAGATAGGCTTAAGCGATAACACAGCTGATGATCTGGAATTTATGCTGATGTAGAGAGCAGAGTGAACTATAGAAGCAAGCAACCAAGATTTAAAAGTCAAGCTTATCAAACAGCTTTATGTCTCTACCGACAGACAACTTGATCCATCTGGGAAAATCCTTCATATTGTTAAGTTTAGGAGGGGTCTGCAAGCTCAAGCCAAATGTGATCTGACATTATTAGATCCAGCCATGAGGTATGATGGTGAAGATGTCAGAAGAATAACACTGACCAACCCTGTGTGTTGCATTAGAGTGTCTGCACTGCAACTTGTCAACTGGAGCTGCAGCTGTACGATACAGCTGTGATAAAATGAGCAGCAGATCAGCCAAAGAATATAAAATGTTTCCGCTCTCAGCCCGGGTCAACGCCCTTGGACTGTGATACTTTTTGAGATGTATTGGAAGAAGACACACATAACTATTTTCCCCCTCTTCCTTTTATTTAACTCATTTATGGGTCATATCTGACCTTGCATCCACCCTCCTTTCACCATTAACTCAACTAAATCCCATTTTGGTAAATAGAGCAGTGCAGCAATTTAAACACATTAGCGAAGGATTTTTCTTTTAAATCACTCAGTAAGCACAAAATGAAGATTTTGTTGATTATTTACTCTTATAAACTCTTAAATAAATTGAAAAAAATAACCTGAACCAACTTTTCCCAGCTGGTACATATTTAGGATGACACCTGCTCCTAAAAGTTAATCTCGAAAAGTAGCCAATTATTAATTTCACAGAAAGACATGATTGTTTCAATAAATGCACAGCCACAATCTAACCATAAACCAAGACATCTTTGTGTGTCTGTATGTGTGTGTGTGTGTGTGTGTGTGTGTGTGTGTGTGTGTGTGTGTGTGTGTGTGTGTGTGTGTGTGTGTGTGTGTGTGTGTGTGTGTGTGTGTGTGTCCTTCATATATCTCAAAAAGCATTAATTCGATCAAAAACATGGTGGGTTTATTGCTCAGGACCAAAGGGAGTGCTTTGTCCATGTTGGTCAATTTGGACAAGCGAAACGTTCAATGTTAATAGCATTTCATAAACAAGCGACTTTCCTGGATTCAATTCCTGGATTCAATGAGTGATGAGCTTTCTCGACAGTGCTGCAAGCAGTAATACTGAGAGCCAAGCCAAACAATTCAATAGGGCCCCAGCTAATAATAAGAGAGGCTCGCCATCATGAACACATCATTGGTAGTTCCTCTAATATACAGTCCAGTGTCTTAGCCAATGAGGAGCCCAAATTGGTTCCCACTCCAAGACTAGTAGCCTGTGATGGTTACATGGTCAAAGAGGCATTAGGAAGACAGGCTACATAGCAAGCCATCTCTATCTTTAGCTGTGACTTGCAGCAGAATGACTTGGCTTAACCAAAATAAACACAGCTGAGTTGAGTTATTTTCCGATGGGCTGATTTGGGACATGCTGTTCGTCCACATCGTCCACAGTACCAGAGCAGTGACTGCAGTACATTAGGTCTTACAACTCATCTGGATCTCGACTTGAAGGTCAGAGAGAGAGAGAGAGAGAGAGAGAGAGAGCTCTTAGATTTTATTATGCGCCAGTTGATGCAATACCCTTTATTACTGCAGCCTCCCTGCACACAAAAAATTATATTAAATCAAAGGGTTCTCAGGGGATTTAGAAGGGGGACGGGCATGGAGGACTAGCAAGAGAACAAGAGACAACGAAAGAATGGTCCAAATCAACACTGTAGTTTTAAAAAAGTAGAGCTAATCCTTTTTTTAATTGGGCAATAAATGCCCTCAAGACAAAGTCCTTTCTGGCATTCCTGAATGAGTTCTACTCCACTCAATGCTTTACTTATTAAATGAAAGGTAATTAATGTCTCATGGAAATATCCCGGTGGTTTAATCACTGTTGCAGGCTCTATTTAAAAAGATCTCTCTTAGGAGCGCCGTACTGATTCCAGCTAGGGATTTGTGGACTCTCTCTCAAGCTAAATACAGTAAACCTGAGCAATTAGTGCCCTCTACTGGATTTGGAAGGAGCATTACACTGAAGAATAAAATGACTTCTCCATACAGTGGATACAATGGACCAACTTAAGCATCAGGTAAAAATAGAACCACCATTACTTGTCCTGTATTGCTGAAATTGATAGTTTGACCAAATCGTGCCTCAACTTAAAACGTTGGTCTCTTTGATCCCAAAGTAAAACACTAATACCACAACAAATGTTCCTTATGAGACAGCAATATCCTGACTTTTAGTTGCCAACATGTGTTAAGCCGGAAAACACTAAATCCTACTCTTCCCTCAATGAAATTAACATTGTATTTTGTTTGATTTTCCCTGCTTCATGAATACTAATGTCTTATAAACTACACATCCCCAGTAATGTCATGTAAATAATGCAGATATTTTTGTTATAAATTTGTGGTCTCCAAGCTCAAGCCGAGTTGATGACGCTACATATGATGCAACAGCTATTATTGCGAATGGCTCACTTTATTGCATTCATTATGGTTGTCTTGAAGTGAATGGCTCTTATAGAGTTTTTGATGTGGTTTCAGTTGCTGAAGCAGAAGTAATTATTCTTACTTTTTTTCATGTTGGTCTTGACTTCCACAATAAAGTTGAGTCCTTGCTCACTCCAGCTTGTTGTTGATGATGAGGACAATGCTCCAAAAAGAGCATTATCCATTCTAAAGTCGGGATAATAAACAGAAAAGCAAATACATTATTTGAGATTAAACAAAGCAGAATTAAAAGATACTATGAATTATTGTGCTGCAATAAAGATATGTCAATTTGCTTCTACATCAACTCTTGTCTTTCTGTCTCTTATAAGTGCATGAAAAATAAATGGTGCTTACCTGATTACTCTCAAGTTGTGTTCTGCCTTGAGGCTCTGGTCTAATGAACTCCATCTCAGGTGTTGTGACAAAAGCATGGATCCATTGCTTGGAACCAAAATGTGAATCAAACGCATACCAAGTACACATGGACTGCAAGTAGTACTAGGTCACCGTAGAGGACGGACAGAAACTAAATGTATTATCAACATTGGAGAGTATATTTAAAAAAAAAAAACAAAGATCACAATGATGAGCAACAAGTCCCATTGTTCATTTATTAAAAAAAAAGAGAGACTTGGTGATTTATGGTCACCTGGTATTTTTAATTAGTCTACTTACTATAAAAAAAGAAAAAGTATTAAATGTAAACATTATACTTTGATATTTTCATCATGTTTCTTTTGCCAAATATATACAATTTATTTAACGTAAGCTAACAATAGACTGTATGCTAAGACCTTAAAAACACTAAAGACAGCTATGACCTTAATGCTCATGAACATACCATAATACTGATGGTTGCCATGGAAACAGGTGTGTCACGCAGCAGTATGTTTGGCTCTGAGCATTGTCTACCTTCAAACAGAACATATTAAACTCTTATCATTTCGGTCAGTCGTTGTCCTAAAATGTTCGTTTGTGAAAATGAAACGTAATCTTGTTCGTGTAGAAGTATTATCGTGTCCTGTCACGGCATGGTGCACGCGAGAACGAGCCACTTCCTTGTTTACATCGCCGTCTGCTGTGATTGGTCCACGAATGAAAACACGTGGATTCAGTTTACTTGGCGCCGCTGACTCTCCCCTTGCTTGCCACATTCGTTCATACAAAGAAAAAAAAACGCAGGGCAACGAACATTCAACTGCATCCACACAAATAAAGATTGAACACATTCACTTGAGTGGCTTTTGCTACATTAGTGAAATCACATACAGTATATTTGTGTACCTTATTGGCTCAGCAACCTCTTTAGCAGGCTTCTCAAGGCATCCTGACCAAAACTAAAATATAAGTGCTGAGGACATGTTCATCATGTTTGTATTTTTTTTTTTTTTTAAATATGGAAGATGTCTGTTTATATTGATATGTCATCAATCAAACACTAGATCCTATTCAGTAAGGACAAACGTGTCATTTGCTACCTTTATGCACAGGCTGATGACAACCAGCCTGCAGCAGTGGTTGCTGCAGACATGGCCATGCCAGCTTTTTAACTTTTACTACAAATCCTTCTTAAACTTCCCTCTCTACAGAAAGTACCAGAGGGTCCCTGCTGACAGCAAGCACGCGTTAAACTTTAGCCAGTATATCATCAACAACGTGCTGCCTGACAGCTTCAAGAGACCATACCTGATAAAGATCAATGACTTTTACTTCAGCTGCATTCATCCACATTGGGCATGTCTGGAAAGAGGTGGTGCAGAAGATGGAGACTCTGTAAATCATCCAGAAATATTCATACTTGCCATTAATGCAAGTTGAAATGGTTGATGCGTGTGTGTTTTTGAAAATCCTGTCTTGGAAATGAGAGATGGGTAGCCAGTCACCTGCCGATGGCACCCCATCTATACTTAAGTCATCAACAGTAAAGTGAAAGTTTTCTGCGATGCTGTAGCAAAGGAGGCCCACAGGCAGTTTGTAGAAGTTCCATCATTAATATTAGGTTGTTGGTACTGTGAGTTGAACATTACATAATCATGTCATCTATAGGACCTGAGAGTATTTTTTTAAAGAGTATGTTCTTGAAAGATAAAAGAGAAGATGATGTTTTTACAAGTTGGTGTACACAATGTCTGCAGTAAAGAGCTTTTATTGGTGGTCAATAGTGCATTTATCATCATGATGGTTGTAATAAAAAAAATATACAATTATTACAAAGATTCATTCAGCAGAACTACCTGCTAGTTTGGCGTTGGTATCTGTTTATTCTTTATTAATAAACTACCGGTTTCATTCTGTGATGTCTTTACTGATCAGCAGTATTTAATTTTCGGGAGGACGCACAACATTTCAAAAAGGAGGTTGGCACCAGTCAGTGCAGTGTTCCCTGTTGAGAAAAAAAAAAAAAGTATAAATAAGGGTCATACTAATAAAATACACCAATTTGATGAGAAATTGATAAAATAAAAGAGTACCTGTGGTGTCGTAGGGGGGAGACACCTCCACAAGATCACATCCAACAAGGTTTAAACCACGGCAGCCCCGAATAATCTCAACTCCCTAAATCCAACCAAGATCACAAAAATATATCAGTTTTACAGCCAAGAAGATAAAAAGGGAAAGAAAATTCACTTGTGTTAAAAACAGAACTTCCTATATGTAAATGTGAGTTACAGAACTTGTTATATGAGAAGGTTGGTGTAAATTGATCATTAAAGATAGTTCACAGGGATTAAAGTCTGTTTCACCATGGTTACCTGTATGGGAGTAAGCCCTGCTATCTCTGGTGTTCCTGTTCCAGGGGCAAAGCCCGGGTCGAGAGCATCGATGTCGAAACTGAGGTAAACTGGACCGCTGCCCATCTGAGTCCTGACCTCAGCCATCAGAGGGGCAAGAGATTTGAACCAACACTCTTCCACTTGGACCACACGGAAACCCTGCACAGAAGACAAATCAGGGTTTGTTGTTCAACAGTTAATTTTTAACTTAGATAAACATTATTATTACACAACAGCTATTTATCCTGAGCATGTCAGCACATGTTTAACCTCTTGTAAAATAGACATTAATTATTAGATAAACATACTTCTATGCTCATGTGGTAAAAACTTAAAAAATATCTATTTTTAAGAAAAATATTCCTATATTAATGCAGCACATTAATCTAGAGGTACATGCTTAATCGATTTATCCATTAGGTGATCAAAAGCAATTGAATCGACATCTATTTTGATCAACAATATATCATTTCAGTCACTTCTCAAGCAGAAATTACAAAAAGTTGCTTGTTCCCAGATGTGATTTTATCGGTCATATTTTAGTAAATGTAAAATCTTGGGTTTGGGACCGTGGTCAGTCAAAACAAGACATTTGAAGACATTATCTTGGACTCTTTCAAACTGGGATGTGTTTTTTTTTGTTTGTTTTTTTACATTTCATTGACTTAATTAATTGATATAACAATCAGCAGAACAATCATTTGTTGCAGCCCTATATTATTTCAATCAGTCTTACTCTCCAGACAGAACCTGTATATTATGATTGTTTTTTCTTTTACCATGACAACAAGATGCTTCATGCATTATGTAGCATACCAGTGATGACAAATAATGGCATTGATGAACTGTTTTCTATTACTTCGTCTGTGCAGTTAAACCAGAAGGCTTGCATTCCTCTAAAGCATTACCCTTATGTTTTCTGCAAGACCTCCAGTATTCTAGCAGAGGTACCTGTGCCCGGCTCCATTCATATGAATCTGCAGAGTATCCTGTACCACGCAGGCCGATCTGGACCACTCTCTTGCAGTCCAGTAGCCCTTCTTCCACACAACGTCTGAATGGAGTCCCATGTCCAATCTTCTCCCCCAAAACCACATCACTGGTGTCAGCATGAGCATCCACATGGACCAGACCCACTGGGCCATGCCTGACAAATGATTACAGACCAGACGGAGTGAGGCAAGGAGAGCATAGTCTATGAAATGGTTCAAAGGTAGTTCATGTCAAAAGTTCCCAATTAGTATTTGGTTTTAGCTTTGTCCAAGATGTTGTCTTGGGTATGCCATGATCAAAACCCTTACTTTACAGGAAATTTAAAAAAAAAAATCCTATGTTTATAAAGTAGTTGAACATCATCAAAGTTGGTATTGTGGGTTTATACATGGTCAGAAAATTGCATGTGTCATTATTATTAATATTTGACCAAAATCAAGGTGCAATGGAGTTATAAGAATTACTTCAAACTACATATATATTATACAAAATATAATAATACTGAAAGACATCTTTCACTATTATTTTTCTTTTCATTGACTAAAAGATGAATCTATTATTCAAAAAGATAAACAACAAATTAATTGATAATGAAAATAATTATTAGTTGCTGCCCTAAAACACAAAGGCCTTTTAAAATTTGTGTTCACAATGAAAACAAGGAAACGTCATGTTCAAACTTTCAGTCCAGGTAATGTAATGGTAATCTGATTAAATATCTCATGTGTAGCCCCTGACTGAATGAAGCATAGCCTACTTACTTCTCAGCAACAGCTTGTAGGATTGGATATGCAATTGTGTGATCGCCACCTGCAGACACCACAAAACAACAAAAATTAACTATACAGTTTATGAGGATATTTAAATGGCTACGTTGCAGAGCTTGCTTTAAAATATTTATCTGTTTCTACTGTGAAAAAAACATTACATGTTTTTCTTGTTCCTCTTGGTTTCTCTAGTTCCTCTAGACAATCTCACCCATAGTCAGAGGAATACAGCCAGTAGCCACGATGTTTCTGTAGGCGTCCCTGATGCGTTTGCAGGTGTCCTTCAGGTCATACACATTCACATTGACGTCCCCAATATCAGCCACCATGAGGGACTCATAAGGTGCTGCCCTGGTGCCACTGTTGTAAGATCTCAACAAGGCAGATTCCACTCGGATCTGCCTGGGACCAAACCTGCAGCAGTGGAGGGAAGATCTGGTTATAGTATCAATGCTGTGAAGCAAACTGGAGCATTACACACTGTTATTTGATGAGATAGATTTGAGTTATGTCCACCTCAGTGGACCATTAAAGATACATGCAATACACATTAACACAAAACACTATTAAAACATACAAAAATAGAGTATACAATAAACAATTATGTAATTGGGAAGGTAACAGCATGTTGTAAAAATATAAAATACAAAACAACAAAGTGTCCTGTGCAGTCATTCTGTCTTCAAAGTCTGTACCAAGGTGACGAAGCCTGAACCCAGTTGTTGTTTTTTTTAAATACAATGAAGTTGACTAATATAATTAGTATAATAAGTATACACCATGATTAATGTACTAAAAAGTGTGCTATTTTTGATGTACTATAAATGTACTTAGTATACTAATTAAAGATCATAAGTGCTACTAACAATATACTAAAGCACAACTAAATGAACTTCACTTTTCTATTTGTAGACCATTAAGATGCACCTAAATATACTTAAAGCAACTTTCATTTTTTTTGGTTGATTTTGTGGTCCCTGTGGAGGAAAGTGGTTGTGTTCCAAGCACCAGAGCTCCTTGGAAAACATCAAATTTTACTGCAGCAGGGTCTGACAGTCTGCCCCAGCTGACCTTTGGGACTCTAAATCAAAAGGCCCAAGATGCAACGGTCATTCCCAACCCAGGCATTATTTATTTTGTGGAAGTGCTTTTAAAGTTTTTGGATCCATCTTGGTGTGAGCTAGAGAGATTTTAAAAACATCATCTGAGCTCTGAATGACAATTATTTGATTAATGCAATTTGCTGTATAACCTTCATGCAAAATATTGTTATTTTTACTTTCTAATAAACTAAATGTTGCAAGTACACACACACACACACACACACACACACACACACACACACACACACACACCTTGCTCCAGGTCTGTTGGAGGTCCCGATATCGATTGGGACCCCGATAAACGCCGCATCGAGCCCTTCTGCGGTCTCCTGGTACGGTAACTTGGCCATGGTGGGGATCCCCGACACCCTTGCCACAAACTCTGCGCTCGGCGGCACATTGAACCGTTTCCCTGAGGCCTCCCTGATGGGGGTTACGCACAGACCTGGTTTGTGGCTGCGGAGAGACAAAGTTGGACGTGACCGTAAACAGAAGAAGTGCGCTGCAGGTCCACTGTTACTAACAGCGCGAGTTGCATTGAGGTTTCTCCAAAACGAAAACATAGTTGCAGAAAGTCACTCGTGCAATATGAAGCTGTGTGAGTTGTGTGCTAACAGAATACTTCAGTGTTGCCTAGCTCGTAACATTCTGTTTACGCCGTACAGGAAATGACCAAAGTACACCACGAGGGGTATTAAACGTGTAATCAAATGACCAGACGCAGCTGTGTTGAATTAACCATCTCTGATCGTCACATCCATGCCACACACATGACGTCACCTCAGGAGAGAGATGAGTTTAGCTACTTATTCACGTCGCTCGTTCATCTGCTTGTGGTTGTCAAAATAACGAAATGGTTGTGACCGTGAAGGCAGCACGAGTCCATAAATAGGCTAAACAGTAAGGGAGCTGTGGGAGTGGGCAGCATGTGTTAAAATATGTGTATCTATTTTGATTTGAGGAGATGAATAATAATGAGAGATGTCAACATTTAGACTTTTGTTTTTGACTAATTGAGCATAATGAAAACAACAACACTCATGTTAAGTCAGCATTATGATATAGTAAGTGAAAGTTTTGAGTTTCAAAGTAACAACTACAATATAGCAAGTCAAAATTGTGAGTTATCAAGTCAGAGTTAGCAAAATGATGATGTGGAAATATTAATGAAATAGAAAATTCTCTGCAGACCCTTCATACCCAGACATGTGCACACTTCCCCCATCTGGTAAAGGCACCACAGAACAATTTACGCTTCAGTTGTTTCTTGCTGCAGGCTTAGATGTTACTTAGATGAACAGTGAACTTTACTTCACAGTGCCGGGACAAATGTGCAGTGACCCCATAACGCTAAGCAACACTTTACCAGTAAACTATACATTCATAGTTTAAATACTCAATGTTGTTTAACATGTTATTTTTTTTACATTTTTAAGACTTTTGGCAATTTCATTGCCTTGTGTTTCACTGTAAATACTTTGACTTCAAATCAACAGTAAATTACTGGTTACTAGTTGCATTACTTTCACACCAAGGTATTGTATCATTTTCATAGTATATTATTGTGACATGACAGCTGTTTACTTTGATTTCAAAGTTACGATAGCAGTATATTACTGTGATTTAGCAGTATGTTGCTAGAACAAATGTATATAACTGTAACTTCACAATAAATGTCTACCAGAATACTGTGATTTATCAGTATGCTGCTGTAGAATTCCTGTATTTGACTGTAACTTCACAGTTTATGTCCAGATTACTGTGATTTAGCAGTAGTATGCTGCTGCAGAATTACTGTGTAAACTGTACAATGTAAAATAGTTGACTGTGCATTTACACTAAATCACTGGTGTAAAGTTACACAGCATAAAAACCCATCAATAACCTGAAACATAAAAAAAAATTCAATTCAATTCAATAAAACAACAAAAACATGATACATTTATTTTGCAGTTTAAAAATAAACGTTGCAGGACAGTGAAAGTACTGCATTAATGTTTCATTAATTTTCTTTCATACATTGTTTAACTACTTTGCAAGCCAACATCATGGCATTATGTTAAAACGTTCAGCAAAATGTAGACAGTAGTTAAATGTATCCTAGTATGTAACATTTACATTTAGTATGAACTGGACATTAAGCTCGCTGGGCCAAATCATCAACATATCCTCCAAATGAGGATTTGGGGGTCAAAGACAAAGTTGTACCTCAAACACAGCATCTTTGGTCGGTTTGGTTGTGGAGGTGGGACAGGTGCTGCGGCAGACGGTGGGGTTGAGGGTTCACTTCACTTCACCTGTCCTCCTCCAGAGGCACAGTGCGTCAGCAGAGCCGCTCCAGACACCGCGCACCTCGGACGCAAACACTCCTCAGACTTGTCTCATTACATTGCATAATAGCGACAAGCCATCATGGTAAGAGAGATTTTACATATAATGTCTAACGTTTTATTTCCAGATTTGTTGTTTATCGATTGTAGTGTAACCCACATTAAAATGGATGGGGAGGAAAATAGGTCGTCTACAAAGGTGGTCTCGACATGTTCTGCAGCCCATGATGGCTATAAATCGTTTCATAGTCCATATTTTTTGCTATACGACAAAAATAACAACCTGAGGTTTTCACGTATGCATTCCTGCACGACAAACGCATAATCCACATAACTCGCCTAAATCTGCTTGGATACCATTGGATTCACACAAACGTACCAGCATGTGCAGCTTTTATATAAATATAAGTAATCAATTCCCCTGTCCTTTTTCTGAAGATTATTTTATGTGAAATGATAAATCCCTTTAGTTGTCTTGGTGTGTCACATAAAATGAAGCCATCTTTAATATCCTATTATCTCTATTATCTCTATATATTCTAGAATTAAATAAATAGCAATTAAAAATGACACATAAATGTTAGTGGGACTGTGACTGATGCTCTGCATCGTGTGTGACCTAGATAATCCTCTACCCGAAGTAATCCTAGGCAGTCTCATGGCGCAGCAGAAAATAGATGGGCATGTGTAAAACAAATCATAGACCGAACCTCAGTCAGACATGATATCATAGATAATAGACTAGTGTAACATTAAAGCCTTTCATGCAATGAGGGAAGAATTATTCAAAGCAGTTTGTGCTGATCAGTAGCATTCATTTAAAGGTTCTGTCAAAGACAGTCCTCCATTTTAATGAGCAGCAATGGTTGTGGTTTCCTTAGTCAACCCTGCAAGATTCAATATAATTTATCCATATAATTTATTATTTATTCCAAATCTTCTTTCTCCCAACCCCAGCGTGAGTGTATCTCGATCCACGTCGGTCAGGCTGGTGTCCAGATTGGCAATGCCTGCTGGGAGCTTTACTGCCTTGAACATGGGATCCAGCCAGATGGACAGATGCCCAGTGACAAAGCCATCGGAGGAGGAGACGACTCCTTCAACACCTTCTTCAGTGAGACCGGAGCTGGAAAACACGTCCCCAGAGCAGTTTTTGTGGATCTGGAGCCCACTGTCATCGGTAAACACTCAATAAACATAGAGAAAATGTTGTGTTGTGATTTAATTTAGTCAAACCCTCAATTCATTTCTGATTGGATCTGTCTCCTTAGATGAGGTGCGCACTGGTATCTACCGCCAATTGTTCCACCCTGAGCAGCTGATCACTGGCAAGGAGGATGCTGCAAACAACTACGCCCGCGGACACTACACCATCGGCAAAGAGATCATTGACATTGTTCTGGACAGGGTCCGCAAGCTGGTGGGTAACTTGATATTAGGAGGGAATAAATCTGGATTTTTATTCAAAATATTCAATTAAATGATATATCTGTATCTCAAATCACTGTCTCTCTCTCTCTCTCTCTCTCTCTCTTCCCTCAGTCTGACCAGTGCACCGGCCTTCAGGGCTTCCTGGTTTTCCACAGCTTCGGCGGTGGCACCGGCTCTGGTTTCACCTCTCTGCTGATGGAGCGTCTGTCTGTCGACTACGGCAAGAAGTCCAAGCTGGAATTCTCCATCTACCCAGCTCCCCAGGTGTCCACTGCAGTGGTGGAGCCCTACAACTCCATCCTGACCACCCACACCACCCTGGAGCACTCTGACTGTGCCTTCATGGTAGATAACGAGGCCATCTACGATATCTGCCGTAGGAACCTCGATATCGAGCGCCCCACTTACACCAACCTGAACAGGTTGATCAGTCAGATCGTGTCCTCCATCACTGCTTCCCTTCGTTTCGATGGCGCCCTCAATGTTGATCTGACAGAGTTCCAGACCAACTTGGTGCCATATCCCCGTATCCACTTCCCTCTGGCCACCTATGCCCCCGTCATCTCTGCTGAGAAGGCTTACCATGAGCAGCTCTCAGTGTCAGAAATCACCAACGCCTGCTTTGAACCAGCCAATCAGATGGTGAAATGCGACCCTCGCCACGGCAAATACATGGCTTGCTGCCTGCTGTATCGTGGTGATGTGGTGCCCAAAGATGTGAATGCTGCAATTGCCACCATCAAAACCAAGCGCTCCATCCAGTTTGTGGACTGGTGCCCCACTGGTTTCAAGGTTGGCATCAACTACCAGCCGCCCACTGTGGTTCCTGGTGGAGACCTGGCCAAGGTCCAGAGGGCTGTGTGCATGCTGAGCAACACCACTGCTATTGCAGAGGCCTGGGCTCGGCTTGACCACAAGTTTGATCTGATGTACGCTAAACGTGCCTTTGTTCACTGGTATGTGGGTGAGGGTATGGAGGAGGGAGAGTTCTCTGAGGCCAGAGAGGACATGGCAGCTCTGGAGAAGGATTA
This sequence comes from Anoplopoma fimbria, assembly GCF_027596085.1. Lineage (NCBI taxonomy): Eukaryota > Metazoa > Chordata > Actinopteri > Perciformes > Anoplopomatidae > Anoplopoma > Anoplopoma fimbria. The sequence goes on from NC_072460.1 coordinate 17,572,984, forward strand.
TGAGGAGGTTGGAGTCGACTCTATTGAGGGTGAGGGAGAGGAGGAGGGAGAGGAATATTAAAAAGGGACATAAAAGCACCAGTTAAACATAAAACAAAGGTTTTCATGTTCTTAAGCACATTCCAATCAGTGTCTATTGTCTATTCTTTACCAGCTTGGGCATGTTCAGAGTCAAAGTCATTAAAATGTCAGTTTGGCTCTGTCCTAAATAAAGTTTCTGGAAAAGAGAAGTTGTTTTGTGTTATTTATTAAACCTTCTTTTTAGTTAATATTTTTGTGAACATTGACAAATAAATGATTAATTGAGGGGGATTTGTCCTTCATAATCTTAAAATACTTAATTCTATATCTTCGGATATCATCTGATAAGAAAATTGTAGATGTAAGTTTAAAAAAAAAACTGCAGCACAAAAGAAACTGTAGTACGTTGCATTCAAAGTTTTGCAGAACACTGTGTTTGAGTTCTACTTTTAGTCCAGATAAATGCATTTTCAACTTTTTAAATCACATCCTTTCATTTGGTGCACCTATTTTACACAATAAGCTAAATAAATCTTTTTTCACATATAAAACAATATGACCAGCTTTATGTGTGCTTATAATAGCCAGTACCATCCAATTTCAACAAATAATATAATGACATCCATCCATCAATCTGCAACTTCTACAGGCACAGAGCTACAGACTTGACATTGCTAAGATAATACGTTAGCTAGCTCACAACAGTATCGCCAATGTTTTAACCCGCCTCCCTATCCTGTTCCACTCGGAAATCCTCAACAATACGGAAACTAGATACTCTTGAAATTACATTTAAACTTAACATTAAATTTGCTATATTTGTAGTTTAAAACTTGTCAACGCATTTGGGCTATCGCTTCCTTTGCCAGGTGTTTGATGGGTTCCCCCCATCTGTTGCTAAAACATTTTATTGTTTAGCCGCCAACTTTTTTAAACTTGATTAATGTATCTAAATTCACTTGACTCTCAGAGATGTAACTCAGAAACAAGAAGAATTTGCACAATCCATTCATGTCTTTTTCTTTTATTCTGAAACAGCAGAAATATCTACATGTATCTAAAATATGTTTCGCCATCTTCAGTATGAAAACTTACATGCCCTGTATATTGTATCCCTCACTATCCACATCATTTATGATTGTTAATATACCTGTTATGATGCTAAATGTGTAGACTTGCTGTGACTTGTTTTGAGAACAGATCATAGTTAAGTGTGAAGTGATAAATCCCTAATTAAAATCATCATTCTTTTTATATATAATTCACTCAGAATACACAGCAATAGGCTGGCAACAAACAAACACCAGTTAACCATATTGATCACTCTGAGCAAGTGCAAACATGGACATAAAGTGCAAACCACAGGAACATAAACGAAACAAAATCGCATCCTTAAAGTCGGTTAATAACCTGCATGATCCATGCCATCTACCACTATCATTGCAATAAGATGTTTTTTGTTTTTTTTGTTTAGAATAGATAATGAACTAATGGTTGCAGTCAAAGACACCCAAGCAGTTTTAGCTGACAGTTTGATTGGGTAAATGTTTGAGGGCTGCATGTTACCTGTAAATATGTCAAACCTATTGTCCTCCTACACAGTAGGGTCTAAAGTATGCAGTTCTTACTCTAATTTAAATGATCTGCTTTTGCCTAAAGTGCATTAGAGCTTGTCTGGTGCTGACAAACGCCACTCGTTTAAGAAAACCTAATCATAGAAAAGATCCAAGGGATAACAAGGTCCTTTGTTAACACAATTCTAGGAAATAAAGATTAGATATTTTAGCAGCAATAGAAAACTTGAGTGAAGGGGTGAATTAAACCAATTTCATAATTCACAATAACTGCTGGAATACATTGACAGTCACAGATGACATACCACAGTGTCAGAGTACAGTGTCAGTGGAGTTTGCCTTCACAGATATTAGATTGAAAGGCCTAGGCTATAAATATCACAAACACAGATGTGTAACTCATAACTCGAGGCTGCCAGTCTATCCATATCAATGACTCCTAAGCTGTGTGTCTGAATGAGAGAGAGTGGATCTATGCAGACAGAATGCAGGCCTGCTCTCGGCCATACAGGAGGAAGCCCACAGCGGTGCGCAGGTCCTCCAGGTCCAGGTTAGACAGGAAGCTCCTCTGAAGCTCCGCCTCCACCAAGTTACCATTGGGTCCACTACAGCCCTTCAGGAGAACCACAGCAGACTGGCACAGCAGCCAATCAGCAAGCTTCCTCATGCCAACGCTGTCTTGGTTGGCCAGGGCCTTTCGTCCCCAGAGGCTAAGATGTAGCATGTTAGCTGCCACACGGGCACTGGGGCGCTGCAGAGTAATAAAAACATATATAAGTATTATATATATGGTTGTTTAATATGAAGATTTTACTTTTCATTTTTTTTTTGCAGAATTGTTATATATATAGAAAATATGTATTATATATTACCTTGCTTGGGCTCCTCCTGAGGAGAAATTGGATCACCAACTGCATGTCAGCTGGAACACTGGAGGGCAGAGGAGGAAGCTGCTCCTCCTGGTAACTCCTGCTCTCCAGTCCCACTGCTCGATAGAACGGGTTATGCTGGCCGAATATCTCATAGGAGATGGCACCCACCGCCCAGGCATCCGCCTTGCTGTAGTCAATCACCACACCGCACCCTGGAACTGCAGTGGCCACCTTTGGGCGAACACATCATGATAATAATTAGATTAGTGGTTTTTCAAGAAAAGTTATATTACAAATAACTCTAATGACTTGTATTATTGTACAAGTGGTGGTTTTTCTTGGTGTGTCAAGCTTTTGTATGTTTTCAAAATTTTCAAAATTTCTGTGTTTAGACATGCATGTTCAGATATGTGTTGCTTTTTACTGTCTACAACTGATAATGCTCTGCTTCTTTATTACAATTCCATCAGCGGACTCAAGTTCTACAGAATTCAGACAGGATCACAACCGACTTAGAGCAACAGGTGTTTCAGTTTAACGAGTGACCGTGTTAACTGGTGACATTCAGTGTTTCTGTTGTTGCTCGAAGTAACTTAGGTAAATGGTAGGGATGAATAATAGATAAAAAACTGTATGTATTTAAAATGTATTTTAAGGCTTTTAAGAGGATGTTCTGTTGTGTTTTTTAACAGCTGCCATCATTACAAAACCACGGACTCGTTTGGCAGAGAGTCAATTAACACAGTCATGCTAAACTAAAACAACGGCGGTGTCTAAACTGGACGGATAACAAATACTTGTGTCTATAGTGCCCATCTTAAAACTCAATAAACTGCATCTATGTCATGGTATTTGACATTCTGTACATGACCACAGATAAATTAGTTAGTGACTTGTATGCTAATAATTTCTCTATGGCGTAACATTACATGCTAGGTTTCTCCATCAATTACATGTTTATATTGGGCCACTAAATATTGCATTCACTCACAAACAGCACACTGATCTGAAAAGTCAATTTGTTAAGGTTGCATTAATGATCTTTGGTGGTTAATGCCCTATTGGTCTCCACCGTGCTTCTGTTGCCAAACTGCATGCGTGCACTTATGTACAACACTATTGTTAACAAATTGAAAAAGGGTCTATAAAGAGCTACTTAAGCCTACCTCAGGGGCCATTAGGGAGGCATTCCCTCCTCTGTTGACCCACATGCTGTTGAATGGGAGCTGTAGATTAGCGTCACTCTGGGCCAGGCAGCAGCCAAAGTCAGTAATCACCAAACGAGGGCATCCATCTGCATAAAAGCAAAATCAATTAAATGTTTTACATAGAACTGATAGAATCAGATCTCTAATTGATGTCTGGATTGGTCTCTCACTGACTTAATATCGATCTTACCTGAGTCAAACTCCAAGAGCACGTTGTCTGATTTGAGATCCCTGTGAGCTACACCCTGTCTGCACAGGTGGTCGACCCCCTCGAGGAGCTGCAGCACCATCAGTGAGCCCTGCCTGCGGCCTGGTGTGGACACTTCCAGGTACTGTCGCAGTGTCAAGGGGTAGCTATAGCACAGAAGAAGACAGCACGTTAGTCCTACTCAACTGGATGCCTCAAGTTTTCTTGCATTCACCTTTTTAAAGTTGTTATCCTTAAGATTTTAATGAAATAAAAGCCACTCTTTGATACCATTCAAGGTCTGCATACTATTAGCAATATTAATTCATATATAACATTCTGTCACAACCTCTCTTTAAAGTGTTTTTTTATTTTAAGTGGTGGGGTCCACCATTTCGTAGCGTAGGATTCAAATCATATGCATGAGGGATTCACAAGAAAAGATGCTGCATGTAATCCAGCGTCACTGTTTCTAATTTCATCTCATGAATTTCAGCATCACTGTTCACTCTCCTGTTGCCGTATCAGAGCTGGAACTGCTAATTTAAACTGAACATATCGTTCTGCTCCAAGCTCACATTTAAAGCTTCCAACTGTTAACACCGAAGGCGGCTTTTATTGTGAGGCAGTCACAAGAAAAAAGCAAAGTATTTGTCACCACAGTTGTCATTGACAGCCATTGCTCATCGAAAATATATCTTTAAAGTGAGACTGCTGTCATTTTTTCTGCATTTTTTTTAACAATGGTGAAGTGATCTGGTGTAAATATTGCAGGGAGTAGTACAACAAGAAAGGGCAACCACAGCGAGCTGTTGAATGAGGAGTTGCAGGTGACCACCGACTTCTCAGCCACTTAAAACAATTTACTGTGACCTGCTTTTGTGTGGAAAACTACTCACACCATGTGCAGCATGACATTAGATTACGACTGCTGATGGCATGATTGCCTGACTTCTTTAATAAATGACCTTGAATTGGTTTGGTTGTGCTCACTGAGAGTTTCTTGGGAGTATTAAACTGCACTTGCTGGATTTACACAGGTGTCCCCAAATCAACCAGGATTAAAGCATTATGACTTTAAGATGAAGCTGGTGTCATTGATTTTCAATTCATTGTAAGAGTGTGAAAGATGGCAAATCTTACTTCTTCATGACGAGGAAGAGAGTGCGATTGTTGCCCAAACCAGAAGGGTTAAGCCTGGCCGGCAGCATGTCTGGATACTCTTCTTGGGCCCCTGGTAGCAACGGGACGTCGGCTGTGAAAGCCCGGTCCACTCTGATCACATTAGGGTGTGCTGGCACTCTTTTGGAAAGGACTCCAAAATGTCTGCATGTAGAGAGATCACAGCAGTTCAGCATGCTTCTTAGATCCTGTTCAGACTACAGGACTAGAAATGACCAATAAAAGCACTGAAATGTGTAGTACGTACCCATCCAGAGTGATTTCCTCTTTCTCCTGCTTTAAGGCCAAGGGGCCTGCAGGCACCAGCTCCTGTGACATGGATTTTAATATCGCCTCACTTGACGACCCTGTCTGCACACAAATGGCATCAAAAATACCAGTCAGTACTGATTTGTACCCGTCACCTGGACTAATACCAGACAACACAGGGGGGGGGAAGTGTAGGATATTGTAGAATACTGACCCCAAAGTTCCACATCATCTTGATAGCCATAGGGAACAGCGAGCAGCATGTCAGAGATCGAGCCGTCTCCCCTTCCTCTTCCTCTTCATCTTCTCCCAGCTGAACCAGGGAACACTTGCTGTTACTCTCCTTCTGAGGTGCAAACCGAGCTGCAGCCTCGTACACAGCAGCGTTGGAGCCTTTCCCAATCTGATTCCCAATAATGTAATCCTCCAGTTTATATCCAGAGGTGAATGGCTTGAATGGGCTCTGGAATCTTTTCTTCCTGAACACCGCCTGCAAATTGGGAGAAATATTTTGCAGAAACAAGAAGATGCAGGAAGGTAGATGAGTGCACATTCCATCCTTTGACCAGTCGAAGGATTATGCATGGATTAAACCTCCTAAAAGTGATTTCGAAAAAATTATTAAATAAAATGATGTGTTTTAAAACATTACCGAAAGACCAAGTAAGGTGGAAACGTTTTCTTTTTTCAGTCCAATGAAGTTTTTGGAGCTTTAACCCAGAAATATTTCTTAACACATTTGTTAGGTTTGTTAAAACCATTTGATAACAACAACCTGTTGATGTTATCGAATGGTTTTAACAAACTTAACATCAACTGGCATGACTTCAAAAGCATCACGCTACTAATATTAATATTTGTACCAGTAATAGAAGTAGTAGAAGCAGTAGTAGGCAATTAGTGCAAAGCAGGTGGACAACATTTATCTAGTATTAGGTCTCAATAAAACCTTTGATTAATCACAATACAAAACTGCCAGTGGTGGGAAAACTACTCTAATCCTTCACTAAAGTAAGTATTTATACAACAGTGTAAAGGCATTTAATTATATGAAAAATACAAGTAAAGAATATTCCTAAGGATGGTATATTACACATTAGATTGTTGGTTTGTTATTACCGATGTGTTGACGTAAGCAGCATTTAAGTGTTACCGTTGGTACAACACTGAAAAAGTGCATTTTATCTCCTTATTTGGGAAATTGAATTTAAAGAAATGTATAATATTTTACGAATTGATCATACAGTACCAGTCAAAAGTTTGGACACACCTTCTCATTCAACTACTTTGAAGAATCTAAAATATAAAACATATTCTGGTTTGTTGAGCATTTGTTTGTTTACCACATAATTCCATATGTGTTCCTTCATAGTTTGGATGTCTTCAATATTAATCTACAATGTAGAAAAAAATAAAAATAAAGACAAACCATTGAATGAGAAGGTGTATCCAAACTTTTGACTGGTACTGTACTCACTTGACCTTACATGGCCATGAATAACCTTTACATATTAGTTTTTACTTTCCGTAGTGTTTTATATAGTGTTTGTGTTGTTTTATGTGCTTTACCAATGTTGTAGCTGCCATTTCTATTTCCATTCAGTTGATTTGGGCTTCTTTGCAAGTCTTTTTGACAGGATTCGCACAAATCCATGAAATGTCTTTAATAGATTTTTAGAAATATTTACCCACAGTATTCCTCAGTTGTTGATTTAATAATGGTTACATCATAATGAATCAAATAAAGAAAACCCATTGAATGAGAAGGTGTGTCCAAACTTTTGACTGGTACTGTGTGTTTTGATTGTAAAATCTCAATCAGCAAGTTATGAAAGAGTTTGCTTGTTCTCAGTTAGGTGTAGTAATTTAGAAGTAGCATGAAATGAAAATAACAAGAACCCTCAAACTACTACAGCACAGTCTCGTTACTTAAAAACATAACGTTATGCGTGGACACCATACCTGGATCTCGTCACATGTGGCCGCACTGTTTCTGTCATCTTCAAGCTGTTGCTCGATGAGCCCCACGCCGAGGCCGAACGCCAGAAACACGGCCCTGTTCCGCGGGGAGCCGCTGCCAAACCTCCTAACCCCGGCGGACTGGAGCTGGGCTGCCAGGCCCTTCAACGAGGTCCGGTAATATCGGTACCGGGACGGCAGGAAAGCCTGAGGCTGAACGGTGCGGGCCGACGGTCCCGCACGGAAACGCTCACCTCGGAGCTTCGCTGCGAACCGGCCACACGACTTAAGGAGACCCAGCTGGAAGACCGACCGGCTCAGCTCCAGCCCCCGGCTTATAGCGTGTCTCACAGACATGATTCACCCGGAGGGGAAAGCTGTCCTTCTCCGCCTGTGTCAGTGTCAGTCCTCCGGCACCTCAGGCAAGGACAGTGTTATTATGGTAAACAAAAAACAGCTGTTACTGCGCATGCGCGAGAATGACAGGCGCCGTAAATAGAGTGCTGCGGGGATGACGTATTTTTGTAGGCCAATTAGAAGAAAAAAAAAAAGATCGATACGAAAAAACTACAATTTAATGGACGTTCAAGTCGCAATTTAAGTCGAGTTTGCCAACACATACAGTACCAGTCAAAAGTTTGGACACACCTTCTCATTCAACTACTTTGAAGAATCTAAAATATAAAACATATTCTGGTTTGTTGAGCATTTGTTTGTTTACCACATAATTCCATATGTGTTCCTTCATAGTTTGGATGTCTTCAATATTAATCTACAATGTAGAAAAAAATAAAAAAAATAAAGAAAAACCATTGAATGAGAAGGTGTATCCAAACTTTTGACTGGTACTGTACTCACTTGACCTTACATGGCCATGAATAACCTTTACATATTAGTTTTTACTTTCCGTAGTGTTTTATATAGTGTTTGTGTTGTTTTATGTGCTTTACCAATGTTGTAGCTGCCATTTCTATTTCCATTCAGTTGATTTGTGCTTCTTTGCAAGTCTTTTTGACAGGATTCGCACAAATCCATGAAATGTCTTTAATAGATTTTTTGAAATATTTACCCACAGTATTCTCTAGTTGTTGATTTAAATATAGTTACTATAATATATATATAATAATGTCTTTCTACTGGTGCAGTAGTAATTACGTAGGTCCTCTGCAGTTGCTTGTGAAGCTGAGAGACTTGGGCCTAATCCCAATGTCTCCCCTAAAGCCTTAAACCCTGAACCCTCACAGGTTTAACTGATGTCACCTGGTAAATGGTTGTTGAGTTGAGTTGAGTGTGAGATGCTGCAGGGGCTAGTCAATAGTCAATTGGATAGCTAAACTGTGATCAGTGTTAATGGACAGAAAGCCACACCAGTAGGCAAAACTGAGCTGTCATTTAAAATAACTAACCTAAATAAGCAGCTAAGGCAATTGTTTTGGACAAGATTCCAGTTTTCCTTGTACTTTTTTCCCAAAAGAGATAACCAGAAAAACGATACGCAGTAGTCTATCAGCAATGCTGAAGTATTGTATATGTCATAAATGCATGGACAGCTTTATGAAATTCAATCAGCAGAAATGATGACTTACTGGTGATGACAGTGCCTTTTATTGCCTTGAGGACTGCTCCTACTCTGAACTCTGCTCTAAGGACACTCATTTAACTATTTTGACCTTTAAGTATTCATGAAAAATAATTTAGATCCAGTTATCTTTTTTATTTCATCTTTAATGTCACTGTGGATGCTTTACCCATTGATTCAGTGCTTGTAACTTTAGTAAAGGACCCAGGACTAAGGTATGCATTGAAAAAATGCTAATGTTAGTTCGATATTATCATTCATTTCTAACCATATTGCCTAGCTCTACTGATTAAGCTGTTTTTACATATGCTTTACAACTACTACAATAATAATAATAATAATAATAATAATAATAATAATAATAATAATAATAATAATAACAATGGGTTTATTTCTGTATCGTATTTCTCTATCGGAACAATGGACGGATAAATATCAATGAATTGCAAGCATATCAACACATTTATAGGAAACCTGGAAATATCTAGAAATTACTGATAACCATGGCTCTATATAGCGTATCCAAACATTATTAATTGCAATTAAACAAACAACAAATTCAAAAAGTGTGTGAAGTTGACAATTAGTACTAAACACAGAAAGAGTAATTTGTGATGAAATAGGCCATTGAACATAATGTTGTGAATCAGCTGTTTGTTTTAAAATTGATTGTGGCAACTGTTCATTATGTGTCCTTTTTGATAATCTTCGTGATCCAACTGATGTAGTTCCTCACATTGGTGTAGACTCCAGGGTATCTTGGGTTTGCGCAGCTGATACCCCAGGAGACAATGCCCATGAATTTGCCATTGCAAATAAGGGGACCACCAGAGTCACCCTGTGGATCACAAAGACAAATAAGAGTTGATGAACAAACTAAAATTAAACTATAATAGCATCTGAAATCTGATACAAGAAATAATGAAAAAGGGGATCATGTTAGTAGTGATAACATGCACTACACAACAGCGGTGGTAGAATTACTCGTATCTTTTTCTTAAGGGTTCTTTATACTACAATCACAGCATTAATATAGCAGCAAACGATGTAAAGATATAGTGGAGTAACAGCGTACTTAGCAGAGTATGAAGTCACATTCCATCTGTATGTGTTGTAATCTGGGCTTCTCTAAACTTTGTGTATGTAGCCAGTCCAGCTGAATCCTTGTTTGTGAGTCCTACTGGCTAGCTAATTGCCGTTGGCTGTCCCGACCATCAGCGTTGTTGCAGAAGTGTAGCACCCACCCTCCGGTTCCCCCACAGGTTAACACTGTTAGATCTGTCAGCACTGTTGCCATAGTTTGCACTGTTTGTGCTTTTAGCAGAAAGTACAGGAGTATCGCTATCACACATACCAAAAGTACAAAATGTTAAAGGACTCTTTCAGAATAATATATACACTATTATTGAACTATGATTATTAATGCATTAATGTGTTCGTAAGTTTAATGTTGAGGCTGGAAAATGTAGGGCAGATTTTAAGTACTATTTATAATCATGACATATCATATTCGATGATTGTGTGTAAATAATGTGATGCTGCAAAGTAATTAAAGCTGCTAATTTTAATTATTATTTATCTTTTCAGTGTTCAGTCACAGTTTGCTTATGTTTCGGCAACAAAACTACTTGGTTGGGTTTAGAAAAAATATACATAGTCTACAATAGGCTACATGTACACATACATTATATAATGTGTGCGCGGGTTGGGTGCAAATAGCATTGTTGGCTACTGACACCTGGGTGTAAATGGCCACATTGTCTATTCCTTCTTGGTGTAAATAGTATTATTGGCTTCTGATTGCAAATAGCATCAAAAGTGTGCTTAAGATCAGTACAGTAAATGTACCACAGCCTCACTGGGCATCATTATGCTACATTGTACTGTACTTATTAAAACATGCAACGCAGAAGCATACAATTCAACGCATGCAGAGCATAAAAAGGGAAATATGAATTATAACAAAATTATTGGAATAAGCAAGACAACATTATGCATTACAACTGACATTTTTTTAAGGCAATAGTGAAAGCATTCAACACAAGCTCCCAATCCACAGACCGTGCAAGAGAAAAAAAATTCTGTACCTGGCAGGAATCTTTGCCGCCCACTGGAGATCCAGCACAAATCATGTTTGGAGTGATCATCCCCCAGTAGAAATAGTAGCAGTAAGGTAATATTATCACGTCCACAGAATGTAGCACAGGAGAGAGGTAGTAACTATAAATATTTGTCACACCCCAGCCGCTCACTGTACAGACGTCATGGTAACCTAGAGGAGTGTTATCATCTGGCAGATCAGCTGGCTGGACATTGGCATTCAGCTGTGCTGGTCTATCCAGCTGTAACACAAATACATGTTTTAGGCTTAGATATGCTGACAAAGCAATGGAATTGTTAATCAATTCAGAACAAGAGTGGAGAGTGTATGCATGTGTCAAGAGCCCCAATTTTTCAGGCTGGCTCTTCTATGCTTGCCTTGATGACCATGATGTCGTTGTTGAATGTCCTGTAGTTATAGTTCTTTAAATATATTTTTGAGACATCAAAGACCTGTTCAAATCCTTCTCGCTTGTGCAGGTTGTGTTCACTTAGCACCACCTGTATCTGATTGTACCTAATGGCCAAAAACAGACATAAGGTAATTCAGTATCGACCCTATTGACTATAAAATATAGTAAAATTCCAATTTCACATCTTCAATGTAACAATACTTCCCTCACTGTATGTTAACATGTAACAATTCTAAGATTTCAAAACATCCGTTTGTCCCTGTAACTGTGTGGTGTCAGTACTTACGGTCTCCAGCAGTGGGCAGCAGACACCACAAACTGTGGGTGTATTAAGGTTCCTCCACAGTAGTGTTGTCCAAACTTGGACTGCAAGGATGCCTGATATTTGATAGAGTAGGGCTTGACCTCCTCTCCCCCAATGATCCTCTGTGCAAATGTCTCTGAGGACAATGAGAACAAATGCCATGGGAGTTCCTTTTGTTTACAAAATGTCAAATTGATTTAATATTTAAAGCTCTGTGGTCTTTGTAATCTTATAGAGAGGTTGGAGGCAGTCTCAAGGCCACGTTGGCAGAGTTTTTTCATACACCCATTACTCTTGATGTAGGCTTAATACATTTCCCTTTTTTCACTCTGACATCAGTCAGTGTTCTGTTAATGTCCCTTTCAACATGGTTCTACATCTTCAGCAGGATTTCATACCTTTTATTTTGCATTCAGGTTTAAAATAATTGTGATTGAGGAACTTACCTGACACAGAGACTGCCAAAAACAACAGCGCAGTAGATCTTCGCAGCAGAGCCATGTTTTTACTTATCATCTGTAAGGCACAAACAGTTTTTGAAGCACATTAAACACGTCGTATAAGTGCCAATTAATTGCATTACTTTGGCAATCCTGATCAATCGAATTGTTTGTGTGAAATAAAAGAAACAAATAGTCGCTATTGGTTAGGCTATCAAATGTACAACCTTACAAACTTATTTCCCCTCAGTTGAAGGCACTTTGTAGATGAAAATGTTTTGCTGTAAGTTACAGAATTTCATAACCTTCTTCTGAAATCTATGGCTAAATCTTTACTACTGATTTATTCTACTCTACTGAATCACCATAATTCTGTTTCAAAACTAGATAACTAAATGGATGGTAATACAATTTTAGCATTTATTGCACAAAATACACTGTTGATATAGGGTACGGCCCTGAATATAAATTATTAAAGATTAAAATCACCATCTACGCACCTGTGAGCCCAAACACAGCAACCCTCAGAGTATGTCCAACTTCTGGGAACAGTGTTCTCCAGTTGCCTTTTATAGAGTAACTCTAACCCTTTGTTTAAATTATCTTTTCGTCTCGTTTTGTACTGTTACCATCTCACGCTCCAACAATGAAAGTGACCTACAACATGACAAAGCTGAGGTGTTCTTGTGTATTATGTCTGTTTCTAAGCTCTAGTTTTCGGCTTACACCTTGGGATATGAAGGTATTTGGGATGGAAACGCCTCTAGGCATAGCCACCATCACCAGGTTATGGGCAGAATACATTTTATCACCTTGTTGACGTGATGAAATTTGCTTTTATGAATTTGATTGATTTAATTGAGTCTTACATGTCTGTAGTAGATATATTTTTTGTATAAAAAGTTACAGTGACACAATTAAATGCATCAATGACCTTAGAAACCTGAACAGCAAGTTCACTCTGTGTTTTGTAGGTCATTTCATATTCATATACAAACATGTGCCTCATTTACAAATCAACACACAACATCTCAATTTGAAAGTGGACTTTAAAGGGTTTCATTACAGACATTAATTGTGATTGGCTGTGATGAGGATAGTTTCTACACACAACACCACATTGCAACATTGCGACTTAAACCAGTTAAAAGACATCTATATGAATTACATTTAGACATTTAGATAATAATAATTCCATATCTGATTCATCACACTGTTAGCCAGAGATACTGTATGACCATGGCTTCAAAATGCAAAATTTAACATAGCAGTGAATTAGTTACTTACAAATATAATACCAACTAATAATCCTTTTACTTTATACATAGTGAGTCAGACTCAGAAAACCATTCACATACCCATTCATAACTGCAGGGAATTTTAAAGTAACCAATTAACCTTCTTGCATGTCTTAAAACTGTAAGAGGAAATTGGAGCAACTATTAGAGAACTCCACACCAAAGGGACCAAGAAGGCCGGTGGGGCAAAATTCAGAACACAAAAATGATGACCAGGATAAAATGAATCCTGTAGTAATAAAATTGCTACTAATAATTTTACCCCAACTGCAACCTGCTTAATCAGATTCTAGGTCTGGTTACCAATGCTGTAATTATATTTTTCTTGATTTAAAACATGACTTTGGTAATTTTATTCACCATGCTATTTATCTGGTTTTGGTCACAGTGCAAGCAAGCTCCGCACGGTAAAAACAAGATATAAAAAAGACAGAGCCACATCCATTTCTTCCTGGGAGATCCCAAGGCAGTCCCAGGTGAGAAGGTGGGATATGCAATCTTTCTGGTGTGCTCTGTGTCTGCCTCCTCCTCCTCCTTCTCCCCCTCCCAGAGTGCCTCCACAGGTTGGTGACAGACAAACGAGATATCAGGAGGCATCCCTAGCAGACGTCTGTTACATAGCTGACGGAATTAAGTGGCAAGACTAATGTTAGCTTTCCAATATATGATCGGTGAAGGTATGGCTGACATATCTGACCTGATGATTTTCCTGTTTAATAATGATCCCAAAAACTTGTGAACTGGGAACGTTGGGGTTGCCCCGGCCCTTTAGGAGCCTCATGAGGCAGAAGTGTGTTGGATTTGACTCCCATAACCTGTGAAACAAAAACCATGGATAGGGTGGAGAAAGATCAGTGGAGTGTGAAATAAAATAGAATTGGATTCTTTTTTAGCTCCCTTAGTAAGTGATAAGTTTCTGAGTGAAACCATTCTCTCATAAAAGGGCTATCTAGTGCCTCCAACAGTTTCTGGGTGAAAACTTTCACAAATGATTCTATGTATAACCCTTTATTTTGGGGTTTTAGGTAGGACTTTTATTGCCTTTTATTTCTAAGAGTTCTTTATTAATTAATTAATTAATTAATTAAATATTCTTTATTCCTTCTAAGGAGTCCCAGTCAATACTGCAGCACAAGCAGTTTCACATAAACATTTTTTTCACATGTTAGGACACATATACAATACACAATACATAAAAGCAATACGACGTAAATAAAAGAAGAGAGGCATACAGGCCACCATCGATATCCATAACATGTCGAAATATTACTAAACCTGAGTTATGTAAAACAACAATATTTTTTCTTCAGTCAGTTTGTAAAAGGCCTTTTAAGGTATCAAAAGAAGGGATTAGTTCTAAGGTTATGATAGGATAGAATAAAATAATAGTACAAAAAACAAACAAAGATTGGCACTTAAGTGTAATTTATTGTATGACCTCAAAAAAAGTATTTTTAGAAGTTATGTTACACTTTGTGATGCTACGCTGATTTTCTGTTAAGCTATTTAAGTACTTTGGATTGGAAAGAGCTACAGATGTTTCCAAGCAATCAATTTACACAACACTAAAGTCTTTACCAGCTACGACATGTCTTAAGTTTAAGCCTGCTCTGTGTGGACTATCTCACACTTTATATTAAGTCAGGTGCTTTGCCACTAAATCTACTATCCTGATATAGGTAATGTTGTATCTCCCTAATGATACATATCACAATATGTTTCCTGCTAAATCAATGAATAAATACTTGAAAAATAAAGGTACTGAGAATTTTCTCCTTTCAGTAAAACTTTAGTGCAATATAGAGATAACAGTTTCAAGTGAAATGATAGAGAAATAATGCATATTTCCAGCTACACACTGACTATGTTTACATGCATGGACATGACGTTATCAGATTTTGACACTAGTTTGAACTTTGACAATGGTTTTTACTGAGTTTGATCAGATTTTCTGAGAAATTTGAGTTAGTATGTGCTTGTTATTGCCAATTTAATAATTGTCTATCACAATATCTTGATATATGTCTTTATTGCATTATGATTCCATTGAAAGACGGTAAATTATCATTTTGAATTATCAGAAGTGGCCAAAATGATCAATGCAGTTTAAATGCTTTTTTCTTGACTTTTACTGTATTACTGTACAGCACCCAATATTTTGAGAATGACCTAAGTTTTATATACAACGGGTAAAATAAGTATTGAACACGTCACCATTTGTCTCGGTAAATATATTTCTAAAGGTGCTATTGACATGAAATTTCCACCAGATGTCGGTAACAACCCAAGTAATCTATACATACAATAGAAAACCAAACAAATAAGTTCAGAAATTAAGTTATGTGTAATAAAATGGAATGACACAGGGAAAAAGTATTGAACACATGAAGAAAGGGAGGTGCAAAAAGGCATGGAAAGCCAAGACACCAGCTGAAATCTGGAGAGCTTCAGAAAGACCTGGAATTAGCAGGTACAATTGTTTCAAAGAAAACAATAAGTAATGCACTCAACTGCCATGGCCTGTATGCACGCTCACCACGCAAGACTCCATTGCTGAAAAAAAAGCATGTTGAAGCTCGTTTAAAGTTTGCTGCAAAACATTTAGACAAGACTGTGAAATACTGGGAGAATATAGTCTGGTCAGATGAGACCAAAATTGAACTCTTTGGATGCCATAATACACACCATGTTTGGAGGTCAAATGGCACTGCACATCACCCGAAAAACACCATACCAACAGTGAAGTTTGGAGGTGGGAACATCATGGTGTGGGGCTGTTTTTCAGCATACGGCACTGGCAAACTTCATATAATTGAAGGAAGGATGAATGGAAAAATGTACCGAGAAATTCTTGATAAAAATCTGCTGCCATCTACCAGGATGATGAAGATTTAATGAGGGTGGACATTTCAGCAAGACAATGATCCCAAATGCACAGCCAAGGAAACTCTCAATTGGTTTCAGAGAAAGAAAATAAAGCTTCTAGAATGGCCCAGCCAATCACCTGACTTGAATCCAATAGAAAATCTATGTAAAGAACTAAAGATCAGAGTTCATAGAAGAGGCCCAAGGAACCTTCAAGATTTGAAGACTGTTTGTGTGGAAGAATGGGCCAAAATCACACCTGAGCAATGCATGTGACTAGTTTCTCCGTACTGGAGGCGTCTTGAAGCTGTCATTACCAACAAAGGCTTTTGTACGAAGTATTAAATAAATTTCAGTAAGCGTGTTCAATACTTTTCCCCTGTGTCATTCCATTTTATTACACATAACTTAATTTCTGAACTTATTTGTTTTGTTTTCTTTGTATTTATGGATTAATTGGGTTGTTACCAACATCTGGTGAGAATTTCATGTCAATAGCACCTTTAGAAATATATTTACTGAGAACAATGGTGACGTGTTCAATACTTATTTTACCCGCTGTTTATAACTTAATAGGAATTTTCCTTTGACAAGCTGAATATTTTTGTAACTTAAGACCTTTTCTCCAAGGAGGAAATGCATCAGGAAGCTATAGTACAGTCATTGGTGCTTTATGAGAAATTATGACAGTGATACACTGATAACACATCAGCGTCACCCAATTCAAGACTGTAAACCAAGATTAACTCTGGATCTATATGTCAGCTAACATTTTGTCACAAATTCATGAATTAGTTATTGTTTAAGTGACTTTTCTAGTTGCTGTTTTTTCTAATCAGTAATTAAAAACAGCAGCTCAAACTCATTTAAAATCATTCAGGATTAGCTTTGTTTATAATCTTAGTCAAGTCTAAGAGATGTAATACAATCTAAGCTAGACTGCCAGGCGGATGAATGTGAGAACGCTGGCTGCCATGTGCGATGATGACAGCACTTGGACTGAAGAGGGGTTCTTGCGGGAAAAAGCACTCTGGGGATGTGAGAGCACAGCTATCAGTAGCAGGGAGGGCGACAGAGAGGGCTATTAGCCAGCTGAGGTCGGGAACTCCACAGAGGGATTGTAGTAGTGACGAGACCTGCCTGAGCTGTGCTCCATTTTTAATGACACTGGGCCCTAGAATAGAGGTGGAGCAGCAGCGCTGGCTCGATGTGGTCGGATACAAAATCAGTCAAAACCCTCTTTAATCCTTTCTGATGAAATAAGTGAGAGGGATCTGTACAGTGATGAAGAGCTGCAGAGACCTTTACTGTATCTCCATTCATTCAGGACGATAGCAGACCATATGATCCATATCCTGAGCTTCAATCATAAGCTACAAAATGTCAAATATTGGACATAGCTGACAGGGCTACAGCATCAGAGTGGCTGTACCGCATGATAAAACTGGCAACACAAGAAACACAGTATATCCTTAACCTTGTGTGTGACCTTAAATGGGTGATTAAATAAACAATGATGAAGATGTTTAGGGCAGCCTGAGTAAGTCATGGAAGATTTGAGACAAGGCTGTGCTGTGGAAGCTTCAATTATATATCGGTCCAGGACTAGGGAGGTGACCATGGAAACGGAAATAGGAACTATGGAACTATAAGAAACCCGAGAGTGCAGGTGTGTAGCCTCACGCTAAGATTAGACAAGCAGTACAGGTAATTTCTCACTCTGAGTGTCGACCGCTCTCCCCATTGTCTCACCATGGACCTGTCATCTTTAGTAATTTGTATACTGTTAGAAGTTCTGGCTGTAAACTGTAAGTACGCTTCTTTATCTCAAATTTACAGTTTATTTATGAGTGACATCTCTGGGTTACAATGACAGGAACGTTGGGATGCATACTCAGAAATTACAGTTTGGGGTTCAAAAATTTAATCTGCATTTGAATGGGCTGAATGCTTATCTGATATGTAATTGGCATTTCTTGTATCAATGTTTTAAAAGTTGCCTTTTAGCTGTGGCATTTGCAGTCCTGATGCTCCCTTGAGACGGTCTTTGCCAAAAGTGTGTGACTCAGAGGATATTTTCATCTGGGCATGACTGAGCATCTCCCCGCTATAAATCATAAATCACACCGACAGAGTCCCAAGAGGAGGGCAGAATTGGCATTTTATGGTAC
Source organism: Anoplopoma fimbria (assembly GCF_027596085.1). Lineage (NCBI taxonomy): Eukaryota > Metazoa > Chordata > Actinopteri > Perciformes > Anoplopomatidae > Anoplopoma > Anoplopoma fimbria. Next base: position 17,591,406 of record NC_072460.1, read on the forward strand.
TTTGGAATTATAATTAGAATAATTGAAAGGTGAGAATATTTCAGTTCTAAAATGGATACAGCATCATTTTGTTTTGTGCTATTTTTTTAAGATCCACTTAGGCTCGCCTTAGTAAAGTATTTTGTAATGACGCTCTTGTGATTAAGAGATATATACTGTACATACACCTGACCTTTTTCAAATTTGAAAGTTTCAATTCAAACTTCTAAAGTATAATTAGTGACAGTTAAAATTCCTGTAACATACACATTGTGGGACGCCAGGGAAGATCATCTGGTGGAGCATGTGCATATTTTGCTGCATGTCATCCTCTCTATCTCAAAGCTTCACACAATCTAATAAAGAGCAGAAATGACCCCAAAAATCTTTAAAAAAATAAATAAATTCCTGTAACATGCACAATGTTACTTGGTGCATCAAAAATACCTTTCTAGATAAAGAGCTTTTCAAATCAAAAGGTCAGTAAAAGTGTGCTTATTCACCAAGAGAATTTGAAACCTCAGGGACAAAAGATGAAGCTGAACAACACAAAAACAATAAGCAATTGTGGCCACCACCTTCTTTTGTGCCTGGCAATTATGTCACAAAGGTAAAACGTGAAAGGAGACTCCGATAAGCATCTAAAATGGGTCTGTATCTTCCAGGACTGAGTAGAACCATGCAATGTCACAACTGACAACACTGCAGACTGAGGATGTAAAAAAAAAAGAAGATTTGTCTACATTAATGGCAGCTAACTATATCCGCAGTATGCATTTAATTACATACAATTGACTTGCTACGACGCAGTTTAGCATTGTGTGCAGCAACCAAAACGAAAACCTTATTTAACCTCATTCTATTCAATTTATCTCTCATTACACATATAAGGAGACACATTGTTCAAGGTTCAGTTTCAAGGTCAATACATAACGCTTTCTAATGCACATGTATGTATGTGAATCTCACGCACACCCAATCCTTGCCATGTATACTGCATAGATAGAGTTACCATGCTTTTGACACGCACCACTGCTGCTAATTACAGCTTGGAGTCAATATCTGGGACAGTAATGAGAGGGTATTGTTTCATTGCTGACGGCATTTCTGTGTCTGAGATGGCTTTCAGTTACTGGGATGTACACTTTGAGTTTTTGACAGAAAGTATTAAATGTTTACAGTGTAGATACGCTCAGGGCCAGGACTCTAGAAATACCGAGGTCATCTGCAAGTGCAAGTCCAAGTGGCCCAAAGTTCCCTCAAGTCTCAAAAGTTTTGGCTGGTCATGTTTCATTTATTGAATTACGGTCTGCTGTGTCAAAGCCTTCTCTCTAATGGCAGGCATTAAATTCTGACGGTGTAATAATACTGAATCCTTGGCCTAAAAGCAGTCAAATGTAACCATTGAGTCTAAAAGTACTGGCATCAGTTGGTTAAACACTGAACACGTATTCATTTTTAATTGTAGAAAGTAAAAAGCCCGCCAGGTTATAAAATAACAGATGTGACCTCAGTGTCCTCAAAAGTAAGTACAGCTATGGGAACTCTGAAGGATGAGAAAAATAAATCCTGTTTAAGAGGCTGATCCATTTGAGCACTTAGCTTCTTTTTAAATTGTTCAACCTCTCTCAGTGAGGGTTAAAACTAATTCAACCTTATTGATTGTAACAGAATAAGATACTCTATTTAGCAGTAGTTGAAGACGTATTGTAAAAAAAAAAGTGCAATGCTGCTTTAATGTGTCATTAACTACCTCTTTACAAGTAAAAATTCTACACTGAAAACGTCACTCAAGTAAAAGTATGTAAATATTTTTAGCAAAAGTAAAGATTCTCATAATAAGCCAAAGTGGTCCTTGTGAGTGTTGTATTATTATACATGATATTATTGGATTATTAGTACTGATGTGTTAATGTATGTAAGTAGAATTTTACAAGATCATCATGCAATTTATGTAAAATCTTAATCTGTTATTTAATTGTCAAATAAATGTAGTGGAGTTAAAAGTACAGCAATATCCTCTGAATTAAGTATAAAGTGCCAAAAAAAACAACATCCGTACCTCAAATTTGTACTTAAAAACAGCACTTGACTTGAGTAAATGTACTTAGTTACTCTACAATACTGCTTTTTACAGCAGGATTCAAACCAATCCTGATAGATAATGATGGTCAGACTAATCCTTTACTGTGAATCAATGTACCTCAGAGTTGAGATTGTTTTTCATTGATCTGTTAAGCCAGGAGTGTCTGTGCTCTGAAGTCAGATGTTGTTTTCTTCATTGTTCTTGCTGATGCTGCAGCTGCAGTAATAACGTTACAACCCTGTTAGCTCCTTCTGGACTGTTATGTGTGTTCTCTCTCTAAATCCCATCTAAGCTTGTGTTTATGTTTGTGTCGCAGGTCAAGACGTGCCACAGGAACGTATAGTGGGAGGATATGCACCAGTTCCACATTCAATCAAGTACATTGTGTCGATACAGACAACACAGCGTCAGCACTTATGTGGGGGCTCCTTGATAAATAAGTACTGGATAATCACAGCAGCACACTGTAACATTGGGTGAGCCCATTTTTCTTCTTTTGCTGAGTATAAAAGCTATGTAACCTTTAGGATAATGTAGTGGTAAAACTATCTGTCCTAATTGAGCCTTTTGTAGGAAAGTTGTTTGCAACAATAAAAGGCCTATTGACTTATGATGACCTCAACTTGACTGCTCTGAGTGTAAATGTGTGTGTACAGGGTTTCATGAGAAGATCCAGTAATTTCGAGCCATATCAAATAGTCAAATCAGAAAGTCATCGAGACTGAGAAAAAGTTCTGGAAAGTGATACAAGCACACCAGTAACAATGGAGCTCTGTGTTACAGGAATCTGATGCAAGCATATGACGGCCATGAGGCCGTAATCTTTCATTTACGAAGAGTTTGGCTTGTGAGGCAGCAATCATTTAAGACAATATTTGGTGTTTAAGCTATGCTCTAGGATTACAACAGTAACAGCACACTGACATCGGCCTTTTATCAAATGACAGATAAGTGGATTGTCCTTGTTGTCAAGTTCTCGAATGTCAGTGTTGCCTACTTCTCTATTACTGAACAAACATCAGCTTCTGTCCCCAAAAACCCTTACTGTTGTGTTTATACACCATTACATATACATATATACATACATACATACATACATATATACATATATACATATATACATATATACATATACCTATTCATATACAAATATGTAGAATGACATAACACAGAGTAAATCTGTCTCTTGGGGAAAAAATACATTCATTTAATACTTATTTGTATAAGAATGTTTTTATTCAATTGCTAAAAAAAGTATTGGAAAACAACAACATTGAACCATTGAATTGTTTAAAAAAAAGAGCTGAAACCCTAAACATATGAAGTGAGACATACTGAAGACAACATACTGTCGAGAAAAGTTCTGTATTTTTAGTACAGTGTCGATGTGGATTTTTGAAGAGCCATTTAACCGTTACAACATTGTGACTATAATTTGCTGTTTGTTTCCGCAGAGTTAACAATATGATGATAGTAGCAGGTGACTACTCTCTAACCATCAATGAGGGCACGGAGCAAGAAATGCTTCCTCAACTTTTGTTTCCCCACCCTGAGTACAACGACACCACCACCGACAATGACATCATGCTTATAAAGGTGCAAAGTATCGGACTATTCTTGGAGTTTTTTACTCATATGTCACTCTCAGGAGGTCTGTTTACTGATCAAACTGTTCACCATCTCTCCAGCTGAGGGCCCCGGTCCATCTGAACAGCTACATTTCCATCGCTTTGCTGCCCCGGCAGAACGCCTCCGTAGCAGTGGGCAGAATGTGTCGAGTGTCAGGATGGGGGTACACCAGCGCCAGTGGAGGCCAGATCCCTGCCACCCTCCTCACTGTCCTGCTGCCCATCGTGTCCACAGAACAGTGCAACAGCAGCAAGTCCTTCAATGGAAGCATCACGGATAACATGCTCTGTGCCGGTTACAGTACTGGTGGAAAGGATGCATGTCAGGTAAGAGGACATAGTTTTACTATGTGGATTGGTCACCATTCGGAAATCAGAAGTTATTCCCATCTCAACCAGCTCCAACATAAGATAGTGATAAACAATGGGCACAGACTTGTGTCCTGTGTTTGTTTGACCCATCCATCCAGCCCGACCTCCTCTCAAAGTGCTTTGATCAGAAATGTATTTGTTATACAATATATCAAAAACAAATGTAATCCAAATTTGTGTCACTCGAAACTTAATTGGCAATATAGTTTGGTTGTATGGGAACACTATTGCAGACCAGGCTGCAGGAACCATTTTTCTGCATAGTGAGCATTTCAACATGCTCACTACTAATACCTATGTACTTTTATTTTGTAACATTTTTAATGCACAACTTCTACTTGTATTGGAGTATTTTTACATTGTGGCATTTCTACTTTTACTCAAATAGCCTTAATGTCACCAGACCTATCCTTTAAGTTTCTTGTTCAGTAAAATATCAGTCATCCCTAAAGTCCCTTTCTTTGCTGCTGTTTCAGGGGGACTCTGGGGGTCCACTTGTATGTGAGGGCCGGGTCTATGGCTTGGTGTCCTGGGGGATAGGATGTGCTGATGCCCAGTTTCCTGGAGTCTACACTGCTGTATCCAAGTTCCGCAGGTGGATAGACAACACCATATTTAGCTACTACAGTAGGTGTAACAAGGACTAAAACCCAAATGTTACTGACATACAAAAAACATTGAGTGGAGACTTAAAGTTCTTAATTTCAAATGCATTTCTTTGATTTAATATTTTGTGTTTTTACAATTTGTCCACATTTTTGGAAATTACGCTTTTCGCTTTCTTGCCTATGGAACAGAAGATTGATACCAGTGTCATAGTTCAACACGAGATATGAAAAACTAGCAGCTGGTTAGCATAAAGACACAGGAGAAAAATGGGGGGAATTACTCTGTCCAAAGGCAACAAAATCTAAAAACCTGAACCTCTAAAGCTCAATATTTAGCAAGATATATCTTGTTTATTTAATCTGTAGAAAACCCAAAGTGTAAAAAATGAGAAGTTGTGGTTTTATGGGGGTTAGTTATGTGCTAGTTATTTGTTGGTGTAAAGATCCAGCTCCATATTGAACACATATATGCGCGGTATCAATCTAACGTGCTGCATGAAAGCAAAAAAGTGCATTCAGCAAAATGTCAGTTTAAGCTTGTATTTGCATCATGTCTGCTGTTGATATGTTTAAATTATTTCAGAGACAAAAAAGTGATGGATAATCCACCAAAAGCCTCCGGTAAATAAAAGACATATTGACCACATTTCCACAACATCAAGAATATCACTGCTACGCTGTACTGAACTGAACGGTCAACCTTTGCTACAACTGCAACATCAAAGATCATATGAGCATTTAATGCTCGTTCACAGGTGATTCACACAATAAGAACTGTACAATATAATGCAATCCAATACAAGAGCCCTGCAAAAGAACACAACGTATGTGAAGCAACGTTTAGTTTTGTTAAGACTGGGACTCAAAAGATTAGAAAAGTACATTCTCAAGCGAAAACATTTGATGATTACAGCTACTCAAATATGAGAATTGGTTCATCTTTCTGGTCTTCCATTATGCATCTTCAATTAACTTCAAAGCAATTTGAAGAGGTTTTGGGATCGAGGAAATTGTGTTGCGTGTTTTCACTATTTTCTGATGTTCCAATTAATCAAGCAAGAAAGTAATAATACGATTATTTGATAATGAAAATAATTGTTAGTTACAGGAAATTGTTGATTCAATAGGCTCAATTTTCACACCCATGTTGTTTGTGGGTTTGTTGTACTGGATTGAAAACACAAATATCAAATGGAAAAATGGATGCTTCTAAACAACTCTATTAATATTGAACGAAGGCAGAAATAATGCAGAAATGAATGATTTCAATCAATATAAGAAACATTTTAATTCATTTAATTAATGCATACAGAATTTCTGTCAATCTGAATGTGAACTAACTCATTTACAGTGGTTAAGAACCTAAATATCGTATGCGTGTTTTGTGTGTGTGTGTGTGTGTGTGTGTGTGTGTGTGTGTGTGTGTGGGTGGAAGACAAAGCAACTGCCTTTTCTAAGCATGTCTTTTAATTTAATTAGGGAGTCAATGATTACTGCCAATTTCATGTGGTTTATTTATGGAGTAGCTGTGTAATAAACCTGGCACTATGCATAAAGCACCTTTAAGTGTGAGAGTTGAGTAAATGAATGGAAGTGGGTGAAAACTGTGACTTGAAACTGTGAGTGTGTTATAAAACAATGGCATGAACTGTAGCGTTTTCTTGTTTTATAGCCTTTAATAAATTTCTGATCATCCCACCCTCTGGCAGACTTCTTTATTTGTAAATACAACGCTGATATCGCAGCTCAGAAGCTTGTCTCTGTAGTGGAGACTTAAAATAAAGGATTGCACTAGCTTGTCTGGATAGATAACTGGTAAAGTCCTCTTCATGCTGTGTAACTTATACGGCGGGTCGGTAAAGCCTACAGGAGGACACTTAATAAGTCACTACACTAATTAATTTTTAAAAACTACAGCAATCCCTTTTGGTTTACAGGGTACGTCTTCGTTGCCTGCCACCAGAATCTCTCAAACAGCTGATAAACTATTCCAAAAGTGGACTACTGTCATGAAATATGCATGGCGCCATGTCTTCCCTCTGAGCAATCTGTGTAATGGCTCCGAGGCGTTGGCTGCCTAGAACAGCAGAGATTCCAGTAAAGACGAGCAGAGGCTAAAGACTGCATCACACCTGATAGGTGTAGGCGTATCACATCAGAATGAATAGTTGATGGCCTACTTTAGAGGCATCTCTGGTTTCACTGCTTGGCCCTGTTTGCTTCTGTGACGGCGGGTGTGTCGGTGCCCCATGTGATTGATGGATTTCAAGGCCTTTATGCCTCTGATTTTACAGGCTTGGTTACATAAAGGCAGATTCCCTTTTGTTCTGGCATGAGAAGGCCTCTCCGGGGATTGTTAGACTATACATCGCCTAACATGGTTGATCCAGCGTTCCCTATATGCTCACTGGATCACAAAGGGATATTTCCCTTTCTGGCTTTATGTGTTTCATGTGGAAAAGTATTGATTTGAGGCGTACAGACTGTGACCAGTCCCTTAACTGCTTCTCCCAACAGACTCTGCTTTGTAGCAGCTGGGAAGACAAAACATGTTTTACAATGATAACAGCTTATTTTCCCCAAACTAGGCCACCAACATCCATTATTTTCCAATATGTGTTATTCATTCAAAGAACAAAGTTTCCTTTAAAGCTTCGGGCAGAGATTTGGAGTATCAGGAGTGGTATAGTCATTAATAGACATTAAGAGGGTGGTGGAAGAGGCACTTAGATAATTAAAAGTACCAAAACAACACTTTACATTCAGGTGAGGTGACGGCCACGTTCAGGAAAACAAAGCAGCAGGCAGACAGGATCAGTCCAGCTGTACTTAACCACTGTGCAGCTCAACTGGCTCCAATGTTCATTAACGTCTTCAACAACTCCCTCTAACTATGTACCACAGTGTTTAAAGGACTCAACCATAATCTAAACTAAAATCACCAGCCTCAACAACTTCAGACCAATTGCTCAATAGCATCCGTGGTCATGAAGGTGTTTGAGCTCTTCCTCCTCTCTTATTTGAAATCTGTCCCCATCCCTCTGATGGATATTTGTCAGTTTGCTTGCCGAGCCAATAGGTCTGTTGAGGAAGCTGTTAACGTAGCCCTCCACCACACACTACAAAGCTTAGAGTTACCATACAACTACACCCGCAATCTCTTCAATAAAATCTTGGATATAAACATTGGATCAGGAGCTTCAGGGGAGAAGGCAACAGAGGGTTAAAATGAATAGCCTTTTATCTCCCCCTCCAGCCTGCTCTCACCAAATGGCATATTAATGACACAAAAAATGTGCAGGTCATTAAGCGAACAGTATGAACGCCTTTCTTGCTTTTTGCTTGTCATTTGTACGCCATGTAGTCTGTGCTGAGTGCAATGTAAATGTATCCGCGTAACTATGATCTGCTCTCAAAGAGTGACGTAGTATAAAATGTGAGAGGGACACCCTACAGTGTGGTTGGGGAGGTGGATGGGTCAAACAAAAGAGGTCAGAGTCCTTCGAGACCAGTGTCCCAAAAAGTGTTATTTTGTTTGTTTGTTTGTATGTTTTTTATGCTCCATTAGTGACATTTTTTCTGTACTAATGTTATGTTGTTATTGTACGTATTAGTTGACATAGTTAATTAAAACATGACCATGAAGTTTTTCCTTCACCTAACTAAGAGGTTTTGATGCCTTCTCTGATCCTCTCACCCTGGCTCTTCTCACTCTACACAAACCACTTCACATCGCACCACAGCTCAGTTACCATTTTAAAATATGCAGATGACACAAACACAGATGGACTCATAACCAATAATAATGAAAACAAATAGTGCGAGCAGGTTCCTTAATAACAACCTCCAGCTCAACACATCTAAAACAAAAGAAAACATTACAGATGTCAGGCACGGTCCCGTCCCCAAATCCCCCACACGTGTGTCAGGAGAACCCATAACCATCACTGAGGCTTTAACATTACTTGGCTCAATCATCAGGCAAAAACGCTGGGAATCACTGATTAAATATTTATCAATGGATTGTATTTTATAGGCCTATCATGTGTGGGTTTGTATACAATCTAAAGTAGCTACAGCTGTGAGATAATTGTAGAGAAAAATGTATGTAAAAATGTTCCTTTTGGAAATGCAGTGGAGAAGAAGGGTAGAATACAGTAAAGTAAAAGTACCTCTGAAAGAACAGTACTTTAAAGATTTTTCAAGCATTTTTGAAGATGACAGCTTTACTAATAGATACATAGAAAAACAAAAGCAGTTCCAGGAATGTCACAACAACAAAAAAGTGACTGTTTAAAGAGGATGAAAATGCACATAACTCACTTGAACCACCAGGGGGCATTTGATGATTAAAGCATGAGGATCAGAAAAACAGCAGATGAGTTGCAGCCCTGCTGGCGCTTCCTCCTCTTTGCCTCTTCTTTGATTATAATAAGCCCTTCCACTGAAGTGTTGTGTCTGTGCATTGAAAACTAAACAGGCTTTTTGAATTGCAATGATTATGAATGTGCAGAAACACAACACAGTCATGAGGAGCTTCATTAGAGTTAAAGTGAGAGGGAGAGAAGCCTAAATGTGTCTGGTCCTCTAACACTTGCTATAGTCGAGGTGCAGAGTTTTGGAGGCGAGACAACTGTTCGAGTTCGTTGTGATGCCAGGAAGCTCTGAGGCACAACAGAAGCTGAAATGAAAACTTGACCGGATTATTATGCCATCCTCTCTTCAAAACCAAAGATCCATTCAACTTCACAAACAGACACTTTTAGCTTTTTCTTCTTCCTCTCTTTCTCTTCTGGCCCTGAAGATGCACTTAATCTTATTTTCCAGTATTTTTTTTATTTTTTTTTACAATTTATCCCCTTAATTCTTTGACATGGCCACAGCCAGAAGGCTTTTTCATGAATCTGGGACAACAGGCATGTGTAAAATATGCAGAAGATGGAATAATTGGCTCAGAGGCAAAGGCTGAAATATGATTTTTTTTTTTAAGAATAAGAGCAAATAATCATTGATACATCACTACAATGAAAAGATGGGATGACAGGAAAGTCTAATGGAATTGTTACTGCTCAGACAAGCTTTATTTTTGCTTTTCATGTTGAAAGCATTCTTGATGCCTGTATTAGACACCCTTATAATAGATGCTGGTTTCAAACAGCAGGACAGATCCACGGAATAATGAGTAGGTTGTGTGACTGAATCAGACATTCAAGTTCTGACTACTTCCATTCAACACAATACAGAAAGAGTCAGTTGTCATGGTGAGCCTCAAACCTTTGACAAAGTGAAACCATAAGCTAGTACAGAAAATAAGTCATCTATCCCAGTTGTAGAAGACGGGATGCTCAATTTAATAGTTATCTTATCTCATCATTTGGCCGACACTCTTTGAGGTTTTACAACCAGTCAGCGCTAAAATCCATTAATGTCTGAAATGGGTCCATTTGTTTTCCCTGTTCATTTGAGAAGAATTTGTGGCTAAATGGAGATGAATGGTTTAAGTGTTACGCCCTGACACTTTTGGCAGAACACACCTGGGAGAGCACAGCTGAATGTTAAAAAAACACTGACGTTTATGAAGTCAGCAAAATAGGGGTCGATGACAACAGCAGGACATACATCCTCTCAAGGTTGTATGGACAGCAGGGACATGTCCCAGTACCAATATTTTGGGAGGACAGATTTGTCCCTCCCAATATTTGAGCAAAATTGTTTGAATTATCTTTGGAGGGAACAGACACAGAGAGTGAGAGAGGAGCATGTTGACAGGGCTGGATAAATGTGCTTCTGGTGTGAACAGCTGTACATCGCCCTGCTTCCATCCTGTCTAAACCCGGTCCCTTTCCTCTGTTGCCTGCACTGCTGCACACATAACAGTCTGAAGGGGATACTACCATACCAGCAGAGTGCAGAGCAATAACATAATGAATAGCAGACTATAGGGAAGGTAGATATTATGACTTTTTTCTCATTAAATAACGCATTCGTTATGGTAATACTTTTTTTCTGAAAATATTAGGTTTTCTCAGATAATGCAAATATGTAGAAGAATTGCAGAAAAATGCAGAAAAATTCACTGGAATGCAGGAAGGCTCCAAATTGCCCACCCACCCTTCAATAATGTTGAAAATAAATGAATCTTTCGCTTTTGCATCCTCTATCCCCCACAAAGTCGATACATACCTGCTGCACTTACTCAGACTTGGTGCTTGGTGTCTCAGCATTGTCTTGAATTACAACAGTACGGGGCCCTTGTGATTTGGGAGCAGCATTGCAGGTGTATCTCATCAAGTTGGCCACCATCCAGATGTGGAAGAATATCTTGGTTATATAACAGGCAAATCCTGAGACAGAAGACATCTGCTCAACAACACAAATAATTAGCTATAGTTCACTTGGAAGAAGTGGTAAACAATTACAATAAGAGTTTGAGGCTTTGGTACAATCTAAAATGTAAGAGTAAAATGGTTTGAGGCGCAGCAAAACAGAGAGTGATTAGTCTTGAGAAGCAGGACGGGGGATGCTAATTGCAAATAACAGCACTTCAGTTTTCATGAAAGACATTTAGTACAGAGGATGAGAGAGATTTGAAGTGTGTCATCTCTCTTTTCATCCCCCTACACAGAAGAGAGATGGTATTGAAATAAATTATTTCATGCAAAGTTGAAAACATTTCACTGAACCTATTTGTTAGTTAATTGCTTGATGCAGGCAAGACAAGGTATCCTAAATGACAGGACACATTTTGAAATGCTGCTTCCCCCCCCCCTTTGCCTTTGCTTGCTTCCTTTTTGCTGCTCAGTAGATTTATCAAGTTTCCCCTCAGAGGATTAGCAGAAAGTAGAGCACTTTAATCATGTTTCCTAACTTAGGGCTGCCATCAAAGGGAGGGAGTGCTTTGTTCTGTTGCAAAGATATTGCTGATAACCCCCTCGAAGCCTCAGATCAGAGCCCACTGACATTATTCCCCCACCTCTTTACCATCTTATAACAAGACTCACTTGTGAAAACATCTCAACGTGTGTGTTGTAATGGTTGCTTCAAATGTAAATGTTTTCTAAATTACCTTCAGGAGCAAAATTATGAAGTAAATATACTCAATTACTGCAATAGAGTGCAATCTTGAGGAACTCAACACAGAAAACAGAAACAGAAAAAAGTATTACAAATTCAGAAAAGAAACCAAATACAAAAACTTGCTGTAAATACAGCCAAATACAGACAGCACAAAAAGTAAAAAAGCCCCAGCACAACTAGAAAAGCTGTTTTTGTGCAAAAAGACCTCCTATTGTTCATCTGCATTAACCTTAGTTTAATTCCATGCTAATAGACCCCCTACACAAAAGCTACACACAGATCATTCACTGTGATATTGATACTTTTTTCTTTGGTAAAAGGTCTGACTGCTTCCTTCTAGCTAATACTAATGTTCAGTTAATCTGATTGTCGGTCCAGACAGTGGAAGACAATTCTAAGTAAGCAAGCTGTGCTAATTTAAAACTTGACGAAGCAGAAGTGACACTCTTGTCTTGCTTGTATTATGTGTCACTGCCAGATGGTGGGAAATAGAACATTTGTGGTGCCAACGGAGGATTTGTGAGGAAGAATAAGCGAGTTAGTGACAGAGGGGAACACATGAGGTATAAAACTCAATATGTGGTCCAATCCAGGACAGAATGTTTCAAACTAGCCATGAGGCCTGTTATGTTTTGATGTGAATAAGTCACTCACTTTACTTTTATAATACACATCCACTGCCTCACTGTTTAATCTTGTAGTACGGTGCAGTTTTTATATAACAACAAACTACTGAGGCAACATCATTGTTGTACATCTTGCTCTCGGCGTGTACTTTGCATGCCTCCAGTGTTTATGCCACATTGCACAGAACACCCGTCCACACTGAATAATGCAACGCAGTTAAGTGTTCAGACAGCTACTGAAATGTTTTGATGAGACAACAGTGGTTAAACCAACCAACTGTGGAGAAAGAAAAGAGATAAAAGTGCCAAGAGACTTTTGTTTTGACATATGAAACCAGACAAAGTTGAAATTGCGAGAGGCAGAGGTAGCAAGAGGACAAAGTGAAGCAATTAATCTTCATGTGCTGTGAAGCTCTGCTGTGTAAAAATGATGCCGTCACTCAGAAGAGAGTGTAATCACGCTTCCATCCAAATCTAGCAGGAAGACAGAGAAGAGATCTCCAAAGCTGTCGCGCAGAGAGAAGCAAGGGAGTCTTTGACAGTGATTGGTGGGGGTGCTGTGGATTGGCTCTGAATTTCTTTTTGAAGTTGAACCACTCAGACAGAATCCTAAATGTACTTTGCAAACAGTCTGAATCTTCAATGCCCCCCTCCCCCATGATAAAACTACTTTAACAAGCTTCCTAAGGCTCACTTGAAAAGAAATACGTCCAATCCCGTGTCAGAGAGCACACACAAGGTGTCACGTAAGAGTGTGAGCTGCTTTCATCATGCGACTCTCTGCAGATTACCAATCTGGGAGCGGATGTCAAGCTTGCTCTCTGCAGAACTGCAATGTCAGGGGTGATCCAGCAACTTGAAATTTAGATAATTATCTCTGACACTTGAGGAAATAAAGCAGGACCAGAGATGGACACCGAGAGGTCAGCGGTCGCGGAAACTGTCGCCTAGAAACTATATCCTCTAAGTGGATACTGCTCATCTTAGGGGCACCATTTCCGTGGGTGTGTGTGTGTGTGTGTGTATGTGTGAAAGCTAAATCTTTTAGCTCTCAGCTATGTTCAGGAGAGAACAATGATTGAACAGAACAGAGTCATTTCCGCTCCTGTGCCCCTCGGCCAGCTAGATAACTTCCATCTGGAGACGGCAGACAGATTACATCTCATCCGTATGCAGAATGCAAGAAGCGCTGTCATTCCCCCCTTCGCTGCCAGCCAAAGATTACTTGCAAAGAGGAAGGTGGGGGTGGCGATCAATATGGAGAAAGAGAGACTAATGGGATACCTTAGTACACCTGATCTTAAGAGATCTACGTTACTGCCAGGCCAGTTCCAAACACAGACAGGTGCTTTGAGTCTGCAGAGCCCCTGGGCCATGAACAAGCTCTTATTTGATGGAATTTCTTTGAGCGGTGGGGCAGGAAGAGAGCAATCTCTGTGCAAGACAGCAACGGAAGTCATGATACTCCTTGTGAGACCTGAGCATCAAAACAGTTGAGAGGAGTTGTCAAGCTGGATTTAGGAGTGATTCGGTTTGTCTAACACACAAAAAACAATAAAATGAAGAAAACTTTTTATCATTTTGATAAGACTCTATGCCACATCAATGAAACCTGCTGCAATTACAGAAAACACAATCAAACACAAAAAGGCCAATTAAATACCTAAAAACAAGTAACAAGTAATAAGTAACTTATATTTAAATCTTAAAAGTTTTCTTTAAATATTTAGCAGTTACTTTTCCAAATATCTACTAGTTTCAAAATGCACGTGAACCACTCGTGCATCGGCATCAATTTGATCCACCAAACAACACATAATCAAAAGGAAAATACGTCACTTTAAAAGCTGGTTTGCCTGTTACTACGGTTATTTCCTTCTAACAAAACAGTGTTGCAGGACGCCGGGAGCAAATGCCAGGAGTTGAGTTTTCGTTAAAACAAAAAAGATGACCCGTGTGTATACTGCATGCCAAATTAATCAAAGCACACAAGACCATATTGCCTCCTATCTCGCTTGTCCCTAACTCTGGCTGCTTAAAGTAGAGATAGCAAGTTTATTGTGTCTGGAGAGATTTTTAAGTAGCAGTGGCGCGAATGATTTAGCAGCAGCACTGCACCACTATGCAGGGCGGACACTGGAGCGATAGAGCTGCAACTGATAGAATGTGTACTGTAGTACGATACTAAGAGTCTCTCTGTAAAGACAGATCGTAGAGACAGTTTAATTATTCACAATCTAATATTGTCATATCACATTCCCCAACAAAAAGGCTGCAATTTGCATAAAACTAAATGGAATTGAGTAACAAAACCAGAGAAATTTCTAGGGGACATAAAAAAAGTATGCTTTGCCGGGATAGATGAGTGGTCACCATAGTTTGAGGCTTATTGAGTTACTACATGTTGCTACACATTGAGACTTACCTTCCCCACCTTCAAAGAACGGAGAGTCCCACAGAGAAGTATTTTGTTTGGTAACTCCATTCTGTGAAGTTCTGTGAATATTGCTTGTTTTCAGTATTTTCTTTCCCAGTGCAATTACAGTAATGGATAACAGAGATCTTTCTTTTGTTGCACACAAGTATATTGAAATGCTTTAATGTAGAGCAGTGGGAACATCATAAATTAAGGTTACATAAAGATTATTTAATAATTTACTGATGGATTATTTGACTTTGTTGTTGTGCTCTGGCATTGTTTTGATCCAGCTGCCCTCTCTGACACTTCATGATGATGTTTGATTAACAAATAATTAATGCAGTGGCTTTCCAGCTACATGCAGTATGGGCAGATTCATTGCCAAGATAGTCTTTGATTCATTAGCATTTTCAGCTCCCCCATAAAATAACAAGTATTTCAGGCCTTCAGGCCAACTGTCGCCCGTCCTCACAAGTACAAACAAACGTCCTTGCAAACTGTAGCTACAAAAGTTGCTAATCCGAGGTATCGCCTATTTCAAGAAACAATTTGTGGCGTTGGCATGCAGTGTTAAAAGCACTCTACCATAATGTATATGTGAAATTCGATCAGTTGAAGTGTTGAAGTGTAATGAGGCTCAGCACGTGTGACTAATATAAAACTGAATTCAAATATAATCCGTAACAGTCGTTGATAAACAAGCCTTACAAAGTGCACGGTAGTGAGATTTATTGTCTATTAGAGGAAAAACTGGAAAAAGAGGAAAACAAGTGCATCTGTACTAGCAGCAGCAGGAGCAGCATGGCCCCCTGGCTGTACAACAGGGCTAATGGCTTCATTAGCGAAGGGCGCAAATTAGGATTAACGAGCCTTTACCACAACAAGCCGACATTCCTGAATTTAAACCTCCATCTGTGTGAGCTTCAGGTATGTTCACTATATTCATTCTATTAAGTAGCGGTCAAATGGTTGCCTTAATGGCGAGAGCTGGTCCACTTGACTGGGGTCAATTCGATTTGGTTAAAGTTAGATCAGTTAGATCTTAAAGAGCCAAATTCAGTCAACTCATTAACATTTCATAAAGATAGTTTAAGGAAGGATTGTCAGTTTATTAATTTAAAGGAATGTTTTTTTTTATATTATGGGAAATATATGAAGGAATTTACGAATGAATATGAAGCAGCCAATTAGCTTAGCTTAGCATTAAGACTAGAAACACGAGGAAACAGCTAGCCTGGCTCTGTCCAAAGATTTTTTTTAAATCCACCTTCAACCAACTCTAAAGCTAACTAGTTAACATATTATATCTCATTTGTTAAATTAAATGTATAGACAAAGAATTGTGGTTTTATGAGGAGTTACATTTTGGAAGTATTGCCTGGAATTATTTTATTAAATTGTATTGTTTAAATTAACATTTTATTTCATAGGAATTCGGTTAGCATATAAACTAAATTAATAAAAAAACACGATAACCCTTCAGTGCGACATGAGCTCAGTGGGACTCCGGGTACAATGTGGGCTGCTCGGTTTTATCTGCTGTGGATGCTGTAATTCATGCCAAGGCTTTACCACCAGCTGCTATAATACCATCATTAAGTGGAAAACTGGGGGCCCCTCGGGAAGCACCCAGGAATATATCATATCCTTTCATCATACCCTGTGGTAGCTGTGAAGATGCTCTGTTTACAATAAGGCCTTTCTTCTTATGCCATGTGTTTCATGAGAGCCCTGAGAGAGAGGCAGCATCTGTTATGACAAACAAACGGCCTGCAAACCTTTGAATCTCATGAAGTGGCCACTGACAACTTAAATTATCAGAGCCCCAAGCAAACCGACTCGCGCTGGTCTCAGTCTTTTTAATTTGAAATGCTGTCTGATAGGCCAGAGCTACAGTGGTCTATTTAAATGCTGCACACTGTGCTGATATATGAAGTTTGTGGAATATTGCTGGTTCAGCTTAAAGTCCCCAGTGAATAAGCTCGAAAGCCTTGATACTCTCTTAATCTGCTGTGGTATAAATGTGCTGAAACAGAACAAAGGGTATGGATCAAGTGTAAATTAAATAAAATGCTTACTTGTTCAGAATATATCGTCTTTAGTGAGATGGACAGTGATTCTTTTTGGCAGCAGATCTCCCACAGAAACTTGGTTTCTACACAGAGCATACACTACCTGGACCTTTACATGGATTTCTATTCATGAAAAGAAGGTATGTTGTGCCAGCTCAAAATGAGCTTGAGTCTGTTGTCCAAAACTCCCAGATTGATGTGTTTCATTTCATCAAATGGATGTTTTTTGGCGGTAACAACAGTTTGTGTCCTCAGAACTGAAGATGGTTAGTTTTCCACTGACCTTTTCTCTCTTTCTCTCTCCTTCATTCTTTTCAAAGTTTTCTTTTTGTCTACACGACCTTCATCTCTTTTTTAGACAAATCCCCAGAAATATTACTCTCAGAAAGAATGAGCCAGTGGTCTCATCTGGCCATGTTCCCATTGTCCATTATAATTATCCTTCATTATTTGGGTCAGAGAGAATATGTATCACTGTAACCTTAAGTCTATTACAAAGGCACAATGTCAAACTGCTTTTCTCTTTTAACTTAGCTATGCACTTACACAGTTGTTTCTGGCATGATTGCATCATTGTCAGGATGACAAATGTGTTCCTTTCTTCTAAGAATAAATACTAGCTTTGTCCCAATACTGACTGTATACATTATATACTGAACTTTATGTAATCTTTGTACTATACTGTTTTGTAGTAAGCATACAAGAAATGAACATACCTAACTGTTTTATAATAACAGAAAATGATAAAATACTTGCATTGTCGGATGCCAATCAAACTGTGACTTCAATGATACTTAAAGTTATGTTTAGTTGTCTGAGCTGTTTGTGCAGTTGCTTTAGCACCATCCACTATTTGTTATTAACCTTCGCAATGTTTAAGAAAATTGTCCATCAACAGCATACTAAAAATTCAATTTTTTTCTTAATATCTAATGATTGTTTTGTGTAAACTTTATTTTACGACTTTTCCAGTGTGTATAGATGTATAGATTGGTGACAAAGCTCATGATACATATTAAAGGATTGAATATATTATATGTTATTGGGAGCTGATGGACTCGTGCCCCACCACCAGATTCCAAATAATCAAAACAGATGATGATATCTCCTGCCTTATACGTATGAGATCAGATATCTGACTGTCTTTTATATTAAGACCTAGTGTGGTGCTAAGGTTAAGAATGTTGTTACTCCATGCTAACTGCACAAATTATTCATCACTATGAAAGCTGAACCAGCAGCAGAAGAAGATTTTGCATAGCATGGAGAAGCATTTGCAGTCTGCCTCACTTCAACATCAAAAAGCCTATCCTCAGCCTTGCATGAAAACAGTCTTTTCTCCATCTGGTGGATGAATCATGGTACTGCACTCATCCTAAAGGCATTCAATACAGGAATGAACTGGTCAAATAAACTAATGGATTATGGTTTCTTTGAATGGGAACATTTAGAGTGGTCTGATAGAGTTTTCAAACAAATCCCAAAACAGCTGTATATACTGTATATATATATCATGAATTCTTACATTATCATTTAAATTAAATGAAATATTTTTTAAAGTCATCTAAAACATTTTCAAAAGGATCAGATGATACCCTAATGTACCCAAATGGCAAATTTGGAGATTCCTACTTAACTTGCCTATACTAAAACCTCTCCAACTTTTATCTGCTTAACTTTATTATCATCAGTCTGTGCACAGTTATTTGTTCAGATGTTATGATATGGTTCGCAAGAGGTTTTGGGCTGCAACTGCTTCATTCCAAAGGGATAATCACTCTTAAAATGTACAGTTTTGGAAGTGACAATCTTTCATTAATGCTGTGTTCCATCTTTATTTACTGTGACCCAGGAACATATATACTGATGGTTGAATTGCAGACATATTCTCTTTTCATTTTGGGCATGTCAGTTTTGAGCAGGGGCCTGAGCAGGAGGCATGGGGTTTAAGAAGTTATTTTATATTTATAGACTTTATCTTATCAGGTAACTGTCACAAGTGTGAGAGAAAGTGAAATCATCCTGAAGCGAAGGCACAGATGTCAGAGAGACAGACTGTGACAGGAATGATAAAATAACATTTTGGCCGGGATGAATCAGCATTGGCTAATACAAAAATTGTGTATAATTCATTCCAGATAACACAGCTGTTTTGAAGCTCTATGTTCTGATACATTTTCTGAGCAACAGTGTTGATGTATCTGACTCATCTTCAGTGATATAACAAATAAAACTAACATGGCAGTAAGTTTGTGAAATAGCTTTTTCTTTCCCTTGCTGGAAGCTGAATATCTGCTTAATAGTTGTTGTTGTTGTTGTTGTTGTTGTTGTTGTTGTTGTTGTTGTTGTTGTTGTTGTTGTATTTATGTGGCATTTTTATGGTTCAACTGCTGTAGATTGAAACACAAGTCATGGGCCTATGTACAGCGAGAGTCTGGTGTGTGTGTGTGAATGTCTGTGTGAATCTGTGTGTGTGTGTTTGCTAGTGTACGTGCATGTGTCCATGTCTTAGGTGGGAGAAGTAAATTGCAAGCCATTTCTCTTCCCCACCCTCCACATTAATGTCTCACTTGGGCTCCCTCACTCAGATTGCTCATTTTCCAGCTGCTGCTTTTTAATGGGAAGTCTATTCTGTGAAACTGGACAATTGGTGGAAATCCACAAGGGGGTCATTTAACAACAGGATTAGTGCTCCATTTGGGCTTGTACATCATGAAAGTGAAAGACTGTGACATATATAAAGTACCTTTTTTTTTACACACTGTTGTGTTATTAAACCATCTAAATCATATAAAGTTAATATCAAATAAAATTGGTTAAAGGCAGGGTTGGTAATCTTCTTTCAAACCTTTTTTTATATTTTGGTCCTGGAAAAGATGAGAAGAAGATGAAATCAGCCTGACAAGACAATGCAAGGGGCTGAGATGGTGGGGATTTGTTGCTTTGTTGGCTATCCATTTAAATATCCTTTATAGGAAAGACGGGATTTGTCTGAAATTTAAAGCCCAAAATAAACCAAAGGTTTTTGAGTGTTTTACAAAAGAAAACTAAAACGGAAGCGATATCCACTGGGCCATTGTCTGACGCCGATCAACACAAAGACCAGAGAGAGAATGAAGATCAAAGATTACGGACTTCACACTGAAATATGTTCCCACCAACAATGTCTAATACTCCTCTGTGTGAGACTTAGTATAAAGTGTATATGTCTGTAAACCTTTCTCTCCAGGTGGATGAAGATGGAGTTTCTGCAGCTTCAGTCTGGTTTCTGGTTCTTTGTGTTGATCGGCGTCAGAGATGGTCCAGTGGTGAAGAACACTGAACAGCGACGGAGATTTTCAGGCAACAGCAGTGCCCTCTTGAAAGCACCTATGATTTTCAAACATGATAAAGTGCCCACTAGTGTATCCTTCTCCTGGACAAAACCAGTGTCATATAGGCTGCCCTACTTTCTAGAAAACTTGCAATTCCTTTATTTTACCCCTGCCCTTCAGACAGACTGAGTACACCACTGCATGTCACACTGTGTAGAGGACAAATGATTAGGAAAATGAGTTCAATAAGCCATCTCTTTCCCATTATGAGCCATATAAATAAATAAATCATCAACCAGCATGAAGCGCAGTAATCATCAAGAGAAATGATTGGATCGACAGGATTCATCACAGTAACAAACTGCTTGTATTTACTTTCTCAAACGTGCCCTCATCATGTTACTTCTTGACTTCAGGGTTGCAGCTACTGAACTGTGAAAAACAAAAACAGAGGATGATGCTTTATGAATGCAAAATCGATGCTGGCATCAAGATTTGATCATCAACTTTCCCTTTTTTGGCATAAGGACTCAAATGAGGGGAGTTTTGGGGTCCATTAATGTGAAACGCTTTTATTCTGACTCACAATTAACTTGAGTCAGACTTTATGGAGGAGCTCTCCTGTGTGGCTTAATTACCAGCTGCTAAATTGAAATGTAAATTTGCTCTTTCTTCTTCCCACTGAAGCAGAGCACTTCAACAGTTTGCAGTGCAAGCACAAAAGAAAGACGGACGCTTTCTCAAACCAACTTCAAGGGTATAAATTTACATTCAGAGCACATTCACATGGGATGCAGGACGTAAAGCTATACTTTAAATCACAGCAATATAACAAGCTGACTGTATTCATCGCCGATAAGACGGATACGTTTGTGTGGCTGCAGAATGCCCAGTGAAAAAAGCAGATACCAAGTACTTTCTGTTGTGGTTTGGCTGCAGAAAGCTGACTACATTTTAATATTGAATGCAATTAAAGGTGTGCTCTGTGCTTCTGGCTGTGTTCTTGCTCACAGTTATAACCTGTGAATGTGGTGTGAGTTATATGCAGAATATTTCAGTCAGTTGCGCTGCTCTTTTTCTTCAAAACAACTACAAGGTTCATAAATTCATAATTCTGCACTGGGAATCTTCTTTTTGATATTTCTGTATGCTTGCTCTGAGGAGAGATTCCCACTACTCATTCTGCTTTGCCCGACCTATTTCCTTTTACTGTCACACTGTGGCTGTCAAAGCCCCTTTTCAAAATCTGCTTTGTTTTGTCTGTCTCCTGTCCTTTTTCCTCCGCTGCCATTATTCTGCAGATGAGTGCTGTTATTGTTTCCTTCATACCATCAGTAAGATTTAGACCCCATTCAGTCAAAAATATAGAGGAAGGGAAGCTTATACAAAATGCTATTCCATCAGGGGAGCCTCTCTGCAGGGATCGGAGATTCATTCATCTCGGTAGTTGTATAAATATTTGGTTTAAATCGCCATTCTTTAATAAATAAGGAGTCAATTCAGCTGAGTTTTCTGCAGGGACATGTACTGAGTTAACTCAGTTTATTCTGTCACTTTCAGAGAGGCTTTCACCCTGAGCCAGACAGTTACTACACAGCAATAATGAAACAGTTCCCTTAAATTGAAAAATGTATTTTAAGTAATGAAAGACTTCAGTCATTTTAATAGTCATGAGTCACACAATCATGATAAAGGGGAAAGGAACAGAATGATACACGTGGTTGAAAGTTGCCACCCAGCAACAGAGAGCAGATCCTGGGAGAGCAGCCCTTTTTGTACCTGAGGCCACTCCCTCCTCTCAGGTGCAGCCAGTTGCTCTGACGACCCAGAACAGCAGAGCAGCACAGGAAGCCATAAGTTTGGGAAATCACACAATGAGTAAAAACAGTATATTAAAAGGTGTTAATTGGTTATCTCCTCATATTTTTTTTTTTAAACATTCAATAACTTTAGTTTTCTGTGTTTTAATTTCAGCCCATCCTACATTTCTTATCAACTGTAATTTAAAAAGTTTACAAGGGGTGAAAATATCTTAAAAGGGACCTTTAAAAAATAGCCCTTAGACGTTTTAGAAAAGTAAAACTTAAACTGTACATAGGGGATTTAAGCACACAAACTAAAATCTCTTTCTCTAACAGCTGAGCCATAAGGACTGTGATTTCACCCCAAAGTTAAGTTTAAGTAAAATAATATTTGCTTTCTATCTTTGAATCTTTGAATAAGTTAATGTCATCAGTTTGAGCTCCATCATCAGCTGCTAAAAGGTTAAAACTCCTCCGCAGCTCTTATACATTACAGCTGAGATATGAATCACTTCACATGTTGGGAAAGCTGGCAAAATATTTTTAATGTCCTAAAAGAAGAACCAAATGTATGTCACTGTCTATATGAAAGAGACTGATCCTGGTTCAGTTTGTTATTCCAGTAAAGACAGGTTTTTCACAATAGGAGACATTAAAACAGCCCTCTGAGGTGTAACAGTTGGATTTTGAACACACAACCTTCAGACTGTTAAACATTTCCTCTACCTGCTTTGCTGTCAAGACTCTGAGAAGGGAAGTGAGTCTCACACAGACAAAAAATTGAGTTTGTTAGCGTAAATCTGTGTAGTGGGAAAGTGTTTCATTAAACACCCAGTGTGACTCTGTTTCAGTATTCTGTTTTGGAGTATTTCAATTTTGTTTCCCTTTGGCAAAACCAATAGAGAAAATATCTTAAAGTACTGCAGAGGCTGTATCTTAAGGTTGAAGTTGTGAAGTTTACTAAGCTTTATGATAAAACATGAAGTCAAAAAACATTCTGCTATATATAATTTATTGCCTTGGTGCTTTCGGTGGATGTGAAACACTGCACCTTTTACTGGACTGAAGCTGTGTGTTTGCTCTCGACTCAGACGGAGGTTTATGATGCATTTTGTAAAGGCTGATTTTTAATGAACAGTGCACTTTGGGGTTTGCGCATCTTGGAGGTAAGAAGGGTTCATAAAACCTGACTGTGTATGAGACAATTAGAGCTGGGCTTACTTATTATTTTCGATACTGCCCCATGAGGACTCGTCTGCGAGGAGAATTTTCATTCTCAGCTCTGACAGGCAATATCTAATTGACATTTGCACAGCCGCCTTCTGTCCTCTCTCTGGTGCATACTCTACCTCAGCACCAAGATGTGAATCAACTTAATGCCTTGCGTAAATTCGCTGACATTATAGTATTGCTCATAACAGATTATTCAACAGTGATACAGCACATTTTTCAAACATAATAATGAAATATGAAGGTTTTGCTGTGCTGCTTTGAAATGGTTCAATATCAGTTCAAGAGATTAGAGTCTACTGTGTGATTTGAATTTTTTTAATTTAACCCTTTACTGATTAATGAATAAAGTGAAAATTTTGCTTAAGATTTGATTTGGTTTTGTTTGTTATGATATTGTGTTTTGTTTTTCTGCTCACTCAAAATAATCAGTGACTGTCTGTATCCAGTAGTAGTAAAAAAATATGTTTATAACGTTATTTTGGATAAGCATTGTGATCTATTATTCACATGGCCAACCAATGTAAATAAGGAAACCAGAAATAACCTCAGACACCACTGGGATCGAGACAAGATAACACACACACTGGTCTGCACCTTACTGTGAGTGGAAGTCAGATATTGTTGAAGGAAAACAGTGTCAGGATCCCAATCAGCTCCAAATATTTTCCCCTGCTAGTCTCCCGAGCACCGTTCAGAGCCTTACTTTCATCCCAGCAGTCAGTTTTAATATCCTTCACAGCGGATCAGAATGTAGGCGGCCCTTTACAACAGCGTTCATAAATAGCACAAGTCTCATTGCTTCAGTGAAATAGAATTTACATGGACTTAGTGTACGGACATTACCACTCCTACGTTTTATCATGGAGTCACAACAGTGTCATCCACGCGTCTCACGCAGAACGCTGAGGCGGTGTGAACTGACTAATGTGTGGCTATTTATGGACGTCAGTGAGAGCTTCCTGATTAACTGTGTCAAGTGTGGGATGCAATGCTTTCACATACTGGGAAATTTACGCCGTACCCTTCCTCTCTACTGATCCTGCCCATGTGAGTTATCTAATGGCTTTGGTATCTAATCTGCAGCCTGCCTACCTGATGCCCTTCACTGTGTTAATATGAAATAGACAAAGAAGGAGGGAACAAAAACATATGCTTCACATTTAAGGAAGAAATGTACTTGAATTAAAATGTTGCCTTAGAGTGTCTACAGCCATGCTAATAGCTCTGTAAGGCTGTTCTTATGCACAGCGATGCTTTGAGCTAAATGTTAATATTAGTTTTATAACAAGCTCACAATGACAACGGTAACACACTGATGCATAACGACATTTTAGTTTAGTGTCAGCATAACATTTGCTATTTAGCACAAAACACACAGTACAGCGGAGGTTGAATGTCGTTGTTCTTGTTATCATAAACCAAGGTGTTGGAAATGTTGGCCCACTGTTGGCACTAGATGAAATGGATTGGCAAAGTTATTACAATTCACCCTGAGAGAAAAATGAATGTCAACAAATTTCATGGGTGTACATACGATAGATGTTGAGATGTTTGGTTGGTGACACCAGAGAAAAAGGTTATTCAAATCTTTAGAATACGTCATTTTGGTACCATGAATGTCTCCACTAAATGTTGTGCCAATCTTTCTGGCAACTGTTTGGATATAGAGATTCAAAGTCAATGGAATTATTAAGGATTCCTCCACTGGGGAACATGAATAACTGTACTAAAAGTCATGTCAATCCACTCAATATGTATAGAGACTCCAATCCAATTTCACTCCAATCCATAAATGTCAACCTCTTAGTAGTGCTAAAGAAAAAATCAGGTGATAATCAAAGTCATTAGGACACTTCCCTGGGAACCACATTGTCTGTACAAACTTCAATTGTAATCCATCAATCGTTGTTAAAATAAGTCAGGACCAAATCAGTCTGTACCAAAGCAGTCAACCGTCCGACGGAGCAACCCTCGAGCCACACAGCTAGCGTGGCTAAAAGATGGAAAAATAAGCTTGCTTTGCAGCAGTGGTCTTGCTTCAAGCGCTCAGATGCACATTTCTGCACTCCACATCTGGCTGCAGCACAGCAGAGCAGAGAGACGAGTGTTGCTGAGGATCATTTGCCACTCTGAGACTGAGCTTAGCTGAGGGGCTTGGCCGGCCCTGCCTCTGACAGCCACATTGTTTAAAGCTTCAGGAGATTAGCTGAGCCACAGCCGCTGCCAGGCGCTGATATGACGGCTGCCGAATTTACAGCAGGCTTGCTGAATGGAAGTCGGGTCTGGGTCTGGCACTCTGTGTGGCCCTGACAGGCAGGTGTGCTTATTCCAGCATAAGAGTGGGAGCAGGAAAATGTCTGCAGTGCTGTTAGAGCTGTGTGGGGGATGGGGGCAGGGGTCACGGCCCTCCGGCGATGCCCCCACCCTAAAGCAATCTCATTTCAAAAGGTTCTCATTACCCCCAAGTCGCTGCAATCAGGTATGCCGTAAATCCTTCGGATCCAATTTATTCTGGAGTGGGCTGACACCAAGCCTCCATACCAATTTCTATGGCTTCCCAGGACGTCCAACCTCAGACTAGAACACACAATCCACTGATTACATTAACTAACAAGGGAAAAGTATTGCTAATCAAATGAAATAATGTTAACTAGACGTCCTGTTCATTATCTGGACAGTTCTTTCATTTCTCACATCATCACTAAAGCAGCAGATCACGTCTTCCAGTGTTTTTGAAACTATGTTGGAGGAAGCATTCAGATCCTTTACTTAAGTAGAAGAACTAACATCACATAATGACAATTTCACTATGTAAAAAGTCCTACATTTAAAACCTTGCTTAGGTTAAAGTATTATCAGAAAAATAAACTGAGAGTATGCAAAGTAAAAGTACATATTGAGCAGGAAAATGCTCCCTGTTGGTGCTTAGCTATTATATATGATATTTTGGGATCAATATTGCGTTGAATTAATGTTTGTGTTGTATTTCACTGCTGAAATGTAGTGGAGTAGAAGTATGGAGTACCAAAAATGGTGATACTCAAGTAAAGTACAACTACCTCAAATTTGTACTTTAGTCTTTTGTATGACATGTATCTCCGTTTAAATTATCAGTTTTAGTTAGTACATTTCCCTCTTGAGTATTATAGTGTTTGGCCCTCTCTGTGTTTCTATGTCTATTCCCTCAACTAACATTAGTTTTAAGGCTAATGTAAAAGCTGAGGCAGCTTCTTGATTTGATCCGTGCGGCTCCCTCCGGCTTCTCTTTACATATTTTAAAGCCAATCAAGTTCAAGGAAGGATTTCCTTTACTGCCAATTCCTCTAACTTAGATTAGAAACTAATCTCACAAACTTTAACTACAGGAGCACCCAAAATTTCACAGCATATGTTCAGAGAGCTCAGCATATGGCATAAAGGCTCAGAGCCATGTTGTCTGCCTGACGAGGAAGCCTTAATGTTTTTGTTAGTAGGGACGTAAGCAAAATATTGAAGGCAGATCAATTTACAGTCAAATCCAAATGAAGCTTGTGAAAAGAATAAAGTGTAATTCAGGGCGAGTATTTTATTTTTGATTCTTGTTCATGTGGATTTTTGACTTTTCCTGAGGGAAAGGATTTGTGGATTTTGAAAATGAAAAGTGATTCCAAGAGACAAGGGAGTCCAGCCTGTCTTGATGAAACAACAAAAACTAAAATCCTGCAGCTGCTTCACTGATTCATTGAATGAATCTGAATGGCCCTAACAATGTTTTTTCCTGAGTTCAAAGCCTTTGGCACACAGTGAAAACAGAAATAATAATACTTTGGATGTAAGTCACTCAGAAGAAATCTTTCTCGGAAATTAAATATTAGAGGAACAGCTCCAAGTTTGGTCTCTTGGTGATTGCACAGATGGAGGCTTTGGCTCTTTCGTTTACTGCATTTTTATATTCAAAAAAGATTTGAGGAAAATATTGAGCCTGTGTTCATGTCCATAGGCAAAATGAAAACATGCTAATGTATGTATCTGTGTCATGAGCCCAGCTAATGCTTTATCCACAGCGGTCTTGTTAAGCAGCTACTCTCAGGTCATTACGGAGGATGGACCATAAAGTGCTAGTTCCTCTATTTTTCGGCAAATAGTGTACTTGAATGAGTAATGAAGACTCGAGGTGGCTTGCTGTGTGCACTGCACCATTCATTTTCTGCTGTTAAATGCCTTGTTAGCAGCCCATCCTATTACTCGCTCTCTCTGTCCCAAGCATGATTGGAGGTAATTGTCTTCGGTATGCATCATTGAAATAGTCCCAAAAAGGCAATAGAGTGCCAGAAAAACACAGCAGCAGGACAGTGGAGAGAATGCTTCTCAGCCTATCTCTCTCTGTCACATTTCTTATTCCTGACAATTAGTGGGGTTGTTTGGAAAAGTTCCTACTTCTGACAGAAGGTCCTGCTTTAACGCATAGACATCCATTTTTAGCACCATTCAACATAGATTTAACTCTTGTCTGACTATGAATATGTATAAAATAGAGTTGTTATTCAGCCAGTTTTCTTGGAAAATGTTGTGGAAACGTGTAATGAGAACCCCCCCAGTGACCTCAATCTGCAAATGAAAACCTTGAGTTTCTCATTTGCAAGAAAACAGTTCGTAGTAACATCTGTTCATGCCGTATTCTGTAGAGCTCTGCCTGGAGGAACATCTGAATTGACTCCCAAATCTCACCACATCTTCCTTCCACTGATAACGAGGAGAGAAGTCAAGCATAACCCAGCTCTTACACCCGCTAAATATCATCATGTTTGCATTGTGAATATGCACCACTGTGCCTACTCTAAGTACAGTCTCACAGAGCTCCTAGCATGGCTGTTCTTCATGTTTGAGCAATGTTAATCTAACTTTCCCTTTAAGTAATACCCTCAATGTGTCTTTCAGTTTAAAAAATAAGTATAGTTCTGTCTTTCATGCTGTGAGGTGGTGGGCTCAGTTGTGGTGCTCAGGGTCACAGCTCTTTGTCTGCTGAGTGCAGAGCAGCAGCTGTCTCGGTCTAAGGAGTCCCTAGGAAGCTGAAAAGGATTCTGCAGAGCAAAGCCTGGTTCATTGCTAAATGGAGATGATCCTCGGCCTTGCTAAACATCCTCACAAATCTGCCAGACCTACAAGGTTTCCTGCTGGCGTCATATCTACAAATTGCATTTCATCTGTAAGTTACTGGCTATCTAAGCCTCATGCACAATCTGCATTCGTACTTGTTCATATCTTCAATTTGTATTTAAGTCCTTATTCTTTCACTGTTCTTTCTATTTATTATTCTTAATCACCTTACAACTGCATTTAGCTCAATTAGCACATACTCTATTATAGTGACCGGCAGCTCTCTGTAGTAGTTCTTGTAGCTAGACTATCACTTCAACACAGTTTCTTTCTTCTTTTTTTCTTTTCTTCTTTTTCTTCTTTTTTCCTGTGTGTATTAGGGTTTAGTATGTGGCTTATAAGCTACCCAATGTCAAATTTCCCTTGGGATGAAAAAAACATCCATCCATCTATCTATCAATCTCATCTGTATCCACTGGGAAGCTGCTTACAGGACTCTTGGTCAGAAACCTTTGAAAGGGATCGGTTGAAGGTTTAATAGTTCTGAAATATCAGAGAAAAGTCGGCAGAAAGGAGTACAATATGCATTTGAGAGCTAATATTATTTGTCGGCGGACTATTGTGAATGACAAGCCGTTGAAACCAAGGGAAAAGCTGATCGGTCCCAATGCCAGCATCAGACCCCAACGTCTTGAGAACTTGCATGAAGGACCAACATATAGAGGAATGAACAATGTTCCTGTACAGCAGGACAGTGGCCATTATATGGAGGGGCGTAGCGACCTTACTTACCTGTTCTATCTGCTGTCCTCAGTCATCCCTTATCTTCAAAACGTCTCCATCTACAACTACAATAAACCTGTTAAACTTCCGCGGGCTGCCAATCTTTTTAATCTGGGTCTAGCAAAAAAAAATGCGCATGCTAATATCTGCAGCTCAGCTATTTAAAAAACAAGTTTTTGTGCAGAATGTGTCGTGTCTCTCTGACCAATCTCTACAATTGGTAGTGGTCAGCAGTGTTTTAACTCCACCTTCTAGTATCTGCTCAGCTCGCTTGGAACCTCGATTGAGGTGGTACTCAGAAAAGTACCAGGTACCCAGTACTGTCTAAAAGTTTTGCAAATTGAAAACCAAAAATGGAGGAGATGAGCTGCAAAAAAAGTTTAATAAATACCCAAGTGCGGAACAGATGTTTTTTCTTACTTAAATGTAATTATATTTTGTCTTAGAAACATTTTTTTATAAAATATTTTTTATATATATATATATATATATACTGTATATTTAACACAAATACAATTCCATACAAGGTGATCTCTTTGTTCAGCTGCATTTACTGTAAGTGCAGTTCTTGTGTATAACACAGACATTCACACACTCCACATGAGCACCATGTTAACTCTTGCTACTAATGAGTGCTACGTAAGTGTGCTGGCTATTTCTTTTGATATGATTAGCTGTGAAAAATCACCATAAAATCCTCTTCATCAATCTATTAACCATAAAACCAGGGTGTGGGGACAGAGCAGGGCAGAGCCATGTGACAGTGTGCATGTACAGTAGCTTAGCACTTGCAGATCAAAGGCCGTGTGCCTTAGTGTGCTAGAGAGAAAACATATAGCCTGAGGACCGTCTCTGACATCTGGGCACAACCGAGTGGGCTTTGAATTAAACAGAAATTAAATTTAAATGAGAAATGGAAATCAATGTGTGCTCAAATGAATAAGCTTCAGCCTGATCAAGCAGAGAAGAACTGAGAAGCCCAAAGTCAAATTGAGAAACTTTGAAGAGGAAAAACTTTGAATCACAAACCACAAATTTGAATCGCAGTGTATGTACTTTTACATGATTGTCACTTGATGAAATTTTGTGCAAAAGTCACATTAACAGGATATTTACCTTGAGAAAACAGCAAACATTCAAAGGACAAGCAACATGCATTTGCGATGTCATATACAAGAAGACTCTAGGCTGCTATTGCGCTCACAGGGGAACCCCAAAAAGAACTCTGCTGTATCAGTCATCAATTGTAGTAAAATAGTATTTTTCCCACCTTGCTACATTACCAAGATATTCATTTGACCCCTAACTTTGTTTGAAATGTGAGAAGCAGATCTGAGTTCTCAAGAACACATTCATTCCCTTCATTAATCGCATCCTACTTTAGCTATGAAGAAGATGAAACGTCTTTACCGAGGTTATTTGGAGGCTCCGCTTGGCAGGCTTCTCACAAACTGACAGTTACATTTATACATTCATACATGCAGAAACTCCACCACAGCAGGGATAAGAGCTTTTTTTCAGTCTTTGAGCGTGTTCTATGGTGTTGAAACAGTCTCATAAGTATTCATAAACAAATGTCAAGTTACATAACTCAGATGCCAGAATGCATAAAAAACGTAAATACAGAGGGATTTGAATCTGTAAATCTGTATCTAAATCTGTGCCTCTAATTTACAACTCACATTTAGAATTTTCCAAAGGAAATATATTTGTGAATCTCCACCTGCTTGTTTGGATTCTTTT
Source organism: Anoplopoma fimbria (assembly GCF_027596085.1). Lineage (NCBI taxonomy): Eukaryota > Metazoa > Chordata > Actinopteri > Perciformes > Anoplopomatidae > Anoplopoma > Anoplopoma fimbria. Next base: position 17,622,224 of record NC_072460.1, read on the forward strand.
GAAACTATTTTACAGTGCTGTTTCACATAAAATCCGCAAATATAGGAAGCATGTGACACGTAAAACATAACTCACATAACTCGTGAAACACAATGCACAAATAATTTCAGAGTGGTTTGTATCTGTAAATCTGCATCTGTTTTTGTACACAACATACATTTGTGTTACAAGATTTGTTACACAAATGTATAACTGTAGAGCTGGCCAGTTTCCTTTTCCTAGTAGTCATGATCTGCCCTTCTTAGCCTTAGATTGGTTGCTGCTGTCATTGATTATATTTAGGTAAAAATATCAGGTTAACCCAATCAGAAGCAAATACCGCATACACTTGTTAGCTGTAAGCTAGCTAGCGAAGGCCATACCAACTGTGTGTGTTTGTATGTCAGCTCAGACTCTGACTGAACCCAGAAACCAGTCTTAGACAAGTTCTTCAGTTAATTTCCCTCCAGTCTCTCTCCTTCTTCTACTCATCTTTCTACATTTATAGATCCGTTAAGCCCTAGGACAAATTTAGAAAAAGTTTAAACATTGTGAACCCTCAAGGACGCGTCTTCACAGCAATTCGCGCCGCCCTGGGCCAATTCACATCTAATCGCCTGTTTCCATAGACTCCGTATGCAGCGTTCTGTCTGAACACAAAAATATGTCCCAAAAAAAGTTAAATCCTCTTTTGAGAAACATAAAAATGTGCTCAACAAATATGTTTTGATATCATCATAACAATAATTCAGACTTTCTGTGAGGGGAGTTTGAATTTCACTTAAACTTTAAGTTGAATATTTATCAAGCCAACAGCACACGTTCAGTCTCTGCTTGTCTGAAAGGTAATGAAGACTCTTGATGAAAGAAATCAAGCACAGCATGAGCAGGAGGCAGGAGGATATTCAGGGAACGTTATTTGAATGATCTGTGTTGATGCCTGTCGGTTTTCCTAACTCACACAGGAGGTGATGAGTTTTAAAATGAATTAGCATAACAATATGTGTGTGTGTGTATGTGACAGTGTGTTGTGTTTGGAGGGACCACATCAATATTCCCCTCCAGCTCTTGTCAACATTGTAGGAGTTGACGTGTCGTGCAGTGGTAGTGAGATAACAAAAAAGGGCAAAAGGACCCTAAACTGAAACGATGAAGAAAACTCTGCAGTGAATAAATGAGTGTGCGAGCTGGCAGAGTGGCTAAATGCAGACACGATAAATTCATCGATGCTTGAATGTTCAAGCAGTTGCATGTGTCATGCAAGGCTGTTAAAAATAAACAAAGATAATGTGATACGTCCTTTCCGGCCTGAAATAAGCCTCCATATGATGTAACGTGTTGCATCTTTAATCTAGGTTATCTTTTATTTAAACCTGACTCAGATGATGAAGCCTCTCTTAACCTCAGCTTCAATGTTGCACCCTGTGGAGATTGGCAGGTTTCATAATGACTTCCTGTGATGCCAAATGAACACGGGCACTGTCTGATAGAGCAAAAGGAGTTTGTCATGCATGTATATCGCCAAATGGGGTAATCCAAGTGGAACGCAATACCTCTGGATTAGACTGATATAATAACCAACGAAAAAATGTTAAATTCCTAAATTCTACAATGACTAGGTGTTTATTAAATATTTGGGTATCCAACTGTCCTCAATGTCACCCGCAAAGATGGGCAAAACCTCCTGGCCATGCCTCTGGAGCTTGGTATTTTAAGTGTTGCACATGTTTGCAAATAAAATCCTTGAATCATTTGCAATATACTCCTACACCCTGAATAAGGGTCTAATGCAAATGGATTTGTTCTGGCATTGAAATGCATGATATGGCTGGCAATATGAATATGTAAAGTCTGCAATTGTTTATATATTTATTTATCTATTGTTGTTGCTGTCTTTTCATACTGTTTTATTTAAATTGAATAAACGGAGAAAAGAAAAAACAACAAAAGAAAAAATCAGCCATCAGTCACTGACACTGATAGTCAGCAGAGCATTAACTGATGTGAAAATAAAGCTACCGCAGCTTGAAATGTACCGTGGCGTGTCCTTTCTAATAGGCTGCTGAGGTTCAGTCTGTTTGTTTCGGTGCATCCTTGTTTATTCAGGTACTGTGGCCATGGCTGGTGTCCACACACTCCTCTGTGGAATGTGCCAACCCACTCACATGCCGGCCAAGTCCACCCACTCCACTGCCCGCTTTATCCACCTGCCTCTCTCTGTAGCTCATCAAGGCCAGAAAAAAAGCATTATCTTATTCTCGAAAAAATGGTGTACCTAAATGAAATGCCCCAAGCTTGGCGTGTGCATGTTTATGTGTCCTGTCCCAGTTTCTTCTTTTTCTCTTTCTTTTTGTTGTTTTGTGTGTGTGTGTGTGTGTGTGTGTGTGTGTGTGTGTGTGTGTGTGTGTGTGTGTGTGTGTGTGTGTGTGTGTGTGTGTGTGTGTGTGTGTGTGTGTGTGTCTGTCTAAGTGATTGCTCTCCAGTACCTTGTTTCGCTGCTCCTCAGGTAATAGGAAACTTGGAGACAAACGGGTGCCGGAATGATTGCCTCTATGCTGTCCAACAAAATACTTCAGGGGTAAAGAGGAATATTTTTCTCTTCGTGATGGAGCCTTGTTTTCTTCTTCACAAAACTTTCATCATGATATTAATCGTGCCTTTTACTCATACATCGAAGAGCTGACACTGCTGCATTAGACTGAGCCCTGAGAACCCACAGGTATAATGACAACACTTCCGCTGTTATTGCAAATAGCGGCAAATGTGGTGATAATTGTAGCCAATTACTCTCCTGTTGCCCCCTGATGTTATGTAAGAGCTAAATATACGATGCCTTTAGCAAGGAGGCAGATGACATGACTGTAATGTAATGCCTCTCCCCATCTGCAGCAGTGGTTTGAAACAAAGACAAAGAAGATATCTAAAGGGTACATTATCTTTATTGCAACCCAGTGGATGTTATTAATCTGAGAACGCTGTCATAATGGGGGAGAAGGGGAAAGGAAAAATTGCGTTATTTGAAAGACCTAATCCACTCTGGTACTGATTTTATTGCACTTATGTCTCATGTTTCTTGAAGGAATTGCCATTAACACTTTGGGAAATAAGCTTTTTTGCTGAAAATTTGATAAGAAGATTGATTACACTCTCATTTAAGTCTGTTAAAAAGCCTACACGCACCTAATATGGCACATCAACAAGACTGTAAGAGCCATATTAGACTTCATAAGATGTGTTCAGTTATATAGTAACGAAAAATGTTGAAATGCTCCTTTAGTTACGCTACTGACGACGTCATAGCCAATAGCCCTCAGTTGAGGTTAATCAGTCTGCGGAGCAAGACAGTTTTTTGACCGTAGTGCCAAGTTGAGCACAGAATGAATCTTGTAACTTTGTTTTTTGTCGAGTAAACTTTTAAAATGGAGTTACTGCCTCTGAAGAATCATTTCGCGTCAAGCTCATTGCAAATACGCAGACTGTTACAGTAGTGGTAATGTGGATCACCAGACAGAGAGAAGAATGCCGCTACAAAGACCTTTCAAGGGTTTTATGCTCTCAGTAATGTTTTATCCCTGGGTCAAATGTTGAATATATGGTTCCCCGGGTCAATATGTTGAAATCACCCATCCACACTTTATAGCCTTCTTTTTGTTATACTCCTAAATATTCCCTGAAATTAGCGGGCAAGATAGTTTCCATGACTTTGCATTGATATATTTTTCCACATGTTGGCAATTATTTAATGAAGTCATATTGTTGCACCCTCAATGGTTTCATGGCATCCAGAATTATTGCCAACTCCTAATATTTGCATATCAGCAGTGGCTAGAAAAACATTCATCATTTCTTTTGCTGATTTTCAGGAAATTCGGTTTGACTTTGTGCCACATTTGGATGGAAACTTGAATTAAGTCACCAATGAGCTTCAACTGCCAGCACACCTGTCCCTTATTCCCCTAATCAGCCTTTTTCATCAGCCTTTGTGCTGAGCTTGCCAGACATTTTCCACTGCCAATGAATCTGACAGCCTACTTTTTAAACATAGCTTTTTTTCTTTTTAGTTTTGACACTGCCCAGCCCTCTAAGTTAAGTTTATCTGATTTGGACTGACCGTGAGTTGCCTAGAGAAAGGTCTGGCTGCACCCATTGTCTTGAGCAGCACTAAGCACAGATTTTTTAAATTTCCCCAATGCCATTTTTAATTTTTTTATAATTTCCAGGGTGTGTTGTATTTAAATGTTTGAAGAAGTTACTTGCGCTGCTATGTGTGGCTCCTTATTGTCACAAATAGTGCATCTACGTGTGAAAAGTAGCAACACTCCAAGCTACACTTCCACTCTGCTATTCTTTCCCATGTTTCATGTGGAAGTGTGCAGCTGTGCGCTAGGTTCTGATGTTACGTTGATTTCAACAGTCATGTGACGGGCCAGGTAAATATGTCAGAGCTGTTTTGGCAAAAACATACAAAGGTAGAGAAAATGTTGAAAGTCATGCAGCCACCCACGTTTCTATAACATATCTATATGACTTTATTGTGATTTTTTTAAATCACAAAATTCGATACCAAATGAGTAGCTTGTGATTATCCAACTACCAATATCACAGTAAACATTTACCCATCTCTCATCTACATCTGGTGAGTCAGGGAAGCAAATTTGCATATTTAAAAAAATGCTCTTTACATCCAAATCTGTGTTCTTCTGTGAGCACTGCTGATGTCAGCATGTAGTTACAGCTGTCATCATGTCGCACAAGGTCGATGCAGCGTGTAACCAGATCTCACTGTTACGACCAGCGATGCAGCTGACGCACAACAAACAGAAAACAATTAAAGCAGAGGAAGCAAGGACACGAGCAGGACCGTCTCCGATTGGGTGCCATAAAAAGAACACACTATGTTGCTCCCAGGTTATTGATATCATAATTAGTCTGTTTAATGGTGTCAGGGGACAAAAGATATGTGCAACCTTCCTGCAATCTTCCCGCTCTGTAGCCTGTGGTAGAAAGACATCAGGTGATGTTTGACAAGGTTATTACATTTACCCTTGTAGGTTTTATCAAATAATCTGCTCTCATATGTGTATCATTATTTGCAAAGATGTTTAAAGAAGCTTTTTTTCAAATTTGCAAGGGTAATTTAAATGTGTAAAAGTGGAATAATGGTGTAAAGGGCATATCTAAACCTAGCAGCAAAAGGGACGATGTGGATGAGCAGTGACGCTGATTGTTCTAGAAAATAGACGATGGTAATATCATTCACTTTTCTGGACCATCATTAAACAAAATGCATTTCCAGAGGCATGATTTTTCATTGCAGACTTTCTCCCTGACAATTTTGGTGTTGCTTATTATGTTTCTATGGGATGAGACAATAAATGTTTTATGAAAGTAACAAATCCCTGAATCTCATTAATTAGTTAGCTGTATAGTTATGCTCACTGGCACTCAAGATTTATTTTTTGCAGGATTCTTTACACTCAACAGGAACAGCTGTGGCCTCAGGAAATTATTTGACAACTTAGTTTAATGATTTCTCACCCACTTTAAGAGTAGAAGTTGTGTCATTTGATATTTCAGTCAATCCAAAAAAAAGAAAATGAATGAATGTGCAGTTTTTTAGTTTGTACCAACAGAGAGATCACCCTCTGTATCAGATTTTGACATTGTTGCTGAGCAGCATAACGCAGGGCGCCTCATTTGCAAATTGCCAGGTGTGCAACTCCTTTTCTCAGAATATGCTATGAGATATGTATGAGAAAGAAAACAATGCTTGTTGGCTATTATAGTCGGATCATTTGAACTTGTAACTCTAACTCAAGTTTTCTCCTTCGACTGTAAAATGATAGGAGGATCAAATAATGTAAGAATACTGTCTCAAGAAGAATGACAGCATCGGACATCTCAGCATGGGCCCCAAAAAGGCATATGAAATGTCAGGCAATGGTTTTATATAACCCTGTTCGAGACTGACCCAGAAGCTCCTGGAGAAAAGCTAAGGGGAGCTGTGTGCTGCTCTTTAATGGAGATGGGGAACAGAACTAGACGTACATTTGCAAAACCAGTTTGTCTTCTTTGTCCTTGAAGTCTTTTCTGTTCCAGCACCAAACAATACAGTTTGAAAATACTTGAGATAGAGCATTAATCCCACCTTTGTGTGGCTTGTTGTTTTTGAGGGTGCAAAAATGATTTTTACAGCAGCCATTGTGACATATCATTTTAGGGTAAACATAGGTGTAATTAATTAAATGAATAATGGGCTCATTCTATAGAGAGTTCCATAGACATTCCAGTGAGCCAGCATGCATAATATTAGCGCCCTGGCCCACCTATATGGAACAGGGCCATAATGAATGTTATTAATTACATCTGTGTTTACCCTGCAATGATATGTCAAAATGGCTGCTGTGAACAAAAGGCCAATGTGCTCAACTTTGCCCCGGGTGGCAGTTGGGTTGACGTCGTCCCCTACAGCTGCAGCCATAGACTGAATATAAGAAGTGGATGTACTCACATTACGGCACACATTGGTACGTGACCTATGGTTTTTATTTATTTATTTATTTACATTTTGGCCTTCGCCAAGACGAAAACCCAACAACATTGGGGTAATGACCTGTCAATCACAAGATTGCCACGCCCTTAAGCATACCCTGCTTCATCGTCTATTTTATTCTAAATGGGACCACAATTTAATAAATGAACATCATGTTGTATTGAAAAAGGTTGAAACTAGCGACTGAGAACATGAATTCATGTTTGCAATGTTTACTGAGGTAATAAATCAATTGAGAAGTAGGGTCATTTTCTCATAGACTATACAATCAGACTTCTCAAATACCTTGACTCGGTAATATAGAGCGAAAAAGTATTCAAATATCGGACAGAGACCGTCGTTCGTTTCCCATTTCCAAACAACCGAGTGTTTATTGCTGTTACCATGACGACCGAGGTTCCCCTAAACTTACGAAAGTTGTCATTTTAATCTAAATCATTATCTTTTACCTCACCTTACCTTAGCAGCGCCAAACCTGGGAAGACATTTTCAGTCATCGACCCCTCTCCTTGGAAGTCATTAAATAACATCAGAAATGCGCCCACAATATAATCATTCAAAACGATTTGCTTACTTTTTTCATTTGAATTTAATTTTACACTATGTAAAGTGTGTTTGACAACTTCAAAAAATTATAATTTGATGTATAAAATACTTATTTTAACCAAACAATAATCTATTCCTAATAACCAAGTCATGTTTGTGCCTACACCTAACCAAACCTCATGGTGCTGTCAAATGAAATCTATTTTTCGATAGTAATTTTTGAAGGCTCAGACAAACGGTATTGTCCTAGGAATAGGGATGTCACAACAGAAAACATTTCCATGTGTCGTTCTTGAGGACAGGGACAAAGCACGTTTTTTGTCGTTTAATTGGATTGTTTGAGACGACTCATTACTATTCGTCTCTCTCTGTGCTGAGCAGAGTCTCATTGATTCACAGTGTCCTTCCTCTCTGCCATCCTCACACAGAAGCTGCTCAACACCTTTTTTTTCTTTCTTTTTTTACAATTATCCCTGGAACAAAACGGACTGCCACCTGCTGCCAGCTGCTCTCAGGCACAACATTTTGTTTCTCCGCTCCTCCTTGTCGTGATGGGAGAAGAGCCAGCCCCCCCGGCGCTGTCACTTTCCCTGTGTTTGCTTCACATACGCTGCATGGGTATGAGGATGCCTTTGAACAGCTGTGTGCAGGCAGAAGCAGCTTGTTGGCTCTCTAAAGACACCCTGCTGTAAAATGGCACAGCGAGATTATCTGTGATACTTGACAGGCCAGTGTGTGCCATGTTTGATTAGATCTCGTGTTCTTTAAGAGCATCTCCTGCGGCTGAAGGATGTGACAAAACAAAAACAAGCTTTGGATCTGAGCTTGAGTCCTTATGATTCTGGAAGATGACTGTGACAAAGCCCAGCGTGCACCTTGCTGCTACCATCTGCTCCCTCCAATTCTGCTTGCCTGACAAGTGTTATGTTAACACAAAAGCACTGTGATTCCTCTGTTAACCAATCCATGTTAACATTGGCAGCATTTCTGATACAATGCATTTCTGAATCAATGTCAGCGAGCATACATGACTGATTTTATCACCTTGTATGCTGTGTTTGTGTGTGTGTGACTTTATATAAGCAGAACAGGGGCCTGTCAAACTGGCTGGAGATTAAAATGCAGGGAAGATAAAAAATATGGCAACAAAGAAAATGGTTTCCCTTAGTATTCACAATGTGTAGTTATCCTTGCTACGAGATGATTTGTTGCAAGGACACGGGAATCCTTTATTATCTATCTTCTGACATTAGAGCTTGTTGTTTTTCAGAGGGTGCTTATTCCCGGAGAAGAAAAGTATTGATCTTAAAGGTTCCAGCTGAAATTATCCCTTCAGAACAATCCATCTCAGTAATTCAAAGCAATTCAAAATGATTCTGTTTACTGATACATCAACAGAGTGGCACCTATTCCTCTTTAAAAGAAGTATTATTAATGAGGACTCTCCACTGTCAAATCAAACAGCTTTTGATGTTGTTATATAAGACAATCAAACTGAATTTATGAACTATTATTATTCTCAATAGTTGTACAGGGTATAATTATATCTATTGCACTACAATGTGGTATTGTGATGAAATTATGGAGAATATATTGAACAAATCCATTTTTATTAAAGACAGGGATGCCGATCATAAAACACCAGAGCTCAAACATGCTTCAGTTATAAATGTTTCATTGTCGTCACTCGCCCAATGTTTGTGAAAACATATTAAAGACTCTGTCATCGCTAAAATGGCTGATGTTTGCAATAAAATGGTTGATGGGTGAGTCAACTTCCTGGTGTCCGTTTTGGATCACTCGCTTCCGTCAGAGCCTGACAGCAGTCCTGCCGTGCCAGGTGCTTTATGTTCATTTCGTGAACAATTCAATGCGCTGATTAATTGCTCCCCTCAGAGTAAAAAGGCTGAGAAGCCAGTACAAGGCCTGCAGACATTTCTCAAACCACATTAACAAATAATGGGACTGACTGGCAGTTTTAAGTCTTTTCTTGTGGCAAAAATACTTTTTTTTAATACAGTATTATAGCTCACGAAGCAGATTATGCTGGTGTAAATATGTTGGGTTTTTTCCATTTGAAGTGTAGGTCTGACACGTTTTCACATCAGGGAATATGCAAATGTAAACTAGTGGGATGCAAAGTTGTTGGAATCATTTGAATAATCTCATCGAAAACATCTAGAAATACTCTCCCTCTGTGATTCAAGAAGAAAACCAGTGAGGGTCATTTTTATTCATCATACTTTGAAAATAAATAGCTTCATCTCATAATAATCACAATGCATCTTTAGACAGTTGTACAGATATTATCAACAGGAAATTAGCTACAGTTATATTCAAAACAGTTTGTGTTAAATTGTTAGGGTCCATCTGCATTTTTGCAAGGGCTCATGTGGAAAAACTGCATTAGCAAAACTTGGCTAAAAAGAGCAAAGCAATGAGATCTATTTTTGTTGTTTTGGCAAGCCAGGTGACACTGCAATAGGTATATGAAAAGAAACGCATTACATAAATAAGACAATGCTGCATGAACTGTTGTGTACTTTATCTCGGGCCACACATTCATCACAGTGTTCATTTTAAAAGCCGAAGGATCAAAGGTGTCACATGAATAAGACAAAAAGCTCAGCACGAAAAGGTTACTGCTGACACAGCATGCATAAATGATAAGGACTGTAGCAAATGACAGCGATAAACACGTCCACTCAATGGCTTGCTTCCTAAATTACAGCCTTATTCATTAGTTGGCCGTGATCATTAGCAAAACCGTAATAAACTTCTTGCGATTGTAAGCACTCGGAAAGGTCAGTCTGCTAACAATTTGAGTGAGGATTGTCGTACTAGAAAAATTACACAAATTTACAAAGAACATCCCTGAAAAGATATTACAAGTCGATCTGAAAAATGTCCCTGCTGGCAAACAGGGCTTTAATCATACTCACAAAAATAAGACGATAGAAGACTAATGAAAACATCTTGCTTGGTGCTGTGATCAATATCTGACCCAGTGATCTCAGCTTCAGAGCTCTCCTGTTTTTTCTGAAAACATTGTCCTCGTTCGTCATTGTGCTATATCGTTCGTCTGTGCATCACCAGCCCTCTTTGTAAACACGCAGTTTCCCAAACTGCAACAGTCACACCAGCCTTTGAGCCATCTGGCTTGAACAGAAATTACTCCCACAGACAATCCTTTGCCTTTTCTCCCACACCCGGTAGTAGGAGAAGTTTCTGGTAAACACTACACATCACATTGGATGGGGCAGGAGTGAGCCTGAGTGTGGTACCAGTGAGGGGCAAGGAGAGGAATGTGTTGTGTAGTGTCGAGTCTTTAAACTGTCACACTAGAGAGGTTACAAATGTAAATGTGTTGTTGTTGCTGTCACTGACAAAGTTGATTTGGCACTGCTCCAGTCTGGCGATATCCCCAAGGTCCAACTCTGATAATAACTGAGTCGGGTCTGTGTTTGTTGTGAAAAACTGTTTCCTCTGGTGCTCCTCTACAACCTCCGCTGGTTCCTCCATCTCCTGCTCCTCATCTTCACAGTCCTTATCGTCCTCCTCATCTTCTTCTTCCTCCGTGATGGAGCAGAGGCGGATGGCGCTCCCGGGGTTGTCAGCAGGCGGTCTGTAGTGACACTGCCCATTCAGCAGCCTCCTCAGCGGCATCAGGGGAACAGCCTCCTCACCCAGCAGCTGCTGCTGGCAGTGCCGGAAATCGCTCTGACGCTTCAGCCTCTTGAACTCGCTGAAGGCGGAGGTGGCGTTCTGGTAGAGCCTGTTTGCAATGGCCTGGGCCTTCTCCGACTTGCTGACCAGGACGGCGTGACACCGGAGCACCACGGCCATGTTCTTAACCTGGTGCCTGTAGATCCAAGCCAGGATCTTGGGCCGTGACGGGTCAGCGCCGCAATGGGTGATTCTGTTCAGAGAGTAAAGATGGATGGGCTTCTTTTTCCCAGATTTGTCAGCACTCATGCGGATGCCTTGCGGTCCTACTGTTAACCTCATCTTGACACTCTGCTCCCCGTAGTTGCTCCTCGCCCAGATCTTGGCCACAGCCTCCTGGGTGCATCCGTCCCCCTTCGCCGTGATAGTGACTACACTCCCCAGGTAGCGCACATTGTAAACAGGCTCCTCTTTGTTCAGTTCCACCTTTTGCCGTTTGGTATGAAAGATGTTACCCACCCAGTCAAAGGGGCAGTCCGGCAGCAGGTCCGGACAGGAGCGCAGAAGAGAGGAGAGGATGGAGTGGTAGGTCAGACCAGTCCCCAGGCTCTTTGGCTTACTCTTGGCCTCATCCTCCACCAGAACAAACTTATTCCTTCTCCAGGGCAGCATGGTGCGGGAGTAGTTGGAGCGAGTGAGCCCCTCTGCTGCCGCGTATTGCTCTTGTCAGCTCAAGCAAAAGAGTGAAGAAAGCCGGTGTGTGTGAGGGAGAGAGGAAAAAAGCAGAGAGAAGCTGCTTCTCAAAGCACAGAGGAGAGACTGAGAGCTGCAAGCCTGAACCAGTCGGTTCCCCCGCTCGCTCCTCCTTCCTCTCCCCCTCCTCCTCTTCCTCTTCTTTCTCCTCTGTTGTCTGCATCATGCAGCTCCGATCAGTGCAGGAGCCTCAGCCCGGCGCTCAGGCACCCTCAACCCCCTCCCTGCTACGATGTTTTGCTTCCAAATGGCTCCCTACCAAAGCATTACTTATCCGTCAAGCTTTGCACTGAGGTATCACTGTACATGTTTATTGTAAACCTGAGGAAGAGGGTGAACGCCTCTCTCTCTCTGTCTCTCAGGGGACTTATGGGACTTGTTTATTCTGCTGTAAAAGTCAGTTGAGTCCATAGTGTTATTAATTCTTTATGTTTAGCATGAGGTTTAAATGCGTTTGTCAACAGATTTATCTCAATAGCATGACGATAAAAGAAGTTTGGATCCAAAACACAAAATTGGATCCAAGTATGACTAATCAATTCGTCAGTCTGTCCAACGTGGACATGAACATTATGTAATTGTGTAACAACTTACTCTAAGTTCTAAGTACTGTCCTCTATATGCTGTAAAATGTGAGTTTACATCAGTAGGTTTAGAGTACAATTATTTGTATGTATGGACTAGACTTATAACTTTCATTAGAGTTATGTTACTAATTAATTCAAGAGCAACTCAAAGAAAGAGAAATTTTCCGGAATTAAAAAATAGCTTGTAAGCCCTTGCATCTAAAGATTCAGAGGATGAAACATTAAATATGCATTCGGAGTCTCATTTGTAACTGAAAATGAGATTTATATTTTACACAGTGCGATTTATCGCGAACTGCATGTCATCTCTTGAAGTAAAGCAATGAAGCAAATTAATGTTAAAATAATTAAGGGATGGTCAAAGAGCAGGACTTTAAGTTCCCAGACTGTGTTTCCTGGACCGAGTGTGGTGGTCACATTAGTGAAGGATGACATTTTCAGTTAAGTGTTTATAAAGTAAGGACATCGGTGCTTAAGGTCACTACTGACCTTATAGCCAGACAGCATCGCTCTAGGGATGGCAATCTCAGTGGCTGTCTCTGTCCACCACCTCAGTCTAGAATGAAATACCTCAACAACTATTAAATGGATTGATATGAAACCTTGTACAGATGCTCAGGCTCCCTAGAAACGTTGATGATCCTCTGTCTTTTCCTATAGTTACACCAGCAGGTCAAAACTCACACTTTATTGGTGATATAGCTCAATATCGAACAGGTTCAATTGGAAAACATTTAGGATAGATAATCATGGTCCCTATAGGATATATCCTTATGACATTGGTAATCCTCTGATTTATCATCTAGTGACATCATCAGGTCAAATTTTTAATCTCTCCAATTCTTCAGTTCGACCAAATACCTGCAAAACTAAAGACATTACAATTAGCCTCGGCTGTACTTTGTGTCCAATGCTAGTTAGCAAGTGTTAGCATAGCAGATGTGGATGTTTGCATAAATGTGGCAACCTTCTCGTCTAGTGTTCTTACATATAATCACAATGTCTTGATTATGGCAGAATTAAAATGGATGAATTGAAATTAAGGACCCTAATTAAACTTAATGTTTACCTTAACTTTGATGTGGCACACAGATAAACATCAACATTTAAAAATGGCACTTCACCTCAAAAAGGTTGTCGACCTCAGATCTAAACTAAGAATGTGATCACAAATAAACAAAATACCAGCATGACAGCATTGCCATTGGAAGCATGCTGAAGTTACCTTACAGAGCTGGTTGCATTAGTGTAGACTTATGTGCTTATCTTGTCCAATATGATTACTATCTTTCTCAAAATGCATCCAAGTGCCATAAGTGAAAAATACTGTTCGAAAATAAATAGAATATGTTGTGAGTGGACGTCTTGCAGATACATTCAGTGTCAACATTTTGCAATTGTGCAGATACATTCATTTAAAAACTTGTCCTTATTATGCTAATTATAAACTCCAGATATGTTTCCTTACAAAATTGTATCTGCTGTTGCAAATTAGTAGTATAAATATGTAATTTCCAGGAGATTGGAGTGAACATGAGTTAGAGAACATTGGTGAACATCTCTGTAACTGGCTGACATGGTGTAACGAGGGCAGATAGAGGGCGGCTGCTCTCTTTGTGGAGGATTCTGGTGCAATAATTCAAAAGTATAATCTGTGTCTGCCACTGAGCTGGGCCCTGCAGCTCGGACTGAATTGTCAAGTGCAGATGGTGGATGAAGTTCTCTGCTTGCTGAGAGGGCAGTTACTGTGGCTCCACTACAAAATAATGTCATTTTTTCTGCCTTTGATGCATTAACTGGGATTTAATACCACAATATATAAATATAATGGGTTTAAAGTTACTATCTCATATGTAGATGTGATTTAGAGAGCACACTTTAGTGCAGAGCTATTTATAATTTTGTTTCTGTTCCTATATATTCACTATTCATAAAAAATCCCTGTTTTTCTCAGTTGCTCAGGATGCACGCAGAGAGCTTCTTTGTAAACCACACACATAGGCACAGGCCAGACTTTAGACTGTTTGGAAATGGTGAAAACAGATTTAATGGTTTGGGCAGTCGCCATAAAGGAGACACTACCCCTTAGAGATGATTAAGAGACTTATGCTCTCAGTCTAAGTTGGATGTTCAGTGAATAAATAGTGGGACCATGATCTGATCCAGGATGAGCTGGTATCTTCTTGAGCCCCCAAAGTACAGTGAGATTGAGGAGCCCCCATACAAACAGCTGTAGTCCCATTACTCATCTCTGTGATGTAAGACAGCTCATCTCTAACCACAGCAGAGTAATGCAGACCCTTAGATGCTAAATTGGAAATAATCCATCATGGTTTTGGCCTTTAAAGAAATGGATGAGTGCATTCAGTATTGACTTATCTGCCATCCAAGTTACCATCCTTAATAAGAGTGTTTGTCTGATGAAATTAGTAAATGTCTCAACTCTCTGCTCTTACATGTCCAGTGTCTTGATGTATTTTCCTGTGAAAGTGTCAGAAATGTTGTAACTGTGGTTAAAAGCATTATAATATAATAATCTGTGGCATGCAATGTAAGTGCATACTGAAAGGAATTTGAATATATTTCTTCTCTCAGAGAGTGGGATGTATTTCAAGGTTTTTTTTAAAGTTAAAACTATTTTCCTACTTATGCACTTATCTCATCAATATATAATACATTGTATTAAATCTTGTTGGCAAAACTAGCAGTTCCTTTGGCATGGTAAAAAACATACTTATGATACAGTCCAATGTTGTGAATTATTTCTGATGGATGTTCATGAGGCATTTCCCACTGGTCACTTTAGCTTACCTTCAAGGTATTCCATGTATTGTTTTTACGTGTAAATTGTTTACAGATCATGGGTAATAACGTACCATACATGTATGTCATAATGATGTTTCCTGATCCCCTCATTCTTTTTTATGACAGTTTTAGTGTCCTTATGTATTTGTATTTGTATTTGTTAAAGTTTGTTGTTTTGTGGATACAAATGTGTTTTATTAAATGGACGTGTCGTGTTTTAACATTTTGAGAACGAAAGAGAGAGAGAAGGATATGCCAAACCTACTCTGCTGCCTTGCAGCCAGAGGCCATCCAGAAGCCTATCAAATAAATAGAAAATACTGATTTAATAAATGCAAACAGTCTTATGTCATGACATGCCTGTCTCTGAAATACCTCCACTATTGTACATGGACGTTAGTAATGGCCTACAAAAATGTATTTTGGAATTTTTTAGGAGTGAGGTAAAGGTGATAATTGTATCAAACGATCCTGATATCTGCCCGTCTCTGAGTCTGCATTTGGGTCTTTCCTGCCTGTCCTGCTCTCCAAACCATGACACTGAATTTAAATTCCAATCCATCCAATAGTTGTGGAGAATTTTGATATAAGTTTCAACCAAAAACAAATGTTAGCCTCAAAGCGGTGCTGGAGGAAAAAAACAGGCTTTGTCCTCTGGGAACCATGGATGTTTCTACAACATTTTATTTCAATCCATCCAATAGTTGAGATATTTCAGGATCAAAACTGTTTCTGTTCAGTCGAGCTACACATTGCATCACCAGCTCAGCCCTGCCTGCTGAGCGTCCGTATTCCCTGTAACACAGCCTCCCTCTCTCACTCTACTTCAGTTGAACATACTCATCCATTATGAACTCACACAAGCAACCCAGGGTGCAAAATGTTATCATAGCAATCCAATTACTTTTATCAGAGGGACACTACTCGCTCACCTACCATATCCTCCCCTTCCTTACCCTCAGCACCTTTTTTTGGTGCTTTTGAAGACATCCTTTTATCCAGGGCAGCATATGCTACATATTTCTGTCCAGCAAAGGCAGCCTAATTGAATTGGTCTCTCTCTTCATCACGCCACACTTACCCAGCGTGGTGTAATCAATTAGAGGGGCCTGGCAGAGAGGGTCCCAGCTCTTAGATGGCTGATTTATGGCTGTACGTGGCAGCGTCAGCGAGGCAGCCCAGCACACAGTGAAGAACGAGAGAAAGGGAATAATGACAGAAAGGGATACTGCCATAAATAACACCCCTACAACCAATAAAAAAAAAGAAAGATACTCACAAAAATGATTAGGGGAACGCATGAACATTAGGTCTAAGGTGATTCCTTTGTTTACAAAAAGAGGAAGTACAAGCCTCAAAGGATGGAAATCAATATCATCTCATTCCCACACTATAGATTCCCTTTGGCTTGGCTGAATACATAATGTGGTTCAAGTCACTCATGATTTAATGAACAGGGAGAGTGCAAGACAATAGATACAGGAGGCTCATTCCCAACTCTAATCAGGGGAACGACACAGTCACAGGAGACCTGCAGGTCAACTCCCCCTCATTTAGTACTGTACAGCACCACAGGGAAAGTGCTGCAAGACGGTAAGCGATTCATCAATTTGCATGTAGGGTCAATGACATTTTTTATTTCTTAAAATTAGCCAAATTAAATTAGAAACGAGCAAATTAGCGCATATTAATTTGAATTATTCATACAATTTGAAACACTTGAAGGAATAGTTCATCTTTAGGAGAAATGTGTTTATTACCTCTATTGCTGAGAGTTATATCAACTCTCATGCTTTTACAGTAAATATAAGCTACAGCCTGCAGCTTTTAGCTTAGTTTAGCACAAAGATTGAAATGAGCAGAAACAGTAATCCTGGCTCAGTCCAAAGGTAAAATAAATAAATAAAACATAAGCCTACCAGCAACTATAAAGCTCACTAATTAAAACATTATATCTCATTTATGTGATCTGTATACAAACAGAAGTGTAAAATATTTCTGGTTTTATGGGGACTATGCTAGGTTGACCGACTAATGGCTCACGTGGAAGGGGAGTGCCTAGCGAGTCACTGACAAAATAAGACACTAAAGGCCTCAGTGTGTCGGTATGAGATGCCAAGGGTCGCTGACCAAGCGTCTGTATTTAACGGGTTGCAGGAGTTAGTTAAAAATACTGATACTACTCTCCTGATATCAGATTTAATGATCCATGATTCTAAATTTTGATGGAAATCCAGCATTTTCTATCATCCCTTATTCCCCAAAATGCTAAATGGACATCACTGATATCCCCATATTCAGTATCAATAGCATTATTAGCATTTCATCATGTGTTGCAGGTAAATGTATGATACGTTTGAAGGTTTGAGGGACAGAATATGAGGTGCACCACAATTAAGTCTGTGCCAAATAGCTTCATTATACATTCAGTGCTCTTGTTGCGTAATCCTCAGAGGCAATCCTCCAGGCACAGAATGCCAGCTGATTTCAATATCTCCAGGACCTGAGACTTTTCCAAATAATGTGCTTTTCAGTGGGAGAATGAGCAGATTGCGTGCCAGGGTAGAGCTGAAAGCCGTCTTCAAATTATTTCAAATGGGTTTTACATAAGACTCTGCTTTTGAAGTTTTTGGTCCAAATCACACAAAATTGATCGCATCCTCGATATCAAATGTTTGAGTCCATCAAAGGCACCTGCCTGAATTCAAATAAGACTTGTGATTGATGCTGTTCCCTTTTCATATGCTTAACAATGCTATTTATCAAGGCAGAATGACATTAAAAGTTAAGAGTTTGCTGAAACTTTGAGACAGTAAAGGCCAACTTTGTCCTGTTTTGCAGTGTTAAAATCTGACATTTGTAAAAGTTCAAAAGTTATTTTTTTGGCTGCATAATAACGATCCAAAAAAATGTCAAATTTCTTCTGATCTGCACTGAATTTCCTTGACATTTTAAAAAGGGCTTGTAACTTCAACATCTATGCTGTAAATCCAAAGTGACCGTTGTGTGTTTTGGTTCGTAGTGTATGATTGGATAGACTCTACAAGGAGGGGAGTTTGTCTGGAGGATGCTACACAGACAGGTTAAGGTAAGGTAAGGCTTATCTATACCAGTAACAGCAAACTGTCATCCTTTCAACACAACAGCTCAAGAGGACACATATGATGTTCTTCTGTGTTCTCCTCCTATCCTATTGTACTCCTCCCATTAAGCTGCTGCCCCCATCTGCTGTTGCTGTTTCTGTCTGTCTGAAATCCATGTGAATGTGTGTTAGGCTGGCATTTGAAGAGAAATCATTATGTGACACACACACACAAAGGAAGCAAGGAAGTGGGAGGTTTTTTTATGTTGTTTTTTACGTAGGCAGCGGGGGCACTGTATCTGCAAAGTAGACTTTGTCCACAACACGAGGTGACTAATGTGGAATAGAAGCCCAGAGGACATTTCTGTTCTTTTGCTGGGGTTGAAATAAGGCTGCACCTTTTTCTCTTCTGAGGCAAGCTACAAAATTCTTGTAGGGTAATCATTCATCTGTCAAGTTGATTATGTCAGACTGATTCAGCCAGAGGAGTTTTTTGTGTGGCAGCTATTCCTGTTATAATGTATAAGTTTATAGAGGTTAGTTTGGAGAATAAGCCAATGATGCTGCAAATAAAATGTGTTTTTGTTTATATAAAACATGTGATCAATTGAGGGCGAAGACAGCAGAGAAAAAAAATTAAAGAGAAGGCTTAAAGGCCCAAAAGTGAATGCAATCGAGCTTTGGATTGGCTGATACAAATGATCAATTGATACCTATCCTTTAACACTTTAGGGATTCACCACATTTTGCACAAATTGCTTTTGTGAGTTATAATTTAGTACTTTTTGAATTCTGAAAGGTCCTCCGCTGTGTGCCTGTCAAAGTACACGTTTTACAGTGTAAATACAGGATATTCATAAGACCAAAAAAAGTGTGAACGTGGTGGGAAGTGTCATTTTTAGTTTGATGATTGATTTTTGACGTAGTGGCTGAAATGTCACCAGAGCAATGTAATGTACAGTATAGTCCTAAGTAATAAGTTAGGACATAACATCTCCTCTTTCTCCAACAGAAAGTATCTACTAAGAAGGTTGTGCCTGACTGAAGAGTAAGCTCAGTCCGTGTCAGTGACGGTCCAGGCTTTGACAGGATTTGGACAGCAAAACACCACTATTACAGAGATTTTTTGAGCCCAGAGCTGCTCTACTTGCTTTGGTGCAGGCTATTACTGACTGAAACTAGCGGCTGGTTATTTGCTCCACGGTTGACTTTGGGATAATTGGCTCACAACACTGTGCACTACCAGTATTTTATCAGATTTTAATGGGGCTCTTCTGAAAGCTGGAGAACCTGGAGCAAATAAATAATCAAAACTTAAAGTATATTGCCCATACAATCCATCATCTGGATGTCTCTAGTTTTTATGTAATCTATTAAAATGTATTAATTAACCAAAAACAATAAAATCACTGAAGTAGCGTATATTTTCTATATTGCTCTTGATTCAAACTCCAGAAATCTGTTCATTCCAAAGTTATGATTTATGTTTGTTTGGAAATGTTTGCTTTACCTGACAATATGAGCAGTTTCAGTCAGTGCTAGAAGAGGGGGTGTTAATATAGACAGTCCAGGCAGTGTGGGAACATTGAAGCAAGTTTGGGGGGAGTAGAAAGATCAGACCATCTAATAAAATCCTTGTTTTCCACCCCAGAAATACACGTGTTTAATTATAAACTCATATTGTATTTGAGGTGGTGCCATTTGGAATATCACCCCTCGAAAAGGCTTACCCATCTTCATCAAGGTTTTCCTTCTTTGGGGGTAAAACAGTCAGTATAGCATTATAAAAAAAGTATATGCTTGTTCTATATATAGCATAAAAACTGTGAGTAAAATCATGCAACTAAATGAATATATTCATTTTTGTATTTTCAGATATTCAATGATGATTGTCTCTATTTGATCATGTGAAGTGACCATAGGATGGTGTGTGTCTTGTGTGTGCTTCTTTACTAACTGGCACTATGGCCCATCATATCTACCTTACGCTACTAGTTAGCATTGCATAAACTTTCAGGTAAAAAAACAGGTTTGTTCAAGGCAGCGTTTTCCTGTTGAGATCTTTACAACTCTGAAGAAGTACGCCCAACACATGCAATGAGAATGTGCAAAGAAGCAATATATATAAAAAAAAGGCAAATTCAGTTATTCCTTTTGAAATATGGTGCTTGTCAGAGATGAGGCACAATTCATCAAAACAAAAGGCTTTCTGCACACATTGTTATAAATCCACCAACCATCTGTTGTCTGACAACATCAAATGGTTTTGTGATTTTATATTTTCATCCAAATGTAACTGAGTGCAGTTTTATGAATTTTAATTAGAGTCAAAGTCATGTTGTTGTTTTTTTAATACTTGATTGCAGGTTTTTACATTACAAGTTATCAGTTCTGTCACTTGTGTCATTCATCCTGCCACATTAAACAGTTTTACTATGTGTTTAAACCAGAGGAGTGAAATTGACATAATGATAATAATAAGTATAACTATTTACCTAAAGTCATGGTTAAGGTTGGAGTGTGCCGTTAATACTAACTAAGAAAGCATTATCTGTATGCAGCCTGCAGAGATGAAATATAGCTGAAAGGGTCAACTCGGGGCAAAAATGTGTGGTACCCTCCAGGTGGCCTGTGGGTGCGTGTGCCCCCTCACATTTTTATGGGTTGGAATCTGAATTAATTTCTCTATATCGCTGACTTTATGTCCTCTGCAGTGACACAAGAAGAATGTGTAAACAGTGTAAGAGACATATGGAATGTGAGATGACCAACACTCTTAACACCAACAGAGTAACAGAGAGACAAGTTGTTTTAAATCTCCTTAGACATTAATTTATTGCCTACACCCAGTAAAGATGCAATTATGAACATTTGACCAATTACTGCAACTCTTTCTTTGGGTGCAGAGAAGCAAATAAGTGGTAGGCATAACATTAGTTATACTGTAGGTGCATGGATGAATGGCCTTCCTAAAAAGAAGCAGAGCCATCATTGATGTTAGTTGTCGCACCTGTGTTTGTCTTGCTACAAGACAAGTAACCCAGTATCCCAATCCATACTACATGAATACAGTATGTAGTTTGTACTAATCTTTTCATACAATACTGTTTTTGCGGTTTAAAAAAACCCTTGTACAAACAGTACAAATGTTAAAGAATGTGCCCTTATGTCTGTATTTCTTGCAAAACAGATATGGATCTCATTGAGACAAACATATTGAATAAAGGTTTTACTAATTACAAGTGATTACCTGCAACTATCATCTGGTTCTTGGTGTTTTGTCATCCTACAAACCCCAATAATGAAGTAGTACATTTACTCATACACCTAAGGACAATTTTTAGATACTTGTACTTTTATGCTACTCTATACTTACACTCATCTACAATTCAGAGATAAATATTGTACTTTCTACTCCACTACATTGATATGACACTTACAGTTACTATTTACTTATGTTTATATAATATGATGCAGTAGTCTAAACTTATCTACAGTAGTAGACAAAGTATCTAAAATTGACTCCACATTGACAAATTCGAACATTATAATGCTCTTAACTGTATTCATAGAGAGAAAAAAACGGAATAATCTAACACTGTGAGATGAGTCGTTCTGCATTATAAGTACTCTTAATTTAGATTCTTTCAGTACATTTTTGCTGTTAATACATTTTAATGTACTTTTACCAAAGCCACATTTTGAATTTAGGAGTTTTACTCGTGGTGGAAAGTAACCAACTAAAATACTGTACCTGCAGTGCAGCTTTGAGGTACTTCTACTTTACTTGGGTGTTTCCACTTCCTGCTACTTTCTACTTCTACTCCACTTCAATTCATGAGGATAAGTTGCACTTTGTACTCAACTTCTTTTATTTGATAACTTCAGTTATTAATTAGTTTGCAGATTCAGGTTAATAATACAATATTTAATCAACAGATAAGCTCTCTATATATTAAGTATTTAAAAAGATCTTCACCTTTACCAGATTATAATCCAATAATATAATATATCATTCTGCATAATTAGTACTTTCAATTTTGGTAAGTATATTTTGATACAAGTACTATTGAACTCTTACTTATATAACATTTTGCATGCAGGTATTTTACTTGTAAGAGAGTATTTCAGATAAGATAATTTACAGGATTTACAGCAGCATAGGGTATAGTGCAAACAAGAGACATAGTAAAAAAAAACAAAGTTTAAAAACAAGTATTATAAATAAGCAAATAAGCAATAAAAACAGTAAAGATTTCTACACTGTTACTGCTACTTTTACATGTGTTATGTGGACAAGTCAACATGCAAATATTCTCAGTACTTCTTCCACCACTGGGAAAAGCACAGGTGTTACTAATAAGACTAATAATGCCTCAGTGAGACATCCCATCATGAATTGTATTATTTACACCAGCCCAGTCTTTCTTTGCCATACATTATTCTACACTGCCATCTGCTGGCAGGGAGGAGCATTACACCTCAGGAGCTTTTATTTTGAAGTGTGGCGCCCCGCAGTTGTTGTTAAACCTCTGTTGACAGTGGGACGAGTGTGAATACGGGTAAGAAACCCCCTTTTACAGAATGCACTGTAACAGGACAGCTACAAAAGCCTTTAAAGCAGGCGGTTAAATCGTGTTAATGTAGCTGTAGCAAACACACTGCTTGCTGGTGAGCTCAGATAAGGAAGTGCTGAAATGTAGCATTTAGCTCGTTTGCTTGTTTACGAGGTGAACGCTACGTTTTAAGGTTTAAGAGGCTTTAAACTGAATTATTATTTAACAAAGGACAATATCATTTGAAGGTTTCTCAATGCACCATTGCAGGACGTCATGTAAGAAGCCATAGCCAGCATAAATAATGCATAATTTAGATTAACCCAACACACTGTCTGTCTGTGTGGTCATAAATGTTTTGTTCAGTGGTGAAATAAATATTCAGACCCTTTGCTTCAGTAAAAGTAGTATTTATTGAATGCATCAAAAGTGAAAGTACTCTTGCAAAAATGCCACGTTGGGAGCACCATATTATATGTTTTAATTATATATTTTACAACATAACTAGCTGACAAATCAATACAGCAGAGGAAAAGGTACAGAGTCAGGTAGACTTTAATACCTTGGGCTGTGGGGAATTGATAATAAAAATGATTATTAGTTGCTTCAGCTCTAGTAGTTCTAAATTATACACATTTCCCACCACTGTTTTCATGTAACAACAACAACAAACATACCTGTTTGTGTTTGAAAGACAACTTCTTATTCTGTCATCTCTGTCACAACAGCATCGAATGCTGCAAATCACAGGATGGACTCCAGTGGGAAACCCTCGACTGTACAGATCGTGGTTCTAGCCACCAGCTCAGCCCTGACTGCACTCTTCTATTCTATTTACAAGAACCGAGCTACAACAGTTGCCAGATTGAAGGTCAGCCACATCTCTTGGCACTCTGTCTTGGTCATGTAAATGTCAGCAGTGTGTTTAATTTATGGCCTCTTATGTTCTATTTGTTAATCTTTCAATTTTCGTTTCCACAGGAAGCCAAGAGAGTCTCCATTGACCAGGATTTGAAGAACATCCTGTCTGAAACTCCTGGAAGATGTGTCCCATATGCTGTCATAGAAGGTTTGTTCGGCCACCTCGAAAGCCTAAATGATTCTCTGTTCTGTGCAGTGTATTAACATGTACAATTAAACCTAAGACTTAAATTTACCATGCATAATTATTACTGTAGTTTTACACTGTGTCCTGTTTATTGTCCCCTGCAGGTGTAGTGAGATCTGTGAAGGAAACTTTGAACAGCCAGTTTGTTGATAACTGCAAAGGGGTGATTGAAAGACTGACCTTGAAGGAGGAAAAGATGGTGTGGAATCGCACCACTCATCTCTGGTAAGTGAATAAAAGGGTTTATTCAAGGTAAAGTACATGCAGTCAGAAGGCATGATGAAGCTTCTATGGCAGGTTGTGCTATTATATTTAGACCAACTCAATTGAAGTAGCATTTTTGAACCATTGTCATTACAGCATACGGATCTGCTCTGTAAATCACATGTCCTGTGTTCTTCTCCGAGGAAGAAAAAAAATTCAGAAATCCAAATGGAGAAATTTTATTTCATTTTTTTTTTTTTATCTTATTTTTGTAAATAATTTGTCAGAATACAGATGGTTACCAGTCTGCGTGGATGATATAACTTGTTTTCATACAGCCAATCAAATCTTACATAAACCACTAACAACAATGTTCTATCATAGGCAGCCCACATTTGCTTTTCTGCTCAAGTGTCCTTTTTATCTAACCTACAAACATATTGTCCTGCACCTTAACTTGCTGAACCACCAAACAAACAAACATTCACAGTGGAAAAGTTTACTGCTAACGTAAGTCTGCAGACTAGAAGGCTAATTAGCTGCAGCAGCACATTAAACAGCATGTAATGCTCATAATAAGAGGATTTCCAGCTCTTCTCTGTTCAATATCATAACAAACTGAATATCGTTGGGTTTTGGACTGTTGGTTGGACGAAACATGATATTTGAAAATGTTCTGTTAGACTCAGGGGAATTCCTGTGCCATTTTTTTATTTTTTTTTCATTTTCTGCGGGACCAAGCAAGCTACCTGATAAATCGTGAAAATAATTGACTGATAAAGCCATAATGAAAATAAACGTTAGTTGCCGCCCAAAACAAAACGGTAATAACTGTGATATTTGTGAACAGGAACAACACAGAGAAAGTGATCCACCAGCGCACCAACACCGTTCCATTTGATCTCGGGTCTCATGATGACGGTATCGCTGCCACAATTCGGGTTATAAGACCACTAGACGCTGCAGAGTTGAACCTGGAGACCACATACGAGAACTTCCACCCCACAGTCCAGTCCTTGTCCAACGTTATTGGCCACTTCATCAGTGGGGAACGACCCAAAGGCATCCATGAAACAGAGGAGATGCTGCGGCTGGGAGATAGCGTCACTGGTGTTGGAGAGCTGGTCCTGGATAACAACCTGATCAAGCTCCAACCTCCCAAACAGGGCTTTCGTTATTTTCTCACACGCCTGGATTACGACTCTCTTCTCAGGAAGCAAGGGAACAGCGTCCGACTGTGGAGGATTCTGACCGTTGTCTTTGGAGTCGCTGCTTGTTCCACCCTCCTCTTCATCCTGTGGAAGCAATACGTCCACCACAGAGAGAGCAAGAAGGAGAGGAGCATGCTTGAGGAGTTCAAGGAGCATCAGAAGAAACGTATGCGTGAACTCAACGTAGAGGAAACCAGCGTGTCGCCCACCAGCTGTACTGTCTGCCTGAGCCGGGAACGCTCCTGTGTGTTTCTCGAGTGTGGTCATGTGTGTGCCTGTGCCCAATGCTACGGTGTCCTGCCAGAGCCAAAGAAATGCCCCATCTGCAGGGCGACGATAGACAGGGTGGTGCCTCTGTTCAACAGCTAATGTGGTAATACAGAAATGTGTAATACATCAGAAGTGTACTTTTCATTTTACAGTCATAACACTGAAAATATGTTGTTCAAAAGCTGACTGTTCAGGCTTGACAGAGGTATTAATGGCACATTTTTTTGCCCTTTTTTTACTTACTGATTGATTTATGGTAGGTATCTGTGCTGAATCATATTCCACATTAAATGTTCCAATGTACTTCAAAACCTGTAAAATAGAGAAAATGAAATTCCTATTTTTAAATGAGTATTCTTCATAGTCAGACAAATATTGATCAATCTTATAAGTTAAGAACTTTTACTTGCATTTTTACACGTGTCAAAAGCAGCATTTAAGAGCAGATTCACACTCACAAAGTTAAACCTTTCAGAATACACTGCAAAGACATTTAACAGATAGTAAGCGGTGGTATATATTAAAAATACAGTACATAAAGCCTACATTTTGTAAACGACACAATTCAAAATGTTTTTTTTATTATGAAACCACAGCTTAGTATGCTGCTAACAGTCTACAGTTCTTATCTTGTTGCCCTATAAGAGTCATGCTACTGGGTGAATTAGGTTTAGTCATTTTTGCTCCTGCTTGAATGTGGTACTCTAAATGCTTTGTCTGAGCTACATTGTCCTGATGTTGACGTTTAAGTGTTCATTGAGTGCTCATTGCCGTTGGCTCATTGGCCCCGTCTTATTCTCAGTCTTTACATTTGATATTGGAAGCGCACACACAGGCAATTCATTCTAGCTGAACATTCTTTTAATGGTGGGATTTTGCTTTGGTGAGTCATTGTGTTTCATTAAAGGTTGTGTTTTGTGCAGTGCAGACAAGCCAGAGAAAAAGTTGTGGTTCACACAAAAAAATGTATCTGCAAAACTCTAAGGAGTGAGGTGTGGCGGGTCGATAATTGTACAAGCTTCTGTCAGGTTGTTTGGTGTTTTGGAAAGAGGGAACAGGCTGACCCTGTTTTTATTTATTTTTTGCTCCAAGAAAGACCCATCCTGCATGTGCTCAGGCTCTACATACAGTCGGCTCAGAGTACACAGAGCAACTGACAGCACGTTAAAGCTGTTAAAGGTAGCAGTACAGGGTCGACCGCTATAAAGAAAAGAAAACTGCAATGTAAAACAAATAAGCATTGTTACACAATCATTTTGTAAAATAAGGCAAAAGGAGCAAGCAGTTTGAAGAAAATGTAGATTTCTGCCAGTAGAGGGGGATGTCTGCCTGTGAGGAAAATCAGCGATTCAGGATTTGGAGCATGAATAAACACAAAATTGTGAAACCACAGCTTTCCCGATGCAAGCAGATGTTTTCAACTCATTCTTTCTTTTCTTTTTTTGGGTTGTATTATTGTTTTGCTTCATTTTTAAACTGGCTGAACATTGAAATAAGAGGAACAGAATATATTTTAAAAGCCAAATATCCAAACGCAAATATAAGTGCTGGGCCCTGTATGCCTTTGTGACAGTGGCAAAAAAATAAATAAATGAATCTATCAATGATTGAAAGTGTCTGTCTCACTGTGATCAGCCACATTTTTTAAAATCTTATTCTCTTTGGGGGTTTTTTAAATAATATAATATATATTTTTAGAAAATCGTTCAAGCACACTTTTAGCCAGACATTAGAAAAGCAAAAATGTAGAAAAACCAGAGCCAGGAGAATAAGCTTCAGCTCGATTCAATTTAAGCCCAGCAGGGATGCCTATCTGCCTCTAGCGAAAGACGTATTTAGGCCGTTTGGACAAAAGAATCCCCTTCGTACTTTCAAATGATTCTGTATTATGACAAAAAAAAATGTTCAGCTCACATTATCCCATGAATGTATTATTGTGCATTACTTTGGGGCCTTGGCTTTATTAGTATTCAGCAGCTTTCCCACAGATATCTATTTTCCTGGAGTGAACTGATGCCGGTTGGTCTCTTAGGGAACCTGAGCTGAATGTCAGATATACTGTGTAATCAAGCAGGAAGAGCATAATGCACTACCTCCTCTACTGTATTGACGGCACTAGAAGCCTCATCATGGCCACTTAGCTATCATGTCCATAACTGACCCGGAGCCATACTTACAAATATTCATGCCACTCCTTTTCTTGGTTTCCTTTCCATTATTTCTTGCATTGTTTTTGCCCTGCTAGCAGCGTGGCTCTACGGGAATGGTAATGAGTACATCTCTATCATCTTGTTTTTATGCGCATTTTCAATTTGCTTATTAAAAACCTTAGTGGAATAAATGGTCAAATAATCCATGACCTACATGAAGCATGTGACTTATATGTCCACCAAAGCTGCTGCTGGACAGACGAAAACATCCAATCTGTTTGGACCAATGAGGAGACAGAGACCCTCCTCGAGCCATGTAAACAGTGAGCAAACCATCAAAGACATTCCTTCTATTATTCCCCACATGAGATTTAGAATTTCAGGACCACATGAGGACTGTGCAATAACTGCATGATAGGAGCTATACCCAGAGCTATACTCAGGCTGTTTACATGTTAACAGCATTTTCCTTCAGATTAACACCATTTGAATTGTAAAGAGATCACATTTTCCTGCACATGCAACGATTGACCCTTATTCAAATCCTCAGAATTCACACAGCAGTCTGGTCTGACACCTAACATGTCATTTATATTATTCGCAAAAAAAAAAGATAATCTCAGACAGTGAGATTAATCAGGCGAATAGCATGACGCTCCGACAAACCATGGAGAATGGCTGCTAAACTTTACATTAATAATTGTAATAATAATAACACGGTTGGTTTCAATTTGTTCAAAATACACTATTGTAAATGTATAATTCACTGGTCTTAAGCACGGTACTTTAATGAATTTCCATAGAATGACATCAGAGGGCAGATTATACGGATCAAAATCTTAATCCTGATTAATTCGTTCATATTGTATTATTTATTGTGTTTTATATGTTTTTCACTGCATTTAAAGCTCATACAAGTTATTTTATACTCCAGTACAAAGCTATGCTGCAATGAATAAAAGGGTACTTTAAAAGTCATACTGTTAATTATAAAACTTCCAAATGAGAGGGATTTTCTAAACAATTGTCTGAACAAAATCAGAGTCTATTCAATTCCTATCATTATTTTGTTTTAGTACTTCCACTTTCAATGTTTTCAAGGTGAAGCTGATACTACAGGGACCTTGACATAGTCTATGCATCTGACTGAAGGATTCTGTTTTGCCTGAAGGCCCGCATGCAGTGGTGGAAGAAGTAAAATATTACATGAAAATTACAATTCAAAAGCTCAAAAATACTCTATCACAAGCCCTGCACGCAATATCTTAGAAAGTATTATCAACAAAAGGTAATCCAAGTATAAAAAGTAACAGCACTTATTATGTACAATGGACCCTTTTAGTGTTATGTTATCAACATATTACTAATGTATTTAAAGGTAAATAGCACTTTAATGTTGTAGCTGTTTGAGGTGGATCAAATATAGCTATTAAAAATACTTTTGGGTGGCTTAATTTATAACATTGTTATATTTTATATGACGTGTTTGCAGAATATTGAGTATAGCTGTCAAATACATCTAGTGTAATCATAATTGTGAGTGCAATATTTCCCTCTGAAATGTAGTGAAGTAGAAATACCATCAAATGGAAATACTCAATTAATTTCCGGTACTTCAAACTATAGTTAGGTACATGTCTTGAGTCGAACTACTCAGTGACACTACATCAGTGCATACAAGTAAATTTGTGTGATTTATTTATAGGAATAATTTATAAGCATGACTAAAACTAAAACTTATAATAAGACTTGTTTTTCTTTCTTACAGTAAATTACAGGCTGTTCACTAAATCACACATTTTCATTTGGCATCATAACGTAATAGCTCATGAAGCATTGCCGGTATAGTATTCATTTTCTATATTTATATTTTGGAAATATTTTATTTTAAAGTTTTCAAATATGCAATAACATTTTAACTTATTTCCACAAAAAAACTAAAACTTAAATAAACCATACATAAGAAACAGTAAACAAGGAGGTAAAAATAATAACAAATTCAATAAATAGTAAGTAAAAGAACATCAATGATGCAAAAGAAAATCACACAGTTTTCTTTTTATGACCTCCTAATTCTCAACCATTATTCCTAGACATTAGTATTGACTTACATTGGAGCCAGTTCAGCGGTAACAGCCAATCCGCCGTTGATAGAGGTAATGTTTCCATGTATTCAATGAACTGCTGCCACATCCTTAAAAATACTTCATATCTTATTTTCAGGACATACGTGACTTTCTTCTTTACAGTTAGACATTTGTGATATTTATTTTGATATAGAGAGGAGAAAAAACAACTTTCAAGTTAGATTCTGTAAACAGCTACAGCTATGTCACTGAATTTTCCTGAACTCTGACTTAGTTTCAAGTTTGTCACGTCTCCTAGGAAACAGAGCTCTGGATCTAATGTGATTGGTGTATCCTTAATTCGGCTTGTATCAGAGCGTCACATAAATCACATCAAATTTGTTACTGTTAAGCACCTTTGCCAGGCGTGGTAATATAATTTGCACACCCAGACCCTCAGTTGCAAATACATAACAAACAAAGCGTTTTTTTAGATAGATGATGTTTCTCTTTAAGCTGTTCAAAGATATTAAGATGTCATTACTATGACAGTGCTAAAAGTAACTTATCCCTATATCATGCCAAAGCTTAAACATTTCACTGTCATAGATCGTTTGTATACTTCATTTATATTAATATAACATATTTTATATAGAAGTGAAACTAACATGTACCCATGATAAAGCCAATAGATACAGTGAATTAGTCAGTTTATAAATAAATACATAAATGAGACATATTCTGAGACACTTTTAACCAAAGCAAACTGAACAATCATTGTTGAGTTTCTCTGCAGCACTCGTGATGGATCACGAGAAAAATAAAACCTAATGGTCTCCATGGGAACTGCTCATCATCCCCAAAGTTGAGACAAGTTTCATTTATTACCCCACGACCTGCCTCCGGACTAGCTTTCAACCAGACAGTGTAATTACTTGTATTTGTTCTGGGCGCTATTTATGTGCAAATTAAACTGTTGTGATATAAAAGGCCGAGATCAAATTAGACATCAGCCTCCGTTCTGCAGCCAGAGTAGTTAAAGTAGCTGTAATGTAGGAGAATAATTGGCACTGAAGATTTAGTGTTGGACAGACTTGTGTGAAATAAAAAAGAAACATAATGACGATTGTGTAAGTGGAGCTAAATGAGAGGTTCAATGTTTTTCAGCCTACATCTCAATTAGATTACTGCTTCCATCAGTGGACAGAACTAACCACTCTGCTGCAGTTTCTCACTTGATCCTCACATATTATACTTTACTGAATATAAATCTGCAGAGAATATGCGTATTGAAATCATATCATTTCAAAAAAAGTGTTTTAGTCAGTAGCCTAGCAACAGTACGTGGTTCAAAGTAATTTAATAGGCACGCTATGTTTGCTGTTTCCATATGTAAAATCACAATGCACCTGAATAGATTGCCAGATTTACACAACTCTGTGTGTTTCTGTATGCATATATGTGTGTTCTTCAAAGCACTTAACTGTCAGGACTGAGTCTTGTTTGATCTATGAAGGAGGGGTGAGGGTGGCTATTAGCACCGCAGTAATAATGAGCTATCATTTTTCTGTTTTCTGTCATTCGCTCATCCTTTTCAAATGTCTTTCTCTCATGCCGTGCATGCTCTATCTTGTAAAGAGGTGGAAGTTTTTGAATGATAGCTTGTCATCCTAATTGCAAGTACACTCTGTGATTTCAAGTAGCCATATTATATCAGCTTTTGTTGTTAATGAGGCATGTTTCCTTGTCACATGTGCTGGAGAAATACAACCAATGCCGTCAATGTCACCTTGACATCACATCACCTACTGAGCCAGGTGGAATTATACAGCATGTTCTTCACTATGAGATCTACTGGAGAAGACAATGGGCCTCATTCACTAATATGTCTACATTTGCCCAGAGGTGTTTCCTAGTGGCAGCAGTGTAGTTGTTAGAGAGAAGCAAAGAAGCAAAATAATTTCACGACTAAACATTGACTACATAAGGCATAAGAAAAAAGGCAAAAGTAATCGTCCTTTCATAATAAAAATGATGAAAACCCAAACTGTAACTTTTTAATACTGAGATTCTCAATTCATTGTAAGCTAGGACTGGGAGACACATTTTTTATAATTGAATATTTCAATTGTGAAAATAATTGATGAGGATAAAGGTTGTATAATGTTTCTCCAATGTATTAGGATTTTTTTTTTACCGGTAATAATAATAATGTTGCCAATAAAGTATTTCATAATAATGCGATTTTATAGGAATTTAGTTAACTGGTGTGTTTGTTTACATTTTTAGCAATTCTCGATTTGATTGCAGAGTACGAACAAATTCAGAGAAGAAAATATTGATGAATCCTAGATATGTGTGTAAAACACAGTTTGTGCGTCAATGAAGCTCAAAGTACATTGTTAATTACAATAAGTAGATGTGATATGTACGGTTGTATGTGTAAAGTGTGAAGCAAAACATGTTAACGCTGTCAAAAGGGCCGTACAAATGAGCAGCGGGGCAATAATGGCTATAAAACCTGTAACTTCAACGGTAGTTATTTTATTTTTTATTTTATTTATCATGCACCTGCAGAGCTGATCATCAACATTTATAAAGACACTAAGCTTTCAACAGCCTTAAACAGTCAACAATCATTTATAAAGGCACACACAGCAAGTTGAAAGATACTGCACTAAACATCTGACCCAGTACATAAAAAATACAATTTATAACAATTACAGCTGCACTTAACTACTGCAATTACAGCACAAAAATAGTACTATATGACATCTACTGTATTTGTCATTTCAGAGAGCAAATACTGTACCACTGGCTCTGATTTGTGGCAATTCACTCATTAAACATCATAACATAAACACCTGTGTTCATGCAGAGGGATTTATGCAACTCAGCCTGAGTGGAAAAATGAAGAAATACCTGAGTAAAGCAACACTGTGATGGAATAAGAGAGTAATTCAATAACGAAAGATGCCCATAGAGGCCACACACAGATTCAAGAAACAAATAAAAAAGGGAGAATCATTACCCACGCCGCTTATACTGCAATGAACAGATCTACATTTTCTGCCAACTTTAGACCTTGGTCAGGCACTTGTGGTAAATGAGCTGTGAGCATGACAGAACTAGCAGGGCTCTTTTCTCTCTGATTTCCAGAGCAGGACGGCCCATCCTCCTCAGGTTTAGGTTGCACCAGCTGTGTATAAATTATTAAGTTTGCGTGTATCGTCACTTCCACATTTGTGATTAACTACTAGCTAGTTTCAAACTACTTATTTACTAAATCGGTAGGCATGCAGTCTTATTCTCTAAAAACTGGGGTTGTCTTTTTCTCAGTCCTTATTAATTCTCCTTCACATCTTTCCTTCAACTCGATTGAAAATGTAATGAAGTCAAGGAAAGCTGGAAGGAGAATTCATAAGGACTCAGGAAAAGAGGGTTAGGGGGACATCCAAGGTTAGGAAAAGACATTCAACATTTCATTTTTATTTTTCACTATTTGACTTCAGCCCAGGTCTGATAAGCGATTTTTCAGTTTTAGCTGAACAGGGTATTGCAACTTAATCATGTGACACACAGCGGCCCAAAAAACATTGTTCCCATACACATCATTGGAAAAAGAGCCTCTGTAAAACGATGAATACAATTTTCTCAGTGTCTACATGAATTTGATGAAGTCTAGAAGAGCAGTATAATTATCTACGTCAGGAGGATCATGTGATTGGTTGTCTTGGTGCGTCTTTGAGTGGGGGTGCACCTCTGCGTCTGTCCATGGCTAATCTTGTATTCTGCTGCAGTAAACTGCATAATATTTCGGGTTCTCATTGTTGCAGTGACTCACACTTTCTCAAAATATCCTTTATTGCCTGTTGCCTGCTGACTCCTCACTCACTACTCTTAACCGGCCCCCGGTTTGGCAAGTTTGAAGGAAATGCCATAATCGACAACTTCTAACCGTTTGCCTGCATACATTGCAGCTTGTTTTTAAGTTTGAATAATAGTTTTACAGTGCCTTACAGCCCATTAGTGTCAAGACCGGGATGCCACTTGTGGGTTGTATTCATTCCATCACACATTACAGTAGTGGTTGTTGCAGACAGACCTGGCGGAGAATCCACTCTATTGATTGCACCTTTCCAATGAATTTTTTTTTGCCATCATGTGGGTTGGGAAACTGAAGTCTTCGACATCTCATGTTATGAGATCTTGTTTGTGTGCCGCATTCCCTTTTTAAATTAGTGAGGTGTAAATATCCATATTACATAGTAAACATTTAGTTATAACCAGGCAAATTTTGCATCCTCTGTTTGGGACTACTGAATCAAGGTCTTCAATAATCTCTTTGAATCCAAAAACGAATGCATGATCAAAACATCTAAGACAAGTATACTCAGATAAGCGAGAAAATATAAACTATATGTATCATTAAATAATAAACAGTAAAAATCATGCTAGTGGGATACACATTCATTCATTCCCACCAAACCCATATATTTTTTAAACAAAGCTTAACATATTTTATATTTTCTTTAGCTTTTTGCATATTTTTCTGTGTCTGCAGAAATGGCAAATATTAGGAACACTGTAATGGTATTACAAAAGACAGGCTGTACCGCTTGCAAGTACCCAGATGTTGCCATGTAACATTTTCTTCCACAATACAATAATTTCTGTAAAGATGTAAAAACAGTATGTGTCAATCAGTCTAAAAGTTTTTCTCTTACGATCGTTTTGCAGCACTCACCCAATAACATCGAGAGCTTTTCTCAGATGTTGACGGTCAGTGGTCCAGCATGCCACAAATTTAACACTTTGCGATGAAACTCAAATCTGCAGAATAAATTTGATTAGATCCTTTAGCTAACAGGGATCCAGCTACAGCATTTCGCACCAGCGAGGTAAAAGCTTGCACATAGTCCCTTTGAAGAGCCTGTGATATGTTTGGAGATACAGCACATGACAGAAGAAAACACATATTGTTCACAACTGCAACGTCAAAATCAGACAGAACAGAGAATAGTACAGCCTCACTTAGCATAGTATGGAATTGAGTGCTTTCCGTGGTCTGTTTCATCCTTGGATTAGAAGGCCTCAGACACTGTTAGGGTTGTAACAGAGCATGTTCAGTTGCAGGTTTTCATCCCAGTGTCTGAGGATCATGAAGAGCTGGTTGGCGGCAGCCTTGACGGTGGCTAAGTCTCGGCCTTCTGGCATTTCCTGCGAACTCAGCCACATGCTGGCCTTGGCGGCTACGAGTTCCCACTCTATGAAATGACTGGCAGAGCTGTGCTCGAGCCAGGCGAGGGCCACAGCTGTGGCCCACACCATGCTCTCTGGATCCAGCATTCTCCTTGTCAGACTGCTGGGCGATGCTGTTTCCAGGCCCCCTGATCCAGAGCCCCGTCCACTGTCCACCTGGGAGTGGAGGGAGAGTGGGCGCTCTGACGCCGTGGACGGACTGCCTAAAGTAGAGTGACCAGCATCAGTCCACAAACTACTGGACAGTTGAGAAGGGCTGTAGATGCCTCCAGCGTGTTCTGCAGGTTGCTGATTTGTTTCTGTTTCACACGGTGATCTGTGTCCGTCGTCGGCACTCTCAGCACGGCGGCTGCTGGAGTGAGACAGGTGGCCCAGGCTGGTGCGGTGGCTGGTGAAGGGGGACGTCCACTTTAACTTGTCCATGGGCACATTAATGGCTTCACACAGAGCCCTGTCCAGCGGAAATGCACCACTAGCCAACTGCAACAACACCTGTGCAGAAGAAAATAGTTTACAACTTGACAGAAAATAAAGCTTATGTAAAAATAAAAAAAAACTTTAAAAGGAACATATGCTTATTCTCAGGTAAAACATTGACAATTCGATCGCACCCCATTGTTCAGCAGTTTGAATGTTTTGCCGTGTGTATGTGTATCTGCGTCCCTTGTTTTCTCACAAACAAACACAAACACAAAGTAAGGCGGGCTCCAAAAAGAAAATCTTCCTCTGGGCCCCCCTGTTGTCTACAGCAATGCCTGATTGCTTGATTTGAATATGCATGGTGCAAACAGCTTAGAACTGCCAGTACTTATTGTTCCCATGCACTCTGTCACAGACTATGACACACTCATCTCTTTAGACTAATCTACAGTCAAGTCAATCCAAATGAATGTCCATCTAAGGAATTGCAGGTTGACAAGAGAAATCAGATGTAATAGATCTGCTGCTCACCAGAGGAATGTAGTCTTTGTTCTCATTGTCACTCTCTCCAATTGAATCACCGGACTTGCTGTGAGATCGACACATGAATCCTTTAGCAGCCCGAGAGAGGAGACGAGTCCTGCTGAGGGCCAACCTTATAGCGGAGCGGGAGAGGCGGATGTAAATCACAGTATATTAAGATCACACCACATACTGTTTTCATTACGATAGGGAAAGCAGTTGTTATCGATTATTTTTTTACATCTGTAGATCTGCAATAGGAATCCAATAAATTGAGGATTTTTAGCCATACTAGCAGTGTGGCTCTAACCATGGCGGTGTGGGTCGAGCAGTCTCTGTTTCAGACTGAAATATCTCAACAACTATGGATTGCCATGCAATTTTGTACGTACATTCATTGTCCCCAGGGGATGAACCCTAATCACTTAGGTGATCGCCTGCCTCTAGCGCCACCATGGGGTTTTGTGTGTAATGTCTCAACAACTGTACTTTCATGTTCCCCTCAGGATATAATGTAATAACTTCACTTTTTATCTAGTGCCCTCGGCAGGTCCGAATTTCAATTTATCAAATAATGACCAATTACCTGCAAAACTAAATATGCATGCATGCCAACACGCTAAACTAAGACGAGGAACATGGTTAACATTGTACCTGCATGTTAGCATTGTCATTGTTGTTGCTGAAAGCACTGCTGTGCCTAAAGGGGCTAGTATATGCTATCAAATAGCTCCTGAAACCACCTTCCCTCCCCACCTTTCCAACGTCTTGATTGGCAGTCAGACAGCTTTTCACCTCTACCTCGAGTGAGGCCCCCAGAGGTCGGACAACACATAGTACCAACTTATCATTTCTAGCATAGCCCAGACGTAAAGCCTCAAAGAGCTATTAGCATGGCTGTAGAGTCTTGGTTTTGTTTTTTAAAAGGAGAAGCTATTGTCAATCATTATTACATGGCCCGACGGGTCCTAGAATAGTCCATTATTATCCTGATGCATTAACCTCAAGACAGCACTATCCCTGTGCAGCAGTGGGACCACAGCTACAGAACATTCATGTTGTAAGCCACTTTCCAATCACCCACCTGGCAGAAAAAAGGCTCTCCACCAATTTCTGTGATTGGTCAGATGTCACAGACGGACTCCTTTGGAAGACTTGGAGACAGACAGCGAGAGACAGAGGCAGAATTAGACAAGGGCAGGAGAGAGAATGATGCAGTGGCATTTTCAGTCACTTTTCTGTTTAGTTCTCAACATGAGTCTTACGTAACAAAGAGGTAAAACTCCATATGAGATGTAAGTAAATGCGGAGGACACATATTCCAGCTGTGTCTGCTCATCAGGTAAAACACTTCTTCTTGTGTGTTTTTGCCTTCAGTATGTCCGCACTGTATAGTTTTTTTGTTTTGTTTTTAAAGGTCTAGACAGCGTTTGTCAATACAAGCCACAAAATTGCGACTACCTCAGTCATCACTTACAAGAAGAGGGACCAAATGTCAATAATCTTATGTTTCACATTTGTACCAGTGGAACAGTTTTGCCCAGAAAAAGACCCTAGACTGGCAGACTGTTTATGTCAAAGTTCTTCCTGGAGGAAAATGGATGAGATGCATCAATTCACTGACCGGCTGATGTGTTGCACATACCCTCTGTTAAGCTACTTCTCTCCCAGCCGGCGGAGGAGGGGGTGCTGCATGGAGAGACGCCATCCTCTCCATCTAAGAAAATGATAAAAAGATTGAAATTGACCCTCAGCTGTCCTTTATTTGGTTTTATTACCAACACTTGTACTCCTCCACATCTGTTCCCCCGCTGTGTGCAGCTCTTCATTTTAACTGGCAGTGCCAAGCAGATGCTCTAGCAGTGTGCTAGTTTTCGGTCACCTGCTGTTGCTATGCCACCACTGAAAGTCAATTTATAATGGTGTGCCCTTTTGCTGAAGTTGAAGTATTTTTAATGTAAAGCAGCACAAAGCTTTCAAAGTGCTCAATATCTCCTAGCTACCAGCAAAGCAAGACTGTAATCGTTTCATTTCATATAGAAATAGATTTGAATTGATATTTAAACATAAATCTTGTAAAATGTAATTCCTCCTTCTCCCCAGATATGATATATCTCTACTGCAAGGTTTATCAGAGTCTGAGACTGGGGCCCCTATCCCCCTGTGTTCTTCTATCCCGATGAGGTTGGAAATTAAATGTGATTTAAATATATCAAATGAAGCCTACTGTTGGGCAGCAGGACATCTTCAGCTTCCTCAAACATGCCACCAGACTGGGAGCGACCCAGTCCGATTGAGTACCCTCTGTTCTTCCTGCTCCCTGAACCAG
Organism: Anoplopoma fimbria; assembly: GCF_027596085.1. NCBI lineage: Eukaryota > Metazoa > Chordata > Actinopteri > Perciformes > Anoplopomatidae > Anoplopoma > Anoplopoma fimbria. Next base: position 17,660,293 of record NC_072460.1, read on the forward strand.
ACCTTGAATGTGAGCCCCGCTTCAGATCTTCACCTGAAAATAACATTAAACAGTTTTTAAAGGCATGCATTAACAGTTTTCTAGCTGTACAACTTCAAGATGCTTATTTAGCTTTTGGATCTAGGCTTGCTTTAGACTGAACCAAAACCACAGTTTAGTCAAGACAAGTTAGGAGAGAAATGTACAGGTTGCTACATTAAAGGTTAATATAATGTTCAATATTTTGGGAAAAAGGCTACGCTATGTGAATTTCTGGAGTCTCGTATGTTTGCTTGGAAACCTCAAAGTGACTCCAAAGCTCCAGCACATAACCCCCTGTAAAACCACAAACTTTAGCTTAAACTAACCAGTGACCAGCATTCCAAAATATATGCATGCATCCAAAAAAAGTTTTTCATTTGAAAAGCGGCATATCTTTTACCCTGCAATGATTAACAATGATTACAAATTTGGCCAATTAATTATTTATGCTCTAAACATGTTAATTGGTGAGCTTTAGTGGTTCTGGATGGTTGTGGGGTTTCCAGTCTGCTGGCTGTATAGTTTCAGATTTGAGAGTGGTATAAATCTTCTCATCTTCCTTTCGGCAAGCAAATAAGTATTTTTCCCTAAATGTCCTTTTAAAGTGAGATTTATTTGAGTGACAGACTAACATACATACATGTGCACATACAAAGTAACTTTACAGACGATTTAACCACTAAACTATAAACAAAGGAAGTTTAACTTAAAGAAGTCACTACAGGTTTTGTTTGGGGTCAATGTACTATTCAGACATGGGGAGTGACAACAATGGGTGATTGAAGATTTCGAGCAATTCTATATGACTTACCACTGTTTATGTATTCAATACATGTCTGCAAAAACTCATTAGTGTCCAGGTCGATGGGAACAAACGCTGTGTATTTGCTCAGTATATTGCAGGCCTTGCTGGTGTGAATAGCGTATAGCTGGTACTTCCTGCCAGAGCCTGTGAATTATAAAATAAAATCATCACAAGGGATTACCAAATCAAAGGATTACATAAAGTCACATTTATAAATTCTAATCCTAAAAACCTCAAAATTTCCCATAAACAATAACATCCCGGTAGATCTCACCGTGCTCAATCTCACACTCCTTATCCACCATGTGCTCAAAGTCTCGTATGATGGAGCGTCCAGCCATGTGGTGGAATGTCTCGTTCCACAGTTCCTCGTGAACCTTTTCCTCACGTTCCCGACCGTTCAGGAAAGGCTCGATATCAAAGACCACCTCCCACTTCGCTGGTTTCCCACACAGCAGCCCGGACACCACGGCCTTGCAGTCACCTTTGGGCTGGTTGGCTGCACCCAGATCAGAATTCTTGGTCTCCTGTGGGGTTTCCGCTTGACATAATTGGTGTCCATAGCCATCTGAAATATCACAGGTTTGATTCGTGAATGTGCATTTTTCTTTTGTGATCAGATATGTATTGAAATCCATCTGAAGCTTGTCACCTGCTACACTTGCAACTGGATTTGTGTTGAATATATTTTTATTACATATGTTTTCCAAAGCTCTCTTGCTTGATCATCAGTCATCATTTCTCATCTTGGATTTCTGATAGTCGTTTAAATATATTTTTTTAAGATACTTGTCACATCAGACTGAAGAAGTCCACTGTGGTCTTGGCTTGAATTATAGTTACTTTCAAAGAAGATTTTTGTTTGAAATTGGGTATTAGGATGTATAAAAAAATATGTAAATTTTATTTTACATTTTTGGAATTTTGCTTAATCATTTTCTTTCAGAGAGTTAAATGAGGAGATGATAATACTCTCATGTGTTAACGATACATTTTGAGCTACAGCCAGCAGCCTGTTAGCTTAGCATAATGCCTGGAAAAAGGTGGAAACCACTAGCCAAGCCAGCACCTCTAAAGCTGACTGAATAACATACAACATATAATATATCTTGTTTGTTTACTCCGTACAAAAAAAATCCAAGTTTTAGGAAATAATTGAGAGCGGTATCAATCTCTCAAAGAGATTATGTGTGTTTCCCAAATTGCTAAAATATCCCCTTAAAAAATGTGTTGATTGGTTTGCCCTAAACCCCTTATTCACCAAAAAGAAAAACAAACAAAACCACATTGAGTCAATCCAACATAAATCATTCACATGCAGATATAATCAATCAATTATTTTCATTTTCAGTAAAACAGACTTGTTGTGTTTGTGGTCTCACCCGTCTCTCCAACGCTGCCAACAGAAGGGCTGTCAGTGGACGATCTGGATCCATCTTCCCCAGCGGAGTTGCGAGCTGCAGGCGGCGCACTGATGATGCTGGGCTGAGGATTGTCCTGAGGTTGGAAATTAAGCTCTGAGTCGACTTCCTGCTGCAGGAGAGGCTCCTGTTGAGTGAGCGGCCTGTGGCAGCTGGCTGGACGCCCTCTGGAAGATGTGGCACACAGGCTTGCCAACTGTGGCTGAAAACCAAATTCAACATACCCAGGTTTAAAGAAAGGTATGGAACCTCAACCTCTAATTGTAATTCTAGTAATTCCAGCATGTTCATTCATGTGTATAAGTGACATACATACTCTTACAGACATATCACAGCAAACAGTTGGACACTTAGGACTCATTGTTTGACTATACTCATGTAAATCATCTATATTGCATCCGTAGTAAACAATGATTTTCTTTGTAGATTAATGTGGAGTTCATTTTCATGTTTAATTCCTTGTTAAGATGTCAAAAAATTGCAAAAAAGTACCTCACACAGTTTTTTTAAATCCCAACTTGATGTGATCAAGTTTTTCATTTTGTCTTACTGAGTGACCAAAACCAGAAAGATACTTACTTTATTATCATATAAGTAATACAAATATTCGAATGAATATAACAGAAATCCTGTTTTTAATTTTTGGAGAAGGGTAAAAGCCTTCATCTTCTCAACGCTCTTGCACTCCAGTCCAGAGGGTCAGATGGCTGTTTAATTAATCAACACAAGCTGAATACAAATATTGTTTTCCATATAATGACAATATGACAACTGTGTCATAACACAAAATGAGATTATCCTGCAGTTAAAGCAGATTTTGGCTTTAATGTACATGTGGGTACTGGACATGTGTATTTTGGCAGCACTGGTTTTTGAGATCTGTGAGTTGCAATTAAATTGCAAAGTGAGTGAGTAATAACTGCTGGCCCATTTTTCAAACCCAACCAGTGCAGGTCATCTTAAAAGCAATCATGTGAATGTTATTCTTGACAGCGAAACTCCACACCTGGTAGTCGTTCCTCCACTGGGCCTCATGCTCAGGGCTCATCTGACCTATCAGCTCCTGGACTTTGGCTCTCCTCAGTGGATTCTTTGCCACCACAGAGCTGGGATCACTGGGAGTGAAGACCTTCCTTGCCGGGTTGTAGTCTGTTATCTGGTTGGTGCTGTATGCACGCCTTCTTGGAGACGTCTTACAATCCAACCCTGACGTTTTAATGCAAAATAGAAATAGTCAACCCAAAATGAGTCAATATAGCAATCTTTCACACAAATTTCAAACAAATAATTGTCAGTTTTATTTTAAACTCAATATTATTGACACAATAGTGATCCCAAAGGTGCCCAGTTCACCACAGTATGTCTTTACGGGGAATATGAACAGGGAATATCCTCTGCGACGCACAAAGTAATTTATTTTCCAAAAGCATAATTTTGTTTGGAATAAGAATAAGAATAATAAGATAAGTTGCTCGTTGGCATGTGCAATGACGAATGAAAAAGATGAAAAAAAAAGTCTACAGCCGTGTTGTGGCTCTGTGAGGCTGTACTTACTGTGCTAACCTGAGCATGCTAACATGCTCACACAGACAATGCTAAGATGCTAATGTTAAGCAGGTAATATTTACAATGTAATGTTAATTAATCATCATCTTAGATTCTTGTCAATAAGCACTAAGCACAATGTACAGCTGAGAGAGGAATGTAAATAGTTTTGATGGTATTTGGTCATAAACCAAAGTATTGGACAAACTAAAAATGTCAATATGCTATCATTAATGTACCGAGTCCTCCTTGACTAAACGTACCTTTAAACTGCCTTTGAATCCTGCTCTCACTCAAGCAAAGGGCAGATACTCTGTAGCATGACCTTTTATCCGCTATAGCCTAAATTATACTGATTTAGGAATTTAATCAAGCTGCTAACAATAAAATGGCCAATAGTATTTTTTTCAACATAAACAATAATGACACAAATCCTTAATTTTCTATTGTGACCGAGATACATACTATCCAAGATATTTTAAAGTTGAAAAATCGACTTTCTTTCGTAGGCAAACTATGTTATGGTGACACTGTTTCTTTGTGATGGTAATTATGACTCTTTGAAGTGAGCTGAATGTTGTGGCTTTGTTCCTTTCCGATAGCCGTATTGTTCTATTCTCTTTTTCTTTGTCATAGGAGGCAGAATTGCAAACTCAAATCGAGTTGGCAATTTGTGCACAGGAATATATTTTTTTTACTTATCAACCAACAAAGACACAGATACATGCCAATTCAACAGCCTGGCCAATGTATTGTTCTAGCTCTGATATTTCAATTGTATGTGCGTGTGACATTAGCTGGCCCCTTTGGCTTGAAGTCCAGACACCATCAATGTTTATCTAACTCTACTAGACCTTACAAGCAGCCTCTAATTGCAAGAAAGATTTCCACAATATTCTCTAACCTAATGTACCTTTAAACTGCTTTTGAATCCTCGCCTCATACGAGAAAAGAGCAGATACTTTGCAGCTCAATCATACCTCTTATCTACATTGTATGTGCTTAAGCTACCCTATATTGGCTGGACCAACTGGCCTGACAGACTGTTTCATCCTATTGCCATGGGCGGCACATTAGTCCAGCCAACATCAGTGTTATAAAAGACTAGTGAAATAGTGATAAGATGACTGTACTGTAGGTTCTTACCCATGGTGTCTTGCTCTGTGGTGGCAGGGCTGTCCGTCATGGAGTCCTGGTAGGAATCATACAGTGGGGCTTCTCTGTAGGACCCCTGAAAATCGCTACCTGTCTTCAGCGCGTCCTCCTCTTGAGATTGGTAAAACACAGAGCTGGCTGACTCAATGGAGCGCATCATGCTGTATCGCCTCCTCTTGTCCTGTTGAAATTTGGAGTAGGTGACACGTCCAACGTTTGATTAAAAAGCTTCTTCCCAGTCGGCCTTAGGCCTTTTTTAATCACCGTGAAAACACCTCTCAGAAATAAGTCATAAAATTGAAACCACTCAATTATTTATCAAGGTGGATATTAACAAAAAATAAAATCTGAAATAATCACAACTCAGAAGGTCATACTGCATGCAGCTTTTTGTCTACTTTCAGCTGATGTCTTGCACTTACAGATTTGGGATTGGTGTGGTAGCGGGTGGCGTCGCAAACCACACTATAGCCAATCAGACTGTCACCTGGAAACAGGAATGAGTTGCCCACAGGGGACAGCAGCACTTCTTTCGTCTCAGGAAAGAGCCATTCAATTGAAATGTCACTGAGAACAGGAGACATGGTTTTCTTCAGCGACTTTATCATCTGTGGAGTAAAAGTAAGACGACTAAATTAGACTTTCGGACATTAAACACTGCTTCTGGCTGACCTATACATACCGCTAAAGGTGTCTGAGATATGATTTCCCAATTGGTATCAGTTGAAGACACTCTGTGCTTAGAAACTTAAGTATAATGGCTCTCTGGTGGCCCTCAGATTAGTTGGCAGTCATTAGGAGTGATATATAAAGCTCGGAATAAGTACCTTGGGCTGCAGCCTCTCTCCTTCAGCCAGGAACTCTGCTGTTCCTTTGGAAACTGCCGCCAGTCCCTGCACCAGCCTCCTGCAAGCATTTTGTCCTATGCCGAATGTAAAACATCTGCACAAACAAATTAAACACTGTGGCTCCATGGACAGATCGAGATAATGATAACAGGTGTCTTCTCAGGATGGGCACTCATTTTGCAGAGATCTAAAGCGCTGCTTTGGAGATATACCTAATTTGTCATGTTGTAAAACATAGATTTTTGGGGGAAAAGAGCCAAAGAGGAAATAAACTGTCATGGTTGAAAGTTGAGACATGCCTGCTGCCTCTCAGAGTACTCTGGGGAGGTTGGTTGATGCAGTATTTTACCATTTTCTTTCACTTTTTCACAGAGGGATAATGTGGCTGATTTAATTTGCCCCAACTACGTCCCTCTGCATTTTTAACGAGTCTAGATTAAAACAGAAATGTCACCTCTTACACACTGTCGGTAGAAGAGAACCTAACATGGATTTTCGGGACAGAGATTTCTTGTTGTTTGCTCCTGTCTCTGACTGGCTGCGCTGATTTGTAAGCATAGTGTGATAATGACCCAGGCAGTGTCGATGAATTGTCCAGTCTCTGTTTACCTAATGCAATTCTCTGGGGGCGGTCATCCATTAAAAGGGGGAAGACAAAAGTCAATTATTTCCAGAGTGACTCAGGAGAAGGATTCACAGTGTGAGACTTTGGATGCAGCCTTCAAAATGAAACAATTTCCCAGTGTATTGCAGATCTATTGTGCCACCGGCGCTCACTATCAGTTGACAGTTGTGTGCATACTTAAGAGAGCACTTCTATTTCCTTACTCCAGATGCAACATTAAAACAATGTTTTTCTTTTCACATCTAAAATCAAAGCTGCACAAATGTCCTCTTCTTCTCCTATTTTGACAGATTCTTTGTGGTGATGTTTGACCTTCACACAAAATTCAATAAATATTTCTGGATTTCATTTTGAGCGGAATATTGCTGCATACCCGGTTATTCATTTAAACCCTTGACAATCCCTGGATGTAATTTAATCTCACTCATCAGCTGTGTCGTTACTATTTGCATAATTGGCATAAACAAAATATGAATTGGCTTTGACATACAGTAGCTTCTCTGCCAGTGCTGTTCCTACAACAGTGGCAACTGTTATACTTACTCTTAACTCAGCAGCAACCGCAAACACATATTCATGTCAGTGTGGGTCATGTACTGCAATGTCTGCAGGTACGAATCATAGTGTTTAACCAGCCCAGCTTTGAAAACAAAGGTTCCTTTTAGACAATATTACAATATCCCCAACAATCACTCATTATTGATCTTTTTCCTTTATTCTAACATTCAGAATAGAGGTCAGTTGTGAGCCTTAACAGTAATACTTGCCTAATGTAGCGTGCATGGCTGCGGACCAGCTCAATAACTTTGCCTGTGTTGCTGGTGGCTCCGTCGGTGATCAAGAAGAGTAGGCGTGGGTGTCCGCTGAACATCGGCTGCCTCAGGATCCAATTGAGCGGTGCCAGGACGTTGGTCCCCCCCATGTCGGCTCTGAACTTCCGAACATAATCACAAGCCAGGGCCAGGGCTTCCTGAGATGGAGAGAAGAAAGTTACAGCACCTTATGCTTGCTTTGGCTCAATTTTCACATCAGAATTGCATCAATGTATTCCAGAGCTGCTTTACCTCCTCATAGTTCTGGCTGGTTGTGAATAGTGATTTGAATGTGGAGCCGAAGCCTATGATGTTAAAAAGGCAGCCTGGAACAAGGCTCTTGAGTATCACCACCATGGCATCCTGAGAAAGAGAGAAAGAGACCAAGGGCAGTTTAACTTCATGTTCAGAAAGTAGAACAGAACAAAGAAAATCTTAAAAGGCAAAGCTCTTCTGTTCATTAAGGGCTTAAAGTCCTGTTGAACATTTCCACTGCATTACAACTACCGTCTGGTTGAGTGAAAGCACGGTGCCCTGCACAGCTGTCATCGCTGCGCAGCAGATTTTCTCAAAGAGAGGAGAAAAGAGGAGAGTGGCATCACACAGTGTCCTTTCATCCATCACTGCTTCTTCTACAGCAGAAGGGCAGTGTCTAGAGAAATACCACTTATCTCAACCTTCATTCAGGTGAAGAGCACAAAGATCACACCAGACAATCTATGATAAAATACCTCGTCAGGTGCATTAATAAAAAAAAAAAAGATTAGTATGTGATATTTTGAGACTGAGTCTGCAGGATCTATTGAAGGTTAGTTGTAAATAGTCATGGCTTCACCTTAAGCCCAGACTCTGTGATATCAGACACATCCAATAAAAACAAATCAACACTGCTGGTCAGCCTCACACCAAAGGGCAGGGTCAGTGCACAAGCAGCCAAATAATCTATCAATATATTGAAAAATAAATATCAACCTTGAATGATATTGTAGAAAAGTCACATGATGTCTGAGAGAACTGAAAGTATTTCTGTCTAAAACCTAGCAACTGGGAGACATTTGGGGAATAATGAATGACTTGTATGATCGATATCCTTGTACATGCCCTTCACACAGCTGGCTAACCACATCTATAATCTCAAGCAGAATCAGTTTGACGGTGAGACTAGAAATCAATTATAGAGCCGCTAATGACTTATCATGTTCACCATGTGTTTTGAGGCATTAGCTTTCCATTTAATATCTTTATTTTGATGTGTTGTGTGTCGACTGTAAGACACTTAAACAGCATGCACAAATATAAAAATCCCCATCTTTAAAGAGGTGACGTTGCAATTTATATTCAAATCAGCATATGCATGTATGTTTGCATGTGCATCAGGGCAGGAAATATATATCACTGAGCACACTGATATTAAAGATACCTTCACACAGTTGATGTTAACCCCGCTCATGCTGCCGCTGCGGTCAATGAGGAAGATAAACTCGCCGTGAACCTTCCTCAGGTCTGAGCTGATGGATTTGAGGTCAGGGCAAAAGTTCAACATGACCACAGGGTTGTGGAGGATGTCCTTGTGGAGTCTTCTGTGAATGATATCTATCTGTAAAGACGGATAAATATAAAACCAAAGGCATAAATTAAAATGGGGGATTTGGCAGCAGTGAGCTAACTAGACTTTTTTATTAATTGAAAGGCTGTATTTTAACACAATAAAAGGGACTTGATCAGGTTGATGGGCAGAGCCCCTCAACTATTGTATACGTGCAGGAAATTCCAATCCGAATGTGAAGCTTCCTTGCAGTGTTTCCATAGAAACCCATTTTATGGCTAAGTGCTCTTTCTTCTTCTGTTTACCTCCGCTGTTCACTTAACTGCTCATGGCACAAATGTGAATGGACACTAAGCAGGTACAAAAATAATAGTGGAATGGGATTTAACTTAGTTAACTAAAGTACAATTTTAAGCTACTTATATTTTACTTGGGTTTTTTTTCATATGAAGCTACTTTATACTTATTCTCGAAAACATTTCTGAGGCAAATATTGTTCTTTTTACTACATTTTTCTGACAGCTTTAATTACTTTACAGATTACAGTATTCCATACCCTTTCTGTTCAGTTAAAACCTTGTATATCCAAATTTGGTTAAACTTAAATGTTTCTTATAAACTGGATGTTTCTTTTTTCTTAACATTAGAAGTTATAATTAAAAAAAACTTAAACATCTAAAGCAGTATACACAGTAACCCACCAATAACATTATTCCGAAAACATCATATATAAAAGAAAAACACTGAAAGGCAACAGTTTAATGCAGAATGAGTACTTTTACTTTTGAAACTTGCAGTATTTTTTACTAATAATACATTTACTTGTAGAGAAGTATTTTCACAGTATGGTATAAGTACTTTTGCTTAAGCAAAGGATCTGAATATACTCCTTCCACCACTGGTATTGGATTGCAATATGTTGGTAGATATAACAAAACATTATGACTTAATCTTTGTAGCTTCACAAATATAGTATTTGTTGCAGGGCATTGTTTATGACATTGCTCAACTGTATAGTCTTTACCACTCTCCTGGTGGTGTGATAATGTTGCCATCAGTTCAGTTACATGGTGCAGATGTCGATGGCACACTCACTTTCTTCTCATTGCTGGAGTCCTTCTTTGCAGCCTTGATGAAATCGCTCCGTCCGTGAAGATATTCATCGTACTCCTCCTGCGTCATGTCTCCATTTTCAACGAGCACATGTGGCAGATGAGGCTCTGAAGTGACACAGTTGGTCAAATTATAGATATTACTATAATTATTACAGAAAGATTATATACCGTATATCTGTGGTGCAGAATTATCCACACATTGATGTGAGAATGAGGAGGTGGTTCTCTATAAAGATGCTGTATCACAGCTGGGTCTCACGACAACACAATTAGCTCAGAGGTTTGAGGTAATCCAGGGGATTTGGATAATACTTATATTAAGTGCAGGGTATTTGCAGGTCTTGAAAAGTCTTTAAAGGCATTGATTTAAATTAAAAGGCTTACAATTTATTTATTTCTAGCCTGCTGTAGGCAGGAACATTAGTTTTGTTTTTAAATAAAGAAAATTGCAAAAACTATCTGTAAAATTCATAGATAGACCCCAAATTAGTTACCTTTGAATCAGTGAATCCATCTTTTCTCCTGCTTATCCAGTTATAGGTCAGGTTTAATGGTTAATTTAATTATATTATTGGTAATTATTGTTATATACTGCAGGGAAATACTGACAAAATGTGATATAAATGTCGATATCATCCCTATTGGTTTAATAGACTTTTGGCAATGAAACAGGTTTGACAGGTAGATTGTTGATGTGGTATTAAAAATGTCTTTCAAAATTTCTAATTTAACTTGGTGAACCCTTCAGAAACCTTGTAGTAATGTATATGACAAAGCCTGTGCTTCTGTCCATTAATCAACAGAGCTGGTGATGAAAATACACCACTCCTTTCCGTTTCGTTTATAATGACACACATACATGCCTGCATTCCAGGCATGTATGTGTGTCATTATAAACTCAGTTTCATCCGTCTCTGCTTGAGCTGAGCATCCATGTTGTGATTGAAACTGCAGCACCAGTCTGAGCTGAATTAAATTGCCCAGCAGTGGCAGCAGGTCTGTTTGTTAACAAAACCTTCATAAAAGGGCTATTGGATCTGTGAGGCCAGGGCTCATTCCTGCCTCTGGGAGACAACTGGCCCACACAAAGTGTAGGTCAAGACTGCAGTGACAGAGAAATAAGAGCACCAGAAAAGAAAAAACAGACCTGACATTGAACACCCACACAAAACAGTCTGACTGGCATGTCATACAACAGGAGAAACACAAAGTGAGGTGGTGAATCCCACAATAGTGACCATGACACCAAAAATGCTATAAAGTAAACCAGACAGAGCTGAAAAAAATACTTCAAAATATTGTACAGGAGAGGTAAGGATGATCAACTGCAGGGTGGTGCTGTGAGTGAGTTTTGAAGCTGTGGACCTACCGCTGGGATAGATGAGGATCTTGACAGGACAGTCATAAGTGTACTTGTCAGCCAGAGTGATAACGACGCTTGTGGCAGAGCGAGCCAGAGGGTCTGCATCAGCTCGGATGGCGTGAGATGGGCTTTCTACACCTACACAGAGCAACAGACACAGCAGATGAAATAGCCAGTGGCTTCACCTCCAGTAATAAAATAAATGACAAATCAGCAGGTCCCACTGATACATAACACTCATATTATGAGAACAAAAAACTTCCCAAAGATGTTAAAAGCAACTTATGTGCTAATGCATTCAAGTGCTGTTGCAGTTTGAGCAAACAACCAGCAATTATGAGTTTTAATGCTAAAATCAGCAAATGTAAATTTGCTCTTTAGGAAAATGGGCTTATAAAAATGCTACAGCCAGGAGACAGTAGTGTAGCAAAAAAACAGATTAACCAAATTTGGTAGAATGGGATAATTGGTGAGTTTATAGGTGTTGGTAAATTTGGGCAGAGGCAGGCTACCAGTTTCCCCCTATTTCCAGTCTTTATGCTAAGCTAAGCTAACAGTTTTCTGACTGTAGCTTCATATCGAATGGAGAGACATTTCAATGGTATCAACCTTCCCATCTAACTCGTGCACAAGCAACAAAAGCAACTTTCCAAAAAAGTCAAGACATTCATTTAATAAGAATAAGTGTTGCCAGATAATACCCAGCTATATAAGAGCATTCATCAATGTGTGTGATATAAAAACACACACACACACACACACATACCTGTGATTACACAAAAGGACAGTGGGGTTTTTTCTACACTTAGGTGCTGGATGCATCACAATTGTAGTTTCTTATTGCAGACATGAGAACTTTCAAGGAGAACTGAATTGCAATGCTTGATTACAGGCTAGCTCAGTACAATATCTGTATTATTTTGAGATAGCTCATCTGTGCAATTCCACGGTTTCCAATAGGATTTGCCTTAAGTTTATACAGCTAAGCAATCAAATATATTACTAGTATTGGTAGTATCATTTATCTAACCTGCGAGAAGATAGGGAGCCCGTATCTCCAGCTGGAAGTTAAACTCGTAGTCCATAGAGTTGATTGCCTCCTCGTCCAGCAGTGAGGCCAACCACAGCTGAGGGGAGTTGGGAGTTTGATCGTGAGGACTTGAGGCACAACTGTGCCTGTCACGCCTAAAATTAGCAAAGCATAACTACATTAAAATGGAGCCATCCTGAATAAACATATACAATGTTATTATAGTAAGTTTCCATACAAAAGAACATTTGGGGCCTGAAGAGCCAGTTAACAGTGCAAAATCCAACTTCAAAATATACCAAATTTGAACATGTAACATGGTGTAATAGAACAAGACAGTGACTTTAATATTTTATTATTGTATCTGTTTTCTTACGTTCTGGAGAAGTTTGGGGATAGTCCCTGCTCCTCGTTGATGGTCCTCCGTACCCGAGGTGTACACACCGGTGGGGACGAGACACTGATGCCTCCGTTTGGCAGGGTGGACAGCTCAGAGGAGGTGCTAACCAGAATATGGACCGTCTCCATAGGAGGGATGATCCCGAGGTTAACCACTAACACTGTCCGCTCCAAATCCTCATCAATCACTATATGTCCTGTGAAACCAGAATGGAATTCGTCAACAACCAAATCTGAAATACAACTTAATGTTCAGATAAAGGGGGTGACAATGAACTTCTTAGTTTAGGTGTAGTACCACACTATGATATTATTGTTATAATAATATTACACTCCTCTGAAACCATTGTACTGTATTACTTCACCTGTATCTACCTAAACATTACCCATTATTATATCCGTAAAAACTGACCATCTTATGAAAATATGTTCACCTGATAACCATTTAACTGAAGACTTAAAGGCTCCAACAAATTAGTAATGCATTTCCATAAAGTTCTGGGAAAGAATGATGAAAACTTAAGCAGCACAGGCAGACATATCCCGGCTTTTAGTGTTTGGAATGATTCAAGCCTTGGATCCTACATTTCCCAGGATGCAACATTTCCCTTAGACCCTTCAAAATGTTCAAATTTGTGGTCACAATCCTGACACGAGATAACCTGAAGTCATAACATTAAAGCATTTTTAACACCTTTTAAGGTGATATTGATGCCTATTTATACATCCAACAAACAGAGCAACATTAACATGAACATGGAAGTCATGTATCGTACAACATGGCAAATGTAAGTTCAAAGGTCACTCTCTTTTAGTTTTGTTTTGGGATCCACCAAAACCTTGTGCTCCAATGCTCCAATTTGTTCACCAGCGCGTCACTAACTTTGTCTGTCTGTCGTTTGATGCTTAGCAGCTAGTGCACAGTGGGGTTATCTTAGATTATTTCACAGCTGCCTGCTGCTGCTAGAAACAGTGTTTCACACATAGTAATTTGATCCATTACTTATATAACAATATTGATTAGAGCGGCTTCAATCTTACCGCTGCCACTCTGGAGGGCTCCATTAGATGTGTTGCAGCAATCAACATAACAGTCGTCAATTTTTGCCTTGTCTTTGATTTGCAGTGTTATAATCTGACTCGATATCATCGACTCAAATCCCACAACAATAGAATTTTCCTCCAGTGGATAAATGAAGATACCTGTAAGGCAGTTGGAGAGGAAAAATTTAAATAAGGGCATGAACAAGAAGATGACCCATTAAATACATCCAGTCAATGTTTTCACAACAGTGTGTTTCAGGGCATAAGGTTGGTTTAAAGTGGCTAGCATTCACGTAGCTAAAGTGAACAACTTAGTTTCCTTCAGTGTACATACTCACCCTCAATGGCATGATCCTCAATATTTTCATAGGTCATAGAGGCTGTCATGGCCAGAGTATAACCCCTGACACAGGAAGTGATATCAGAGACACTGAGGGGCAGAGCGCTCCGGTTCTCCTTGTTAATTAGTCCAGGCATGGTGTTGGGTTCAGGATTCTGGTTTGTTGCAAGAAAATCATAATAGTAAAAATAAAATTATGAATGAATTGTGTAAAATATACTTTATAGTTGACACAACAATTGAAGCAATTATTAAAATGTAACTCATTACTATGAACTGTTATTTCATTATACTTATTGTAATAATAACAGAGTTTTATTGGATATTCATTATCAAATAATTTCTCCATCCAAGCAAGCTCAGCAGACTGCTACCAAAATGAGCCAGTTATCATAGCTAGGATTGAAGAGTAGCAATAGCACATTGTGGAAATACTCTGCTACAAATAAAAGGAATGCATTTGATATTTTAATGAAACGTATTGGCATCAAACTATACTTAAATCACCAAAAGAATAAGTACTCAACATGCAAAATGGTGCATTTCAGAATAATGCATATTATGTCATTGAATTACAGGAAGGCTGTTGATGCATTAATGTGTATGTTATTTTAATGTTGCAGCAGGTAAAGATGGGTCTTGAACTATATATACTGCCAGGGAGATTGTGAATTTTACCAAGGGATCAATAAAGTCTTACCTTTATCCACAATAATACATCATAATTTGTTTGTTGATATTTTTTGTAGGCCTTTATCTGCATCTGCAGAGTAACTAATTAAATGTATCAAATAAATGTATTGGAGTACAATATTTCCTTATGAAATATAGTGATGTAGTAATGTGGTAATGGAGTAGAGGTGGCCTCTTGAGTAGCATAAAATGGAAAAAAAGTAGTAAATGCACTTGGTTACTTTCCACCACTGAGCAACAACAATGTCAAAAGTTATTAATAATTAACCAACTAGCTGCTGATCTATGCGAAGACAGTATACAGACAAAATCTTTATTTATTTATTTAGCTCAACCAAACTGCTTGTTCTATGCTACCTACCTAGCCGGCTAACAAGCCTGTGAGCTTTAATTATAATTTAGAATGGAAGTAAAGAGCCAGTGTTAGCTACTATGGGTACTAGCTTCTGTTGGCCTGCACAACCTCAGAGAAAGACTGTTTGTCTGCTGATCTTCAGAGTTGTGTCTTTCTCTTCTGAATAACTTTGGCATTGTTGTTGCTTTAGCTAACTGATAAGCTTAGCATAAATACTGGCTAAGTGCTAACTGGCTAAATAGCACTGGTTGGACCCTGCAGGGGGCATGGGATCAACACCACTGTCATGAAAAGCAATATTATGAAAGGAAAAAGTGACATTATGAAGTAAAAGTATTATTAGAAAAAATATAATTCTGAAATAAAAAAACTTAGTAACCTATATGTGCACATACAGGGAATTTCACTCCTTTTTTGCATTGCATTGCTCTCAATTTACCCACACAGAAATAGACATAACAGCCAGGAACAAGGACAACAAAGCTGAACAAACATAGACAGGATGTACACAAGAGGGCTGGATGATTATGTACAGTCTTTACATGAAGAGATGTATATAATCTGCAGTGTGTAGGATTTGTATTAAAAGGGGAAGATGGTATGTACATATAGAAAATATTTGCGTTAGAAACTGTAAAATAAACAATCTATGAAGGGAGCTGTGGATGTTATTGGTGTTACAGGATTACTGTGTATGACTGAGCATCAGCAGACGGCCAAACTGTGCCTGGTTGTTTTTGCGTACCAGAGGGTAGAAGTTTGGTTGTGTCCAGGGTTAAAGGGTCTGCAAGGATCTTTCACATCAAACACGCTGCACGCTCTCATTACAGACTATAAAACTAGATGAAAGCAGCTTTCTAGATGACAATTCAGTCCAGAAGGTTTTTTATAGATATTCCAACCTCATTAATCTTCAAGGGTATGATGTCAAACCAAAGAGCCTTTGAGATGGTTGTACATTTGAGATAAAGGTCACAGCAATAAAACTAATTTAGGGTGATATCATCATTACAACACATAAACAATATAACAGGAAAGAGAGAAAAAAAACCCAATATTCAGTCTCATAAGAGGTGAATAAAAAAGAATCTTCAGATACATATCACTTAGGACGAATGAAGCAAGTAAGTTATACAACAAAATTATCTGTCGCTTCTGGGCCGTGTTTCATTGTTAATGTCGTCTCCTCGACCAGCAATCTAGGTTATATGCTGTCAAGGGTCTCCGCCTGCTGCACGACCAGAGCCCCTGCACACAGGCTCGATCGGAAGTGTTATGACGAAAGCAATTTCCATAGAGACAGCTCTGCTCGCTGGCTCGGCTGCAGACTGACCAGTTTAATGCCTTTATTTATGATGCTGTGACTGATTGCAATTGAAGCACTAAGCCATCTCTTTTCTTCACACAAAATCACATTCACTTGGAAAATTCTAAACAGGTTCAACTAATCTCCAAAGAGGCAACTCTCACACTCGGTTGCCACACAAGAGGTCCTTCAGAATCAATAAAAATTCAATCAGTCTTTCTCAAACCAAATTGTCTTAGTCAAACCAACATTGTTGCCCGACATGGTTATTCATGGTGAGGTCATTCAGATGTAATTAAAGTCTATTTAGTTGTCTGTCTCAACAGTGCCATCATGTGTCCAGTCAACAGACTCAGAAGCAAACAGGTAGACATCCCTTTGTCCCTCTATAAAAAACAGTCTCTTCGTACAGGTTGCTCCAATGCAAACTATCCCAATGCTAAAAATATGACAACATAAGTGATGTGATACAGACACTGAGCAACAGTAATGTGAATTAAAGATCCAGCTCATACATGAGGTGATGTGAATTCAAATTATGAATAAGTTAATTTTAAGCTTTAATGAAAAGCACGTTTGCATGAGCTGCATGACATGTGTTTTTCCAAGGCGTCCCTTTCTTTACGGTCTTTCAGCTTATAGTAATTTGTGTTAAAAGTGGCAGTCCCAGGATGCTTTCCTCCTGGTTGGCTCAGTCACATGAATCACCCTGCCACCCTCTTGGGTCTGCTAAAAGACCACCAAACCATCAACTCTCAACATTTCCTGTCAGCGTTGCCACACTTCTCTGCACTCATTAGTGTCAAAACAGAGAGCAGATGCTGTGGTAACCACCTGTTGAAACACAGTGTCTTGTATATCTGTTTACATTGTAAATCAAGATGCATCACCGTTAGTTTTAATCATCTGACTGGTCAACCTTTTCTTCCTTTCAAACAAATGACAGGGAAGTTTAATATATGCATCATCAGAGAGACATCATGCGGCATTAAAATGCATCTGATATGATCCCAGCATCAGACTCATTATCTTACCTTTCATTAGTGTCAACTGGGTATGCAGCGAGGATCTCTCTCTGTCAGAAGTCCACTTATCCTGAAAGATATCCCCCTCCTCTCCGACCTCTCTCAGCTGCCCTTTTTTTGTTCTCTCTCTGTGTGGCGGAGAGGGAATAGTAGTGTTGCCACAGGTGGTAGAAGCTACAGATGCAGCGGCCACATCGTTAGGTGGATGTACACTGTAAAGAAAAGAAAGGTAGGTAGCCCAGGAGCTGTTGCAGCAGTAGTTCAAATCAAGCACAGCAACATGTGGTTGCAAAAGCAGTTACATTTATTCTCCGCCTCCTCTTTAATCTCCTCCTCCCTGTGGATGCTGGATTTGGAGGGTTTTGAGAGAGAGAGAGAGAGAAGGGAGGGGGGGGACGACGACTGAGACAGAGTGTCCAGTTCTATCAATAAACATCCCCTTCCCATTCAAAGCATCAGCACCACCCACTCACTCCAGCAGCCCTCCCTGACATCGATGACAACCGGAACCATCCAGGTTTTTCCTTTATAATACCTGGGGATCAGAGTATATGACATGTACTGTAACACCAGGGGAGTGATTAAAAAAAGGCTTGGAGGGACAGACGGGTGGGTGAGGGAGCAATACATGTCTCCCTCATATCACCTATTATCTCTCTCTCTTCCTCCCTTCTGTGTGATTGGAAAAGCCCTCAATGTTGCAAATCCAACGTGGGTGCTTGGCTGTCTCTATGTTTTTGTGATTACTTGGTTTTATCCATCTGTCTTCTTGAGAGGTTACCATGACAATAAACATGTGTTTATATAGTCATTTTTTGTAGACGTGAAAGCGTAGATGGTGTCTGTGTGTTTGTGAGTGTGTGGGTCTGGGTGGGTTGTCTGAGACTCAGCATCCGCCTTCAAATTGAATTAACTTGCAGCCAATAAAACCAGGTCTGCACCCCCCCCCCCCCCCCACCCTTTCCCCTCTCTCCTTCCCTCTCATTGTCTATCTGTTTCTCAACCTCTCAAACATGGTCTCACACACACACACACACACACACACACACACACACACACACACACACACACACACACACACACACACACACACACAAACACACACACACACAGGCACCATCTAAATTTTCACATCTACCAAAATCACACAGCACATTCACTTTCTCTGTCTCATAACAACCAAATAGAAGGGTTAAAGGCAAATTCAAGGTAAAAAGGTTATTATTTATGTAACAAATAGTAACATAACGTGGCTGCAGCTAAAGATTATTTTGATTTCATATTTATATGTAGATTATTTTCTTGATTTATTATTTGATCTATAAATCGTTGTAAATAGTGAGAATTGCCGTAGAACATTATTAAAGCTCAAGGCGATGTAATTAAATTGTTTAAATAAACTTAGTTTGGGATCACATAAGACAATGAACACAAGCGAATCATCATATTAGATAAACTAGAACCGGAGATCATTACTTAGAGGATTGACTCAACAATTAGTCGATTCATTGTCTCAGCTCTACATTGAACAGTGACATGTGTCCTCTTCAAACACAAGGTAATCAAGCATGTTGTTAATTGGTGGACAGGAAGTTAGGATGAATGATTTAGGTTTTTTTATACAATTTTTCTCAATTGATTAATCAAATTTGGTGCTGCATATTATGTTATAGTAAATTGAATATTTTTAGGTTTTGGATTGTTGGTCAACAAAACAAGATATTTTCAGGACAAATTGTGATGGACATTTTTCATTACTTTTGGACATTTTATAGGCAAAACGATTAATCGATTAATTTAAAAAAATCTAAACATCAAAAACATCCAAGTGTAGGTTATATATAGAAAATAATAATCAATTAGTTAAAATTAGTTTAAAAAATATGCAGAATGATCAATACTGGCTTTTCTAGATACTTTACATGACATTAGGCCTAAAAAATACACTTAAACTAAACTTGAATTCGAACAAACTTAAATTCATACATATTGATACACATAAAGATTAAAACAATTACTTTTATGGAGAAACTAAATCACCCTACACTTTAATTGACAATAATAGAGTAAAACATAGTTTAAAATTGAAAACAAATTATAGCAATATGTTTTTTTAATTGATTATTGATCATAGAGCTGCGTTAAGTATATTTAATTGAACTGATAAAATAACTTACTACATAGTAGTTCTTTGTCGATAATGTGATTGTTGTGTCAGCAGGTTCACTCTACAAACAGGGTGGGGATACTACGTTGCCTTCAGGTAGTAATTATAAACTCCGTAAATAGTTCATTACATGCATTCAAGTGTTTCTTTTACGATATCTAAACAAGTGAACAGAGCCATTTGTTTCACATTTGCATAAAGAAGATCACAAAATAATTAGCAACATATTTTAAAGCCAACAGACGGATTTAGAAACTTAATTGTAAATCTCAATAATGATGTTTTAAGATTAAATACATCTTAAAACGTTTCCCTCCACGCAATATATGCCACGGAAGTATGGTTAACATTATTTGACGTTAAAATAACCAGTACCGTGCTATCTCCCGGCTATTTGTCACTTTAAATTAACTGCTATCGGTGGCCTATCTTTGGGAGAGTCAACATTTCCGATGCGCTTGAAGGCAGCATCAGTGGTGTGGTCCAGCGGGTCGCGGTTGGTCCAGGTCAGGAGCTGCGGCACGTCGTCACTTCACTTTGACGCACATCATTCACGCTGACATCAAACTTTTGATTAAAAAAAAAAGAAAAAAAGAAAAGTGTTGTTTGTTTCGAGAGAGAAACTCACAGTTAATGTTTGAAAATGTCTGAAGACTCATGGGCAGTTGCTGTCGACGTTCAAGAAGCTACAACTCCATCCGCACAGGTACGTTTTAAAAGATGACACCTCCCAAAAAGTTGCACCAAACACGCTCATTAGCAGGTTAGCTCATCTGCTACCTAGTTAGCTGCTTCCACATCATTACATCATTTTTATTTATTTTTCTCTAACCAGTTGGACTTCTCAAGAAAAGTGGATCGAGTGTGTGTTCCTCGTAACATAAGAGGAGACATAAATGGTAACTTAATTATTATTATTATTAATATATAAAACTACATCATTGTACTGCTGAGTTGTGGTGCTCCACGTGTTTTTTTGGTGTTTGTTCCCCAACCTGTGCAGGCAACATTGGGCCGGAGAAGATTGAAAATGAAGGTTTGAGGAAAGATGGGGACAAGGTGGACCTGGCTGAGCAGTCCCTGTTGAATAAGCTGATCCGCCGCTCTCTGGTGAGGAACAGGAACCAGGTGGAGGTCCTGCAGAGGGACCCCACATCCCCTCTGTTCTCAGTGAAGACTTTTGAGGAGTTGAGACTGTAAGTGTGGCAGTGATTTGACTTTAAAACATAAATATATACAGTACCAGTCAAAAGTTTGGACACACCTTCTTATTCAACTACTTTGAAGAATCTAAAATATGAAACATATTCTGGTTTGTTGAGCATTTGTTTGTTTACCACATAATTCCATATGTGTTCCTTCATAGTTTGGATGTCTTCAATATTAATCTACAATGTAGAAAAAAGAAAGAAAGAAAAAACATTGAATGAGAAGGTGTGTCCAAACTTTTGACTGGTACTGTATATGTATATCAATTTGTCTCTCTATCAGTCTATATGTTGCTTTTTTGTTTTTGTTTTTTTAATACCAGCCTGTATTCTTTGACCCTAAAAGGTAAGCCCGTTTATTTAGTCTTTTCGAGAAGCCAACAGTTCACCTTCAACAACTTTGAAGAATCTGAAATATAAAACATATTCTGGTTTGTTGAGCATTTGTTTGTTTACCACATAATTCCATATGTGTTTCTTCATAGTTTGGATGTCTTCAATATTAATCTACAATGTAGAAAAAAAATAAAGAATAAATAAAGAAAAACCATTGAATGAGAAGTTGTGTCCAAACTTTTGACTGGTACTGTATATATATCAAAAGATAAATAACAACCATGTAAGATAAACAGAAATGGTATACCACGATTTTTTAATTTTTATATCATCCTTCTGACACTTAATTATTGTTACATTGACTTAATCAATAGAAAACCTGAACTGCTGAGGGGCGTGTACAACCTGGGATTCAACAGACCCTCAAGGATCCAGGAGAATGCTTTGCCCATGATGTTGGCACAGCCGTGAGTTCATTCCTACTCTTTTAAAATGATGTAAAATGATCAGTCTCTTTTGAAAAGAAAACTCCTTGAACTCCTTGAAAATAATAAAAAAAAAATCCCTAGACCTGCTGCCGACACTTTCAAATTCCTTATTTTGTTCAACCAACAATCCAAAACTCAGTTTATAATATTCTATTTCTGAGAAAAGCAGTCAATCCTCACTACTGAGAACCTTGAACCAGCTTGAAAAATGACTTGTAATATTAATCAACCATCAAAAGTGTTGCTGAATGTTCTAGCAATCAGCACTAATTCAATTAAATGCAGTTCAGTGCAGGATTTGGCTTTAGTGGATAGGATTATAGCTTTTGGTGCCAGTTCTAGTACTTTATAAACAATTTGCACATCCATTACTTTGCTACTCTACACAGCTAATTGTAAACTATATTTGAAACTATGACGTTGCAGTATAACGATGATAAGAACACGTAAAAGCTATTTTGGCATGAAGTTAATGTTCTAGGGCTGTGACTAATAATTATGCTGATCAGTTAATAGCAATTATTCCCTTGTTTCATTGTTGGGCTGTAAAGTATTACAGAACTGAAAAAGACCCATAAAAAAAGTGCCTGATGTTACGTCATCAAACATGTTAACATTCTTCAGGGTTGATGAAAAATTACTTTAAAACGATTTAAGCGATTATCCAATCATTTAAATTAATTTTTTGAGCTCCAAATGGACTGTAACTATTGTCCTTGAAGTAGTTAATAAATATATATAAAAATGTCCCTTACATCAGGTTTGTCTGATTTATCCCCATCTTTATGTGTGTCTATTTCCTCCTGTTCCAGACCTCAGAATCTGATCGCCCAGTCACAGTCTGGCACGGGTAAAACTGCCGCTTTTTCTCTGGCCATGCTCAGCCACGTAAACCCAGAAAATAAGTGGACTCAGGTAAGCACAACAGGAAATCTGCAGAGCCAGCCAGTGTTTGGCTCTGCAGTTGTAGACGTTAACATACACTCAACAATTAAAAACTGTTTGGTTGTTTCAGTGCCTTTGCATCTCGCCAACATACGAGCTAGCTCTCCAGATTGGTCAAGTAATCGAGCAAATGGGGAAATTTTGCCCTGAAGTGAAACTGGCCTACGGCATTCGGGGAAACAGAAGTAGGAATTTGACCTTAATTCTTATTTCGTCTGCTCATATTGGCAGCACAAATGGTATTTGATGTCCTTAGAGAGCCAGAGTTGTTTATGTCACTACATGGATTTCTGCATTCTGTTCAGTGGAGCGAGGCATCAAGTTGCAGGAACAGATTGTCATTGGAACACCAGGCACAGTCCTCGACTGGTGCACCAAGTACAAGCTTATTGACCCCAAGAAGATTACTATGTTTGTGCTCGACGAGGCTGATGTGATGATCGCCACACAAGGTCATCGGGACCAGAGCATACGGATCCATAGGTGGGTTTTCTTTCAGGGAAACATGCCAACGATGAGAATAAGAGTTATGTCAGTCAACATGTTTTTCTTGTCACAATGTTTTTCCGGCTCTTCTTTGTATAAACACAGACAGCTGACAAAGGACTGCCAGATGCTCCTTTTCTCTGCAACCTTTGAGGACTCGGTGTGGAGGTTTGCAGAGCAGGTGGTTCCTGATCCCAATATCATCAGGCTGAAGCGCGAAGAGGAGACGCTGGACACCATCAAGCAGTTCTATGTGCTCTGTAGGGAGAAGGAGGACAAGTTCACATCACTCTGTAATCTATATGGGAGCCTTACCATTGCACAGGCCATGATCTTCTGCCATGTAAGTCAGCTGCTTTAACCCTTTGTAAGGCAGGACTGTAGGCCCTTCTTTTTGACTTGCTGAGGAACAGTTGGGCATTCATTTTAAAAAAAATCAAGTCAACGTTACAGGTGATTGTCTTTTTCAATACACCTTCCCTACAGTTATTAGAAATGTATTATTCATCCTCTGCCCAGTTAGAGTACATTCCAACTTGGGGTGAAAACTGTAGTGTTCTTACTGGAATACAGGCTAAGACCAGTAGAGAGAGTTCAATGTAGTCAGATATAGAGTAACTTACAAAAGGTAACTGCTACAGTGATCATGTAGGCAATTCACAATGGGATCACTGCTTTGGTTTTAGCTCTTTATTTTTAAATCGATCTGGCAACCTGAGCTTGCTTAAATTTTGGAGAATTGGAGCCTTTTTTAATTTAATATTGCTTAAATGTACTGTACTACTCAAGAGAGAGAGAGAGAGAGCTTATGTGGACAAAATAGAGAGAGGTGGCGTGTATGGACAGAAGTGTAGTCGTGATACAAAAACTTCCTTTGATCATGAAGCCCAGTGTTACTTTACAATTATGAAAAACTAAAGTAAACTGACAGATAAGATGTGTATTTATCACAAATTAATATTTCCAGTTCCAGGAAAAATGTCCCCCGACAGGAAGAAGTTTGTTCAGCTGATACTGGTCTACTTTTTTTTCTTTTTTTTTTTTTAGACTCGCAAGATGGCTTCTTGGCTGGCATCAAACCTGATCAATGAGGGGCACCAGGTGGCATTACTGAGTGGAGAAATGACAGTGGAGCAGAGAGCTGCCGTGATCGAACGCTTTAGGAACGGCAAGGAGAAAGTTCTGGTGACCACAAACGTGTGCTCCAGAGGTGAGGGGAGAGATTTTAAAAATACATAAATCTTCCTGTTCTGAGGTCTCACACCCATTTGTGGTTCTGTTGATTACAGGTATTGATGTGGAACAAGTGTCGCTTGTGGTCAACTTTGACCTCCCTGTGGACATGGATGGGAAAGCAGACAATGAGACGTACCTCCACCGCATTGGTCGCACGGGACGCTTCGGCAGGAGAGGATTTGCGGTCAACATGGTTGACAGCAAACGCAGCATGGATATAATCAACCAGATTGAGATGCATTTCAGTATGTTCCTGTTTGTTTCAGTTTAATCATGTGGAACAGGAAATATAAGGATCCTAACGTTACTTTTATCTCTCCATCTTTCTCCCACAGACCGGAGAATCACGAAACTTGACACCAGTAATCTGGAAGAAATGGAAAGCCTGATCAGCTGAAGGCTTTGCGACGTGCACAACGCAATACTGAAACAGTTTGACGTGTTACCTCAAATGGGACTTGAGTTCTTTCCTGGGTTTATTGTTTGCATTTTTATTGTTTACAGAAGAGAGATGCATGCCAACTTATTTCATGGCAGTTATTTGTGCCAAAGTTTTTTCATTTGATGTGTTGGACTTTGATTGATCACTTAAGTCACCTTAAGCCCTTAAACTGTCTTCCAGAGACTATAAACCAACCACTATCTGTTAAAACAGCATTTAAGAAGGGTGGAGATGATACTACAGTCGATGGTTTGCAGTGTTGCGTTTGATTATCTAAAGTGAATTATTACTGTAGGATTGGGGGGGGGTATAAGAATGTGTCTGATCTAAATATCCTTGAGTGACTTGAAGCATTCTAAGGTTTAAATGCCTGTTTCAGCCAAAGTGGTAGCTTAGTTTCCAGATAACTTTATTTGATGTTTGACTGTGAAGCCAGAGCTGTTGCTCTTTTTGTGTGGATAAAAAATAAATAACTATTGTTGCATATTAAACTTGTTCGGTTTCTTGCAGTTGAAACGCTTTCTTTGCATGACAGAGAACAGGTGTCGGCATTGTTTCAAGTAAGACCATTCCATAAGTGCATCTAAAAGAATGAATCAGTTGCTCAGTATCTTTTATTAAACACAATATAATGAAAATATATTTCTTCAGGTAGTATTCAATATGTTCAAAAGATAGGAAGATTGTAACCCCCAAATTCTCTGCATTTAAGTGTGTGATTGGTCTGTTTTTACATTTTCCAGAGTGAGCAGGAGATTGATTCGTCACACCATGGTACATTCACTCTTCATCAATAACTCACAGCTTTCATCCATCCAGAAATCATTTTATGGATCCAATCAGTGCCAAAACATATAAAAGGCGTTCTTTCTCAGAACAGATTAAGGGTTGTTTGCAGATTATTTTTTTCACAGTGGCCACTTTGACTCAAAGAAAAGCGCAGGTGTTACTAATCACAAGGATGGCATTGTTCAGCCGTAATTTTAATCACTCCTGTGCTTTCCTTCTGCGGCATGAAAAATATCTTCTGTGAAAGAGGCCTACAGGTTTCCTGTTTAGGGTGCAGTAACCAATGTACCTTTTGTCCCTGCATGTTACGTTTTCTAAACAAGTGACTCGGACATAAAAGTCTGTAAAATCAATAACCAGTCACAGGATTAAGTATTTGTGTTTACTACAGCAGGGCAGTACTTATAGTATAAAAGTAAAGTGATGAATTCACCTTATATTGGCATCCTAATTAAAGCATATTTGGCATATAAGAACATCAATCAAAAAAGAAAAGATGTGAATAATTGCAACAACCCAATTTTGTTGCTGCATTTGTCAGCAGCATTTCGTATCTCTTATGCTTTGATATTAAATGCCATATAAAAAGAAATCAAACTTTGTTAAAATCAATAACTGACAGCAGATAATTTCTTATTTTACTAATCACCAACTGTTTTGACTGAAACAGAACATACTTGTTATTTTAAATGTCCTCGTAGTCCAACCGTGGTTATATACAGCTACTCAGGATAAGTTTTAGTGAGTATTTTAAGCAGTAGTGCAGCAAACAAGTTACCAGTTAGATGCATTAGTGGACCTAACGGTTCTGAATTTCCAATAGTCAAAAGCTCCAAAAAATAAGATTGTGTATAATTAAAGATTATCTCAAGACATGTTGTAGGACAAAAATAGAAAAAAATGGTAAAAAAATTGTAACGGTCTACAAATAATAATAGTCTAGGAATAATAATTTAGTCCAATATGGATTTTCCACAAAAAAAAGTTAAATCACCTAGTAAAAAAAATCACATTTATAGCACATCTAGACTTATGAAGCCCCACGCATACTGAGAGATATATTTATCTTTTGTACAACATATCTTTTGCATACAAAATCCATATAAGAGAAAAATGTTTGAAGGTCTCTGCTGCTTCTCCCTCTTTGAAAAATCCAGAATCTCTGAATAAGCAAATATTATTCATCTCAGAATTTGAACTGCTAGACACAAAATAACTTCTGCAACATACAATATTCTGCAAAGGGAGGACGTGGAGGGGGATGTTAAATACCACTTGAAAATGAATTAAGCTCACTAGTACTCCTCCACACTTTCATTCTGTGAGATGCACAACACCGATCTGTTCAAGATGCCACACTGGGCCAAGGTCATATCCATGTCTGTGAAGGTCCTGCGTGGCAGATCCATGGTCTCGATGGAAGCCTCTCCATACTCCGCTGCATACATGAGCTCTGCACTGGATCTCACCATCAGCAGAGTGTCTGTGGGTTCAAAGTGCTGCTGAAACCTCCTACCGCATGGTGCTCGGATAGCTAGGAGCAAACTGCCAGCTTCTTTGGTCATTATCGGTCCTGGGTCAGGAGGCTTAGGCCCAGCTCTCTTGCCCACTTCAGAGCTGCTGGTCCGGGTCACATCCTTCACTGTGGGTGGATCCGGCTCCTCGTGTCTCTGCTGCAGGACAGCATCATCAGACAGGCTGAGCTTGGACATCTTCTGGTCCAGGCTCCCCACATCTGACTGCCTTCTCCCTATAGATGGAAGCACCTTGTACTTGTTTAAGGACTGCGTTGGAGCTGCAGGGGAGTGCTGCAACATCTGCAGGACCCCATCCTGGCTCAGCTGGCTGGGCCACATTATGGGCTGGGACTGGGAGCGTAGGTTTCTGTCCGGCCTGCTGTGCATGGGAGAATCTGGAGACAAAGGTGGCCTCTGCAGAGAGTCGTTAACAGCCGGTCTGCTTCGCCCTTTGGAGGACTTTGGCCTTGTTAAATGCATCGATATACTCTGTCAGTGAACACTCACAGCTGTTTCTTGGCTTCAGTCCTTCACAATAAGAGTCGAAGACAACCATACCCTGATGCTTAGACGCCGCTTCACTACATAGTAGGATAGATTCGTCCGACAGTTGAGGCTAAATTACGTAAAACGCAGAAAAATGCCGTTTGTGCGCCTTCCTTCCATCCAGTTCCTGCAGGAAGTGGCTCTCTTTAAGCGTCAGCGAGGTTGCTATGACAGTCTGGTTGCCTTGACGACGATTTGTGGTTTGGAGTCGAGGAGACCCCTGGTGTTGGACGTGCGCAACTGCAGCTACAGATTCTCTATTACAGCCCCAAAAACATATTCAACGTTGTTTCATCACCTTCATGCTTCATGACTTTTCTTATATTTATTTGAATAATTTATAAACATGATTTTGAAATCAGTCCACCACAGCAAACTACACATTAGCTCTGTTTAATGCAATACAAATACACTGTGCAATAATAGTTATAATAGTTATTCTGTCTGTATATATAATATTTTAGTTATCGTGGATTCTTTACTGTTTTTTATTGCTCATTTGCTTATTTATAATACTTATTTTGATCTTGTTTTTTTTTTTACTATGTCTCTTGTTTTGCACTATCCTCTATGCTGCTGTAATCCTGTAAATTTCCCCGCTGCGGGACTAATAAAGGATTATCTTATTTTATCTAATCTTTAAGACCCAAGCTCTAAAAGCGGTGGTGGAAGAACATATTTTGTCACCTAGCTGAAAAAACCCAAATACATCAAAATGTATTCATTGATTTTAATTTGTTTCATTAATCTGAATCTGTGTAGGAATAGGTAACTAAGGTTATCAAACAGATTTATAAAACAATATTTCCAGCTGACATGTACAGTGCCAGTCAAAGGTTTGGACACACCTTCTCATTCAACTACTTTGAAGAATCTAAAATATGAAACATATTCTGGTTTGTTGTGCATTTGTTTGTTTACCACATAATTCCATATGTGTTCCTTCATAGTTTGGATGTCTTCAATATTAATTTACAATGTAGAAAAAAAATTAAATTAAAATAAAGAAAAAACATTGAATGAGAAGGTGTGTCCAAACTTTTGACTGGTACTGTAGTAGTAGACTAAAAAGAGGCAGAAAACTGTACCATAAATATTTACATAAGCAAAGTACTTGAGTGAATTTACTTTGTTGCTTTCCACCAGGGTGTAAAACACAGTTATATACAATGCCCATTCATATGCTTTAAATCTGTGGTTGGTGTTGAAAGTACTTTATACACAGCACTACTACTCCCAAATTACTATTAAATCTATTTGGACTTCCGTTATTGGAGTTTTATAACTGCTGGTTCATAAGAAAAAAGAAAGTTATACTGTAACATCACTATGTAGTGACCGCTACATTGACAACCATGAACACCGAATTATAAAAACATGACACAATCAGAGTTAACTTATGTCCTCATTTACTTAGGAGTAAAGGTAACAAATTGAATAAATACTAAATTGTAATCAAACAAAACACAAATTCACAATCATTAATCAAGTGAACGATTTTTCATTATGAGACACTATTTATACATTCTATAGTATGTATAATATGTATATATTACAATACATTCTTGAGAAACAATACACAAATCACTTCACATAAAGAACAACAGTGTATTTATGATTCATACATAACTGCAACTCTGAGTCTACTGCATACTAAAAACCTTTGTTTGCTTTTTTAATGTCTGAGATCAATTTAATGCTGTTTAGAATCCTGTTACTCTAAGTGTTTTAGAAACTGTTTCGCTCCATTTAAGGCTGCAGTTTGTCATTGGTCTTTTAAATGCCATTTTTACAACAAGACCATAGAAATATGTGCAATATCTGGTATCATCCAATATCAAATGTATAATCTATCAAATGGATCTCGCAGTATTTGAATGGAATGTGGTATGAGAACATAAACCACCACCTAAAGGCCCTATTATTACATTATGTCAAACATGAATTTCTCTAATGCATAAAATCATGATTGGTATTGGTTCTAAATAGAGCAGCAACTAATAATTATTTTCATTATCAACTATCATTATCAATTTGCAATTAATTATATCTGTCAAAAAACAAAAAATACCTAAATGGGAAGCACATTTCTGTGCTGTTTATTTCAAAACCTGAAAACAAATATGTTGTTGTTTTTTTGTTTGGATAATAATACTTCAATAATTAATTGATTGTCAAAATAGTTGCAGGTAATTTTTTTAAGCTAATTTTGGAATAATTAATTAAAACAATCAGCTTTTAGCATTGAGCTAAGAATTAGGCCCCACTGTTCCCTTCATCTACTTAAATTAAAATAGTATACACCTACAAACAAATGTTGATTTTAAAAGTGGTCCTTTATAGATAAACATGCAACATTTTAATTGACTGTAGTTTTACATATAATAAAAAACTGGAAATGCAGAAGTTACAGATTAGTCTCAGTAACAGTATGCTTAATTAATAACACTGTGTAGATAATGAGCAACCCTTAAGTTACCAAAAAACAAACAGCAGCAATAGATTGACAGCCCTTGTAATCATGTAATGTACGAAGAGCCAAATAATGGAACTTTTTGCTCTCTATGGTAAGTCCATCAAGTTTTGTTGAGTGTAAAGTTCCTCTGTGATCTGGTACACCTCAGAGATAAGCGGTAGAGCTTCCCCTAGCTTTGCCACGACCTGCTCCGGGGGGCCCACATTCATCACTTCAAAGAAGGCAGGACGTCCCGGGAGCATGCAGAACGCCATGCCTGCAGCCGTGCGGACCACCCATGGGTGGTGCTGGGAAAGAGACTCATTGTAGGACTCTGAACACATGACAGATGTCTTGCCGTCCTCACTGCTGGTACGGAGGCGGTCCAGGAAGAGCTCCAGCCACCTCAGTGCACGGTGGAGCCTCAGAAGGGTGCGACAGCCGGACTCTGGATGGCTGCCTCTCTTGGTCAGGTCCACTAGTTGGTTCTCCACCTCATACTTGACCATTGACTGGATAGTGACATACTGAGACCCGTTCTCACCATTCAGGTGAGTCACCAGGATATTGATCTTGTTGACAGCATCCTTGGAGATGAAGCCAAAAACACTCCCCAAGCTGTTCAGAAATCTAGTAATTGGGATAAACAAAACAGTTTGTTAACACCTCACACCTGACACTTTAACTTTCAGCTGTGTGTAGCACGTACAATACACTTACTTTACAAGACCCCGCCACCCAGCCACGTAGTGTTCAAGATAAACTTCTTTGTTCTCCGACAAACACAACTTGAAAGTATCGAGCACCTCCTGTAAGCAGAACTTCTGGTCTTCTACAGTGCTCGCCATGGTTTTCTATGCGGAAGTGCTATCAACAAAACCCGATAGGCAACAAATTAATGTGACTAAAGCTCCCAACCAACTGGAGGTCGTAACAAATGTAAGTATTAAGGTGTGAGTCCAGACACCAAACACATTACCTGCAAGAAACAATCGAAAAACAGGTATTTTAAGTGGTACTCTTCATCTCACTGAAACGACAGGTAATTCCTGCTCGGAGCCGCCTCTACTGCGCCTGCGCAGACTCGAGCCGGAAAACACCGGGAATGTGCGACCCTGCCTTTAAAAATAAAAGCGCAGGCTTCTCTTTTGGACGGAGCATAGTGGTTACCATGAGATAAATTAACGACACAGGAACCACACACTCTGTGGCCTGACGTGACTGTTTTTTTTTACAATGATATAACGCAAAAAAACAGAGAAAAAGAGAAAAGCTAAGTGTTGTATCTGAATGGTTATGCCCTGAACATAGCCGTTCTTTAAACATTTAATATTGTTTCTGAAAACACTGGAATCAACCTGTAAAAAAACATGCTTTATTTAAACAAATGCAGAATGTAATCTGTCGTAAAACAAAGCACATCCGCTCAAATTTTTTGGTTGTCAAGTGTTGTGACATTTTTTTTGCAGAAAGGAGTTTTATTTTGAAAGCGGTTCCCGGAAGTGTGTAAAAAAACTAAAAAAACCTCGGTACTCGAAATGACCCACATGTATACAAGTCACATGTCTTTGTAAACAAGGTGTTTTTCATCGGGAGCAGACTGGCCTCCTCGGCTAACTGGTTTTCCCATTTTCTGTCTGCAAAACCAGTCTGAGAAAACATGCCTGAAATAAAAGTAACACCACTGGGTGAGTAACGTGAACGCCACAGTGGGGAGCTAGCCGCTGCTAGGCTAGTTCCGTCAACAACTAATGGGTCTAGAACTTTTTGACGTGACACATTCGCTAAATGTCTGGCGCTCTTTGAGCATTTTCTGGGCTTTCTCTCAACTCTACTGTTCCCTCTCCAAGGTGCTGGACAGGACGTCGGCCGCAGCTGCATCCTCGTCTCTATTGGAGGAAAAAACATAATGCTTGACTGTGGGATGCACATGGGATACAATGATGATGTAAGTAAACAACCCTGTATATACAGTACCAGTCAAAAGTTTGGACACACCTTCTCATTCAGCTACTTTGAAGAATGTAAAATATAAAACATATTCTGGTTTGTTGAGCATTTGTTTGTTTACCACATAATGCCATATGTGTTCCTTCATAGTTTGGATGTCTTCAATATTAATCTACAATGTAGAAAAAAATTAAAATAAAGAAAAACCATTGAATGAGAAGGTGTGTCCAAACTTTTGACTGGTACTGTATATATATCAAAAGATAAATAACAACCATGTAAGATAAACAGAAATGGTATACCACAATTGTATTCTTTGGTTTGGTTTAATTTCATAAATAACCTACACTCACATAAAAGTGAAGAAATAAAGACTGAAAATCAATCCAACATCAGAGCTACAGACGCAGAAACAAAAAATATAAAACGAAATAGCTAACACAAGCAAGTCATTATGCACTGAGTTGAAACATGACATAAAATGTTAGATTTTTTCCCTTTGAACATGATATAAACAAAGACATCATTACATTACATGAAAGTTGTGCCATTCAGATTTAATTCTAACAGAATCATATTATGAGGATACTCATTATACAATCTCTACAATCACCCATCCCTCGTTACATTTAGTCAATGTAATACATGTTTTTTAACACCTGCCGTTTCATCACCAGGTGTTTGCTTTAAGGGGTTTTGTTGGTCTGGCTAACCATCATTTTCAAATTAGAGTTGAATATTACGAAATGAATTGATTAGGCAATCTGTAGAAAATATTAGCAACTATTTTGAAAATCAAGTTATCACTTAATTACTTATAAAAAAAAATGTTTTAAACAAATTAATCAAAACATTCTCTAGTTGCATCTTCGAAAATGTGAAGACTTGCTGCTATATGTAATTGTAAATTTGAATATATTTAGGTTTTCATACATTGGTTGGACAAATCAAGATATTTTAAGACATTTTACCTAGACTAAACAATGAATTAAAAATATAATCTGAAGATTAATTGGTGATAAAAATAAGGACTGCGTTCTTAAAATAAAAATATAAAAGTTAAATCCATCTTCAGGACTCTTTATTGCATCTCCAGTGACATTTGCTAAGCACAAATTGTGAGTTTCATACGATTTAGACCTTGTGGAGAAGACAAATTACAGTCTAATCCAAATTGAATGCAAATCTGTATTGTCATTGCAGAGACGTTTCCCAGACTTTACATATATAACCCAGAATGGGCGTCTGACTGATTTTCTGGACTGTGTGATCATCAGGTTTGTTGTCCTAATATTCACAGTATGTAGTGTAACTTGTATCTCACCAATATGGACAGAATAAATAAAACAATCCAGGTTTTTCTTACATTGTTACCTATTCCTTTCTTAGCCATTTCCACTTGGACCACTGTGGCGCTCTCCCCTTCATGAGTGAGATGGTGGGCTACGATGGACCCATCTACATGACCCATCCCACCAAGGCCATCTGTCCCATTTTGCTGGAGGACTTCCGGAAAATCACCGTGGACAAAAAGGGAGAAACCAACTTCTTCACCTCGCAGATGATCAAGGACTGCATGAAGAAAGTGGTACCTTTGAACCTGCACCAAACTGTCCAGGTGCAGTACTCATATCATTTTTGAAGATATCCATTTTTTTATCATTTCTGCACCAGCTGCTCGTCTCTTTTGATGGCGAATCAAGCTGTTTCTGTTGTGCTGCTGGCAGGTGGATGATGAGCTGGAGATCAAGGCGTACTATGCAGGCCATGTCCTGGGAGCCGCCATGGTGCACATCAAAGTGGGATTAGAGTCTGTGGTCTACACTGTGAGTGTAAAAAAAGTCTGCACTGTATCAGAGTCAGTATCACAGGGTGAATTTGACAGACAAGATCCCAGAATAATGTCTTTTTATTTTTAGGGAGACTATAACATGACACCTGACAGGCATCTAGGGTAAGTGGCCTTTACTGGTTTTAATGATCATATGCTGGAGTTTATGCCTACAGTCTCTTCATCCTTGTGTTTGTGTATTTGCAGTGCTGCATGGATCGACAAGTGCCGTCCAGACATGCTTATCTCAGAGTCGACATATGCCACCACCATCCGGGACTCAAAGAGATGCAGAGAGAGGGACTTTTTGAAGAAAGTGCATGAAAGCATAGAAAGAGGAGGAAAGGTAATTTTCAGGGTTAGGGGAATTCTGTATTTCGGGGTCTTTACTATCCTTCTTATATTGATTGCATCATGGTGAGAACATTTCTGATTTTTACAGATTTTAGTAAGATCTTTGTTTTCTCATCTTTTCAGGTTCTCATTCCAGTTTTTGCCCTCGGAAGAGCACAAGAACTCTGCATCCTGTTGGAAACATTTTGGTAGGTTTGTTCTTCAAAATAAGCAAAATTCACACAAGCTGTCTTATATTAACTAAACATCAGTACAGGTTTGTGGCTGTAAATCAATATCTTTAAAAGCTATAAATAAGAGAGCAAAGATGATAGTGAAAGTGCTTTGTGGAGATAATCACTGGACCTGTATCAGTGATAACATATGTTTGTGGTTCATAATGGTTGATGTTGCAATTTAATAAGATAGTCTGGAATTTAAAAAAAGAAGTTCTCTTAAATAGCTGAATTAATTTTATTACCTTTGATAGAATACTTGTGGTATTCTGGATCAACTTTTTTTATAATAAGTGCCGACTCATTTGAAAGACACTCTAATTACCTCCTCTCCTCAAACAGGGAGAGAATGAACCTAAAGGCCCCGATCTACTTCTCCACTGGGCTGACGGAGAAAGCTAACCATTATTACAAGCTTTTTATAACATGGACCAACCAGAAGATTCGAAAAACCTTTGTACAGAGAAACATGTTTGAATTTAAGCACATCAAGGCTTTTGATCGCTCCTATGCTGATAATCCTGGACCTATGGTAAGTTGTTTTTTCCTCCAAAGTGTAAAAAGTTTCAGGATGAAAATTCAGTGAACTACAACAATATGTCCACTTTCAGGTGGTGTTTGCCACACCAGGTATGCTGCATGCTGGCCAGTCTTTGCAAATATTCAAGAAATGGGCTGGCAATGAGAAAAACATGGTGAGTCTCGTGAGAAAAATGGAAGATGTTTTTTAAAAAAATTTATTTAAAAACTGAACAACTAGTTCTGCCTCTTTTAGGTCATCATGCCTGGGTATTGTGTACAAGGAACAATCGGTCACAAGATCCTTAATGGGCAGAGGAAACTGGAAATGGAAGGGAGATCAACAGTAAGAGTTTTTAATTTCCCCTTCATCTGTGTCAGTTATTGAATCATACTGTATGTTATGGGTTGAACTATTTTTTTCAGTTCTGCAGATAAAGTAACTTATCCCCCTTTCTCTCATCCTTCTTGTGGCTTCTGTCTGCACATTCTGTTTATTAAGCTAATTTTCACAAATTAATACAAATGTGTATTGATTTTGAAGCACAGATGCAATCGCTAGAAGCAAAAAGCTTAGTTAGGCTATAAAGGGA
The DNA here is from genome assembly GCF_027596085.1 of Anoplopoma fimbria. Taxonomy (NCBI): domain Eukaryota; kingdom Metazoa; phylum Chordata; class Actinopteri; order Perciformes; family Anoplopomatidae; genus Anoplopoma; species Anoplopoma fimbria. The sequence continues at coordinate 17,695,818 of NC_072460.1, forward strand.
CAACAGCTCGCATCTTTTCACATCAACACCAGGAAGTTAAAGGCGGACTAGAGTTTGGCGTGAGGATGTTTAATAGTCACATTCATCTGCAAAATGTTACAATCTCTATAACTTATGTTAACCACAGACCTTGTTTCAGGCATCTAACCCAAAAAAACATACAAGATCCCCTTTGACTTTGAGATGAGGGAACTGGAAGTGCAAAAATGCCTTCTCATTTCCAGGCTTTAGAACTCAATCCTGCAGCACTCTATTTGTGAGATTTAGACAGTCAGGATAGTTGTTTTCACCTGCTTTCAGTCTGTGCTAAGATAAGCTAATTGTCTCCTGGATTTACCTCCATGAAACAGTGAAAACAAATATAAGAGTTTTCATCTAAATCTCAGCAAGAAAGCCAATAAGTGTATTTCCCAAGATATCAAACGACTACTTTTAGAATAGCCACAAAAAAGAAATTGTGTGTTCCATGTGAAAAACAACTATGGCTCAGTGATTGACCTAATTTTCTGTGATTCTTACAGTTGGATGTGAAGCTACAGGTGGAGTACATGTCCTTCAGTGCCCATGCAGATGCCAAAGGCATCATGCAGCTCATTCGCATGGCTGAGCCTCGAAACATGCTGCTGGTACACGGGGAGGCGGTAAAAATGGAGTTCCTTAAGGGCAAGATTGAACAGGAGTTCAGTAAGTGCATCTACATCCACATCAATACTGTTGGGCCCATCAAAAGTAATTGGTAAAAGTTTGCATGCTAGGAGGAGAAGGTGTTGTCAGTCCTGTTCATGTTGTTTTTTAAATGGCAGGCATAGATTGCCACATGCCAGCCAACGGAGAGACAGCCACTGTGACAACAAATCCCAGCGTGCCTGTGGATATCTCACTCAACCTGCTCAAGCGAGAAATGGCTCTCGGAGGTATGTTTCGTTGATTGTTAAGAAAATAGTTTGTTTAATTCACAACCTAAGGAGTAATAAAATGGCACAAAGTTTGTCTTAGGTGATGATGGCTTACAGGGGGCCTACACAGTTTCAGTTTCAGAATTCTGTTTGATTCTGACATTCAGATAAGACTTAAGTAATGTTTGTGTACACGGCCAGTCATCTTGTCCCGTGCCACCTAAATATCATAACCCAAATTGGTTTTCTTATTGACAAATGTCATGTATGTGAGATGATAGACTCTTTAACCAGAGAAAATGAGAAGTCAAGTATGAGAAGTAAGGACAGTACAACAATGGTTTTTCATACTTCTTCTTGACTTTTTGTCAAGTTTCCAAGACTTGTCTGAAGAATGTGACATATGTATAATTCCTATGGCAATGCAGGCATAGTAATGAAGTTGTTTCCATGTCTGTGCCATTATTACAAATTAGCCAACACCTTACATCTCAAATTTGTATATAATGTCAGACTAATGTTGGTTAAATTGATCAGTTCCTCATTATTTGAAACATTTAAAGTATAATACTAACTTCTTCAAACCGGCGACCATTCATAACTGTTCGGACTTCTTCTTCCTGAGCTGCAGCTACCTGACAATGTGTAACACAGCAGGTTGCCAGTTACAGGTCAGGTATCTGCTCTTTCTTCATAATAACCTGCTGAGATCTGTGAACACTTCAGCAACCCGCAAATGTACGCCTAAGATTTTATCTGTTTATTTTCTTGTTTATTTATTTATGTTCTAAACCATTCTTGTGTTGAAGGGCCGCTTCCTGATCCCAAAAAGCCCCGTACCATGCATGGAACCCTGATCATGAAAGAAAACGTAAGTTCACATACGTCTGACTATATGTCAGTGCGGTGGTTCTGTCGCTATTGAACTTTCTTAATACTTATGTGACCAGCAGTCTAGTGGCATACTCAGTTATCACATTCAACAGATGATGATTGAACTCCTTGTTGTCTTTCCCTGAGCACAGAGTCTGAAGCTGGTGTCGTCAGAGCAGGCCCTGAAGGAGCTGGGCCTCAACGAACATCAGTTACGCTTCACCTGCCGCGTGCAGCTCCAGGACCCGCACAGCGACCCAGACACACTTCACAGAATCTACATACACCTCAAGAGGTGAGTTTATCACTGCAGAACGATGAGATGCACTGGGCCTCCTGCATCGTTTTCTGAGAATTAAGCTATTTGATCTTATCTCCTTTAATCCCGGATGCTTGTGGTGTGAAAGATGTTTCATTTATGTATCATGGAACATGTTTTATTTCCACTGCATTTTGTGACAAGTAAGGTAACGTCTATTATAAACTCTCGCTTTTGCATTTCTCTGCTTCAGCGTGTTGAAAGGTTACACCATCCAGCACCTCCCCGATGGTACAGTCATGGTGGAGTCCATCGTCATCAAAGTCTCCTCCTCTGCCGAAGACCCCAACACCAAGGTCCTGCTACTTTCCTGGAGTTATCAGGTAAAACATTTTCATCGTCTTTGCGTCACTGATTTCATTTTACAATGTCATCTAAATGGTCTTTTAAAAACTTTGCACATTATAGCTGTTTTAAGACCAGATCTTTAGTGTCCCAAAGGAGGAAATTCTTTAAGCAGCAAAACAACATAAACACAATAACAAAACACAATAGGAAAATCAAACAGATCAGATATAAGGCCATTACAATACGTATGATAAAATATTAATAATAATTAAAGGGTCTGGGGGTTGTTTTACACCCACTTTTCTTGACATTGAGAATGAAATCAAGGTTACTTACTTGATCTTTTCTTTTAATAAACAAGGAATCAAGTTGAGATTTAATTTATTTTTTATTCCACTCGGCAACAAAAACTTTTGTGCTTTTTTTTATAGGAGGAATTCATTTCCGCTTTTGCTCCTTTAAGAAGGTCTGAGAGGGTGGTTGTGATGTTTTTCTCAAGCTAGTCAACAAATCTTTGTTTTTTATAAATGTCTCAGATAGTGATCATCACACTCCACTGTACAAGATTGCTGATGAAAGGCCCATCTGATGACTCATTTCTGTGAAGCTGACAACCTCTGTGTCATCTGCAAATGAACTAAACAGGAGGGTGAATAAGGCATAACCCTATGGGGATAAATAAAAGACTTGCAAAAGTTTTTGTGCCCTCAAGGTGCTTTTTGAGACAGCTAAGCAACAGTGATGGCTGCATCATCCAGGCCTCTTTACGAATAGCAATGGGTCAAGTAGACCCTCAACCATGATGAGCAGCTGTCAGGTCCAAATGTATGTAGGATATTTGAATATTCAATAAAAGTAGGTAACTAATCACTAAGATTTTTTATGCAAAAAGTTATGCCAAAATGTGCTCCCTTTTCATTTAAATGAAAAAAATGATTATTAAAACTCAGGCAGCCCACACTACTTCCTGTCCTGGATCCTTATCGCCACAGCACCTGAGTGGTCCGGTCTGACTGCACTGCTATACATCAGTTAAACAATCTTCACATGCCCTCATGGTCGTCTTAAGAAAGGTTGAACAAGAAGGGAAAACTTATGTGGGATGAGTAGGGGGTCTGAAATGAAAGTTGAAGGTGGGGAAACCTGCCTGTTGAACTGCAGTCACTGCGAAATGGAAAGGGAGTGGTTTCTGTGGCTTTATGTGCTTCCGGCAAAGCACAAAGGTTAAAAATAAACGTGGTGAATTTCTGCCTCGACTCTATCTTTAATTCTCTCAGAAAAGTCGTACAGATACAATTGCGACTAAATGGAATACGACAGTTTGAGATAGTGTTTGAGATATAATCAGGTACTCGATAAGAACTTAAGTAATCAATTGTGGTAACTGTTTTAGGATGATCTTTACCTCTGTTCTCTGTAAGCTTCAATGTTGATGGCACATCTTTAACATGTTATTCTTTTAAAATCAATTTCATATATTACATTTTCTTTTAAATGGCTGTAAAAGACTACTAGTTTTACTAAATATATCATATCCTTTTATATCTGGCATGATAAGCCCAGGTCAGCACTGTCTTCCTAAATGTAGTGATGTTATGTCATTAATCACACCTGTGTATTTTCACAATGATGTTTACTATATCTGTCGAGTGAAACAAATAATTGATTAGATGGATAAAAAATGAAATGGCAACTATTCTGATAATCGATCAAGAATTCAACATTTATTTGTAACATACACAAGTAAGATATATACAGTAAAAAGTAATGCGAACACTGTAGAGATAAGAATAAAGAAATATAAGAATAATATAAGATACAACAATTCAAGTAAATTCATGTACATGTGAAAAACTTTAAATGATCATAAAAAGAATGCCAAACATTCACTATTTTCAGCATCTCAAATATAATATTTTTCTTCCTTGTTATGTTATTTCATTCTAAACTGAATATCTTTGGGGTTTTTTGTCGGACAAAACAACCAGTATAAAGACGTCACCTTGGGCTTTAGACATTTCTCAGGCATTTCAATATTTTCGGACATATTCCAGACCAAACAATTTATAGCGAACATTCAATCTGTTGGTTAAACTATAATGGTTGAGTTTTTGTTAATACTTGCTTTTTTTGTGGAATATCAGATGGTTTTACCTTTTTAGAATGCATGACATAATATATGCAAAAATTAGGGGTTGCCGTTCGCAACTGCTTAGTTTTAAGGTGTCGTCAGGTAAAAGAAAATTGGGAACCACAGTGCAATATATCAATGAGTTACTACTGAAAACTGTTTTTTGTCAGTCCTCTTCAATTTGTCCATGTACTGCTACCACTTTCGAGGTATCTGTGTTTATGTTAAAAACATGGTCCTTTTGTTTTTCCTTCTGATGCTTCTTCTTTGACTTTATTTTCTGGTTTTCTTTGTCAGGACGAGGACCTGGGCAGCTTCCTGTCAACTCTGCTGAAAAAGGGGCTTCCATCTGGACTCTGCTGAAATATCTTTTGTTCCAAAACTATGTACATTTGAAGGAAAAAAAACAAAACAAAAAAAAAAATCATGTACTCTCACTGTTTTGAACCTGGATTTGTGGAGGCTCAAAACTCCTTTTCAGTGCAGAGGATTACATATTTGTACCTGTAAACTTTGAATTTGCTCCATTTTACTGTTGGGATACTGATCTCTTGTGGACTTGTTTATAGACTGAACTGTACAAGATTAACTAAATAAGATACTTTAAGTCTGATTTGTCCCTTTATTTTGATGTACAAAGTCAGTTTCAATAAACAATTTTTTTTTTAAAGTTACATTTACAATCACTCATATAAGGAGATATATTTACAGTATGCATACACCGTTACCCAATGGTATATACACCCCTTCTTCTCCGGACTCTTCCCCACCATGCCAACTTAAACTGCTTCCATTTGCAGTGGTTGGTGGTGACGTAGTAAAGCACGGGGTCCAGGCATGTGTTGAGGATGACGAGCGCCATAGTGACCCGCCTGGCGTCGTAGATGACGTTTCCCAAGGAGCAGCTCTTGATGACCCCTTTACGTCGGAGGAGGTGCAGCAGGTACACCACGTGGTTGGGCAGGAAGCAGAGCAGCGTTATAGCCAGGATGGTGTAAATTACCTTCACTGCTTTTTGGGCTGTTTTAGTCCTAATCATGGAAATGCGCCTGGCAGCCAGCGGGTAACACACCAGGATGATCATGGAGGGCAGCAGGGAGCCAAAGATCAGACACACCAGGCTGTACCCCCCCAAGCGCGTGTTCCACTCTTTTGTGGCGAAATTCTCAAAGCAGCTGTGGTTTCCAGATATATCTGCCTTGGTTTCCAGGGGTCCCATGAGGACAAATACCAGCATGGCCACAACAAATACACACCAGAGCAACCCGCTCACAACCAGGGAGCATAAGGGGCTCCGCAGCCTCAAATAGGTGTGCGGGTGTACTGTGGCCATGTAGCGATCCACACAGATACAAGTCATGAAGCAGATGCTCAGGTAGATGTTGGCGAAGAACATTATCCCGGTGACACGGCAGGCGACATCCCCAAACACCCAGTTGTTTCTGTTGAGGTGGTAGTGGATCTTAAAGGGCAGGGTGCAGAGGATGACGGTGTCTGCCAGAGCAAGGTTGCTGATGTAAACACTGAAGGCCGTGCGGGGATTGATCCTGAAGGTGAAGAAGAAGAGGGCAGCCAGATTTCCTGGTAGGCCTATAACTAAAGCGAGGATGTAGACCGTTGGGAAAAAGTAGTACTGGTACTCTGCCGAGGGGGGAGTGCAGTCGTCACCTGACACATTCATCATTGCAGAGTGAGTGTTTTGTCAAAGGAAAGTCAGTGAGCGTAGGTTGATTCTCACAAACGCTGCTGCATCTGTTACTGTAAAAACACAAACATGTTTCCATTCAGAGTTATTCCACTTTTACTTTTTCACTTCCTTTGAAACAAATCTATTTAGTTAACACAGGTTTTATGTCTAGAAGCTTACTACATTGTTCTCTTTTGTTCAGGTTTCTGAAAATGGGAAACGGGGGATATTTTAACACGATACACATTTACTCACACATGTTATTACTACTTTACATTTATCTAAAAAGAGGGTTTAGTAAAACAGAAATAGCAGTGACTCACTGATCACTTATAAAAATACATAAAAGTTACACTTCAAGTAGCATTCATGTGACTGTTTACTTTCAGCAGAAGATTTGAATCCTGAGGACTAAATCAGTTGTACGACGTGAAAGGGGTTTCACCACATTTTAACTTTTCTGAAACATCAGATGTATATTGAAATTTTTAAACAAATTAAATCTAGACTAAATACAATACTAAATACATATAAAACAAAAAGCGTTTAAGAAAAAAACACTTACCAAGTTACTTGACTTGACTTCTTTGTTTGATCTCCAATTGCAGAAAGCTGTACTGTATATTGAAAGCACGAGATTACAGCTTAGTTTTGTAACTGCACTTTGGTTGAACAACTCCTCTCAGAATACGGTGAAGATATAAAATGCAGCTTTCTTTTTTGCAAAGGCGTCATCATTTCCTGTTTCAGTGTTCTGTAGGAGTGGAGTTAAGAGAGCCTGATGACACTAAATGCATACAGTCTGCTTTTACATGTTTATCCCCTACATTTCCAGCAGTTGATGAGTGTATTCACAATTTGCGTCGAGTGAAATAATCACACAAAATGCACATAGAAGTCAAGCATGCTTCACATTTATTTTATACTAGGCCTTAAAGATTGGTTTTGAAGTAATTTTGGGCATGCAGGGTATCTTTAACGTGGTTCTTCAAGATTTCCATACACTGTATGATTGCTAATTGTTAGTGAAGTTATTGCAAGATATGGTGATGGATCTTTTGCTAACAAAATAATATGTTGTGCACATAAGAACAATATCTATGTCCTGTTGCATGATTAATATAGCGTTAAGTTGGTATTTGTATTCAACTTTATTTCAGACACAGGGTTCCATATAAAAAAGAAAACAACTTAAACTTTTTTTTGTTTGGTTCGTTATCCGGTTTGGGTCATTTGTAGTAACATTTCATACTCATCTCTCAAATGAGTTTATACAATTGTGACTCACCACATTTTGGTAAGGTTTGGTTACTGCTACCACTTCCGAGGTATCCGTGTTTATGTTAAAAACATGGTCCTTTTTCCCTCTGATGCTTCATCTTTGACTTTATTTTCTGGTTTTCTTTGTCAGGACGAGGACCTGGGCAGCTTCCTATCAACTCTGCTGAAAAAGGGGCTTCCATCTGGACTCTGCTGAAATATCTTTTGTTCCAAAACTATGAACATTTGAAGGAAAACTAAAAATAATTCATGTACTCTCACTGTTTTGAACCTCAGACACAGGGTTCCATATAAAAAAATGGTTTGGGTCATTTTAAGTAACATTTCATACTCATCTCTCAAATGAGTTGATACAATTGTGACTCACCACATTCTGGTAAGGTTTGGTTCCTAAAAATCTTTTTTCGCTTTTATTTTGAAAAGAATAGGACCGGATGTTGTTTGAGTAGTGCGGAACATGGAGTAAATAGAAAAGTAGCAGTGAGATATTTGAATGTTTTTTAGTTTACAGGCGAATTTTATGTAGCTAAATGTGATGAACCATCGGCTGCAACAGCTAGTTAAAAGGAACAGCTAGTTTACAATGCATTACTCGTAGACTGTATATAACAATACTAATATATTGAACTTAGTGTTGTGCTAAGCGAACCGAGCTATCTGAGCTGGCTATTGTTATTATCAACACGCCGTATAAATACAATAATAATTTAAATATGGATGAATCCACCGGAGAGGGAGCAGATAAATGTTATATCTGTCTGAGCCCCTTTGAAAAGCAGATGATAGCCTCTCTGGAGAACTGCCAGCATGTCTTTTGCCTTGATTGTTTACTCCAGTGGTCCCAGGTAAACAACACTTCACCTGTCACTCCTGTCCAGCTAAATATATCCATTCATGTTTCAATGTTCTTTTAATAAATTAATTTGATAGCTGCAGTGATATGATATCATAGTTCAATACCAAACCAAAAGCCATTTGAGAAATAGAGCTGAATGATTCAAATATTTACTCAGTTACAATTGTATTAATCAATTCATCTCTTTTAATCAATTAGATGCTAAAACGTTATCTGCCTCCAGCCTCTCAAATGGGAGGATTTGCTGCTTTTCTCTGTTTTATATCATTGTACATGGAATATATTTGGGCTTTAGACTGTGATATCAAGATGTCACCTTCGGCTCTCTGGAGGTGATGGATTCATTGAGGAAAAAAATAATGAAAATAATCGTTAATTGTAGCACTATTACATAATATATGTATCAGCCTTCACTTTGGTAAACAACCTTTTATTTTCCCTGTACAGACTGTGAATCAAATTGTAATACACTTATGTCAAAGCTGTATTAACTTGGAAGTTTTTTTTGTGAAATTGAGACATTTTGTTGCTCTGTCTTGAATCTCAGACAGCCAACACATGTCCTGTGGATCGGATCAGATTCGCCTTCATCAACCAGAGACGGTGTCCTGGAGGGGCCATCCAAAAGAAGGTGATTATTTCTGGACTTCCTGACGGAAGCTTCCTTCATGTGGGGATATGTGGGCAGTGTTTGGGGGCTGAACTGTTTGCGGTGTTGCTGCAGATCAAAGTGAGGTCAAAGAAAAGGGAAGATAATGATGGTGATGAAGAAGAGGGGAGCAACTCTGTTATCTGCGAGGAATGTGGACGCAGCGACCGCCCGCACCGGCTGTTGGTGTGCATACACTGTGATTCAGGGTATGGCATTGCAGTTTTATCTAGGGGAATTTTGGTCTTTCATTTTCAGAACATACCGGTGTTTATTTTAGTCATAGCAGCAGCATTATATTGAATAAAATAGTTAGTTGTACTTACTGACTTTGATCACTCAAACACCTACAATCTCTGGTGGAGCTGCTGGAAATATATGTTAAAACTGTGTTTGTACTTTGTGTTCCAGGTATCATATGGACTGCTTGACTCCATCATTAAAAACTGGCCCTGAAGGTGACTGGATTTGTGCTGAGTGTGCGGTCACTCCCCAGCACACAGGTAAACCTTTGTTGTTAACTAAGTAGGTATCATGCACCTTATTTACACACGTTTTTTTTCTTTACTTACTTGTGTTAATGTTTTGCAAAATAATTGATTTTGGGAATTGTAGCTGCCTCTTTCTTTAAAGGACCACACTGGTGTTTTTGTATCTTTAGCCCATTTAATTACTGCGAACCATTTCTCAAAGCAAAGATAGTACCTGATGAATGTGTCTTTAAGGTAGGCATCTGTTTATGATAATAAACTATGGCAGTTTATGATCATAAAAAATATGAAAATGAAAGTACATTTTTAGTGTGATGGCGTATGAGGAAGTTACATTTCCTTCCACATTGGGATGAACTGAATCTCGTAGCTGCCTGCTTGAATAGATTCAACCACACTACGGAGAAAATATAGGAACATGCTCTCTATTTTGAAGTCTTCAAAGGATGACTGCTTTTAGCGTCTTGCCCACTTTAAAAAAAGACTATAACTTGCAGAAATACTCATTCTATAAAGGGCCATTTAAAGGCTAATTTTTTCAGAAAACATTTTTTCATAATGTGAATTTGTCCCTGCACAGACAGCTCCATGGTGGAGGGTGAGATCAGTGATGGAGAACTAACGGACATCCTAGCTGAAGTAGATGAAACTGCATCTACCAGCAGTCGCCTTCGTCCCTCCACTATAAATCGTCCCAGCGGCTCCACTGATCGACGACACAGTCAGAGGATCCAGAGCAGAGCCAGCGCCAATCCCCATCCTCTACCCCAAGCCCCCTTGGTCAGTTCAACATTACACAGAGAGAGTAACATCTGTTTATCTACCAGACAGCATGAGGTCAATATGAAAAAGGTGCCCAGGGGACAAGATGTGTTCATACATAATATTAGAGTTTATACAGAGCAATATGTCTCCTTAGTAAACAGTTAGGGCTTTGTTCTGAGTCCTCAGAGACTCTTCTAACTATCTGGTTAAAACAATTTTGTCTTTGCTGTATGATAAACAATATGTTTTACCTGATTATCAAGTTATATATACAGCTAGCCATAAATTATAAATCTGCTAGTTATTTTTGGAAAGAAAATATAAACAGATTATCGTTCTATGTAATTATAAAATAATAGAGAGTAACATTGTTTGCATTAAACAGAAAACAGAGTCACAACTGGGGAAACAGATTAAAATCTTTACAATGCAGCAAAGTGGATATTGTTTTATCCAGATAGTATCAAGATGAGTGAAATACAGAAAATGCCAAACTTAAAAATGTAATATATGCCATTAACTTTCCCCATGTGCATTATTCATTTAGATAACCTCAAGTGTGCCACTAACTTTATCAAGTAACTAGGGCATGGGGAAATTCAACAAGCAGTTAACACGGACAGGGGTTTCATTCATTTGACAGGCTGGTGTGCACGAGAATCCCACACTGTACGGGGAACTACATTTCTTGCACTTGTGCTGTTAGCAGGAATGCAGAAATACCTTTCCACAAGATCAACCAACTGACGCATGAGCATTGCCTCTTGCTGCTGGTGTTTGTGGTTACTGTCTAAAACAAGCTTCTCTGCCCTTTTGGATTCATCTGTGTGGGTTACTGCTTCTGCTCATGTACAGTAGACATTGATTTATTGTAACTGCTGATAAAGATCAAATGGCCCCATAACCTTTGCTTCCCTTCACCATTGCCTTTGAGAGTCTTGTATCATCTTCCAAGTTCTAAGTATTTGTTAAGGTGGTAGAGTGCTGGCTTTAGGTGGCTGTAAGTGACTAATACGCTTTTAGTAGAGACAGCACTTTGTTTACTCAACTCAAGGACATCGGTGTGTGTATTTTCCCTCTCCTAACAAAGACTTGAGCTATGATCCTCTGTTGCTCAAGCCCTCTGTGGATAATCTTCCAGTCAGGAGTCCTTTCTTAGTGTCGTTTGGTGATTACTTTTCAGGCAGTCCGATTATACTTAGCGACTGACTGCTTGTTTTCAGCTCAGGGGTCTTGAATACTTCTTAACTTAACTTAAAGAAAATAGGAATGGTTTGATCTTTTATGCTGAGTCGATAGGGCCATAATGACCTTATCAGCCAGATACGATTATTTTACATTGTCACGATGAAATTCAGTGTTTCTTAATTTTCATTCCTTTTGCAGAAGATAGAACATAAACTCAATAAGAAGACAGTTTTAGACATTAAAAGTGCTGGGACTATACACACAATACATAAAAAAAAAAGTAGATAAAAGGAAAGAAAAAGTGCCACAAGGCATTAGGTGCTAAGAGGCAGTTCATGGTGCATTATTTAAATGTTATTGCACAACAAGTTGTACCTCATTTCAGTGACCTTAAATATTTAGTATGTACTAAAACAGAATTCTGTTGATGTTGCTTGAAACATCTTGCTTTTGAACTGTGAAGACAATTTACCAAACCACTTGTGTTAATCTCCATAAATTATCTGTTTTTTGTTCTTGTTCCTAGCATGTACCTAGATACCTGTTACGTGCAACAATGCCTGCAGTAACAACAGTTGAAGTAGCTGCACCTCATCACAGTGATACCAGCAGTGCTGCTTGTCAGTAAGTTACCAACTGTTAGTTCACTTCCCCTTAGATTCATAATTATTTTACATTTAACATCATCTGTTTTGTGTGTTTCACAGAGTTAAAGACATGAAAAAGAAGGAAGCGTGCTACTTGAGCTCCTGACACCAAGAGTTGTTGTTGGAGGATGGTGTGTATCATCACTTCCTGACAAAGGCGACCCTGTCATAAATTTCCACATGGTGGCAGCATTGTGTTATGAACATGAACCTGACGAGGATTTTTTTTTTGTGATATTGTCTTATCTTTACTTTTGTTAAAAGATAAGGCTGACATTATTCTATACTTTTCTTACTGTCAATAAACCCCAAATAAGAAGTAGAACGGAAGAATTTTCAATAACACATCTTTTGGGAATCTTATCAGCTTTGCAGAAATGTCATCACGCTGACGCCTGAACATGAATGTCTTTTCCAGATTCCAGGGGGATCCATCTAACAGTAGTCGAGATATGGATCAATGAATATCTCAATCTATCAATCTTTTGTGTCAATCCATTCAGTAGATGTGGAGGTATTTCATAGAAAAGTAAAAACTCTGACCTGCTGGTGACACTGGAATATAAGTAAGGGAGTCCGCAAAGTCAGTAGGATTTATCTTCTGGGGAACATGAATGTATGTACAAACTTTAATAGCAATCCTATTAAATAGTTGTTGAGATATGTCAGTATGGACGACAGACCAACATTGCCTTTCCTTTAAATGTGAACAGAAAGTGAATGACTTGGTTTTAATCTAAAGCACCTTGAAAAATCAGTGTTCATATTTACTTTGGTTTGTGTGGACAAAGATGGTAGGTGGACCTTGACCAAATAAAGTGTGTGAAGCAACTGGGGTTTCTGAGACTCCTCTACTCTTCCGCAGGATTTCCTCATCCCTCCTCCTTCAGCAGCACTGAGCCATCGCCTAGCAACACCAGCCTCAGTCTCATTTCTCAGTATCTTGTACAGCCGTACCCGAGAGAGAGGAGGCTGCCTCAGTCAGACACTCTCAGGTCTGCTGTTTCTGGTCATCTGATATTAAATCCCTCCTTTGATGTCCAAAATCAAATTGTCTGTTGGATCAGACACCTTAACATCAGAACCAGATTTTAAAGGATGAAATAAAATAAAAAATGTGCGGTCAAGATCATCATTCCACCAAAATAACTCCCTGATATTACAGTTAAGTTTTATAGCTAATATGTATCAATGTGTTGTTGCTTTTGTGTGTGTGTGTCATTATCAGCGTGTGTTGTGATTCAGTGGGCGGGTACTTAACAGGCCTGCAGCTCATCTTGCCCTACTTTCCCCTCAAAACAATGGGCACAGTAAAAACAAATGTTCACCTTCGTCGGCCAGACATGTTTGCTGAGCAGAATTGTTGAAATGAACAAAAATGTCCGAGCCGAGACACTATAAGGCGTTTAAAAATAAGTGTACACAAGAAAGCATTCGGTTTCTTCTTGGTTTTTTCTCACACTAAGCCTATCACCTTAGGATCACCGGAGAGCAGTTACTCATCCCTACAGTCTTTACTTATTTGTGAGGAAATATGCTTATTCTCCACTCTTATGTCTGTTGAATATGATGCCATAGCCAGGAGATGGTTAACTTAGCTTAGCATAAAGACTGCAAACAGGGGAAACAGCAAGTATTATGTCAAATAAAATCATCCTACCTGTTCCTCTAAAGCTCACAAATTAACAAATTTAAATATTGTTTGTTTAATCCGTACCAACATGCTCAATTTAGCTGGCTGCAGCTTCATATTTAATGAACAGACACGGGAATGGTGTGGATCTTTTTGTCAAACTCAAAAGTCAATACATGAAATCCACTAAAGTATCAAACTATTTCTTAAAGGCAGGCTACATTAGTCTTTTTTTTGTTGATAGCTTCAGCCAAATAATTTATTTTTCTGAGGAGGTCAGCTGCTTTGCGACACCCTACATGACTCTGTTTCATTCATTGAATTCTACCATCCTTACACCTGGTAACAAGGATATGGATTACCTTTGGACATCTGAATATTTGATCCGAGTCTTGCTAACAGAGTGTCACAGGCCCGGTATCACCCATATCCACACTTTATGGGGATCCTGTCACAGCTTCCCTCACAGGAATCACTGACAGGAACAACACACTGCAGAGTGGAGGAGGAGCTGGGACAGTGATGACTGGCTTTAGGGTGTAAAGCCTGTGACTCCTTTAAGCAATTAGGCTCACCCTAACACGATTAACAAACAAGAGCCAAGGTCAGAACTGCTAATGACTCATTCCTCCAGAGAGAGTCTGCTTATTAGTAAAGTGTGTTCTCAAAGTTTGACATGCTATTTGACCTGGTATGGAGCTAATGAGTGGTTCAACAATACAGAATTTGTTGTGCATTCATTCTTCCACACATGGGAATCCCCTAAATGTGTTTTATTTATCTGCTGTATCTAAAAAAAACAAACAGGTGAGACTTGTTGGACTTTTGGAGAAATACGTTGAGAAGATCAATACCACTCTCATGTCTTTACGTGAAATATGAAGCTAAAGTCAGGACACTGTACGCACAGCTTAGCTCGAAGCAGGGGGAAACAATCAGCCTGACTGTCCAAAAGTAAAAAAAATAAAATTTTCAAGCTCCTTAATTTAATTATTTAACTATTTCTGTTAGCATTACAGTGTAACAGTGCCACAAAAATGGCTTTAGTCTTTCAAGTGTAGCTGTATCCCCCTGCTTCCATTCTTTATGCTGAGCTAAGCTAACCACATGCTTGCTTTAGTTCATATTATTTATGAAATGCATCACTCTGCTTATTTGTCAGGAAGAAAGGGATTTTGAATATTTCCCCAAAATTTGAACTATTCCTTTAATCAAGGCTTTCTTTGGTTTTCTTGCGTATCGTAGACCTTGTAGTTTTTAATGGGTATAATGGGTTCTGCATTTATGTAACATCATCTACTTTTCAGAGAACCATTGAAACATTGAGCTGAATTAAAAGCATGGACCCCCTCCTCCGCCATCCCTAAGTTATTTTGCTGATGCAGTGGAACTGATGCTGGAAGTTGTAACACCCCCAGGAGTGATGCTTAGAGCTGCAGAGGCAGAGAGGCACTTTGGCTGCGAGGCCTTAGCTACACTGGCAAATGTGCATTGGCGGGGCTGCTAAATAAGTCAGAAGTGATGTTAGCATGACTGAAAACAGCTTCTGGTAAAAGGGGGGTCATGTGTCATGGGCTTTTGGATGTGACCTAGTATGCAGAACTAGAAAATAATTTATTAAAACCAGTATTATTATCACAACATGCATTATTCTTTCGTTTAGTGGTTCCCAATGTTTTTGCTTAGGAAACACAAGCTTTGTCTACTTGAGACACCTTGACACAGATTGCATAAGTCTACTTTAAGTCTACTAGTTATGACCAGTTCCACCAAAGACCTTGTTTTATTTGAGTATTTTAGAGGTATAATTATACAGTAGTGCACATGAAAAAGCAAAGATTAAAGGAAACATTATTTGGTTCAGCAGACTTTGTTTTTTTATGCTTTCGGATCCAGTTTGTCATCTTGTGACCCTTTGTGGGACCAGACGCCGACACTGGGAACCACAATTAACTACTTCTCTAAAGATCACAAGTTAAAATCTTGTTTGTCTAATCTGTATAAAAACTGAAGCGTACAGAAGAAAATTTGCAGTTATTTTAGTTATGTGTCTGACTATTTTTTGGCTGGGACCAGTATATTACTTGAGTCCCCACTGATTGCCTGACAGTTTGTCCTAGCCAAGAAATAATTCAGCACAAAAGCCCAGCGTAAAATGGCAAATTATTGTTTTTACACATCATTTTTTGTACATATTAAACAAACAAGATATGACATGTCAATTAATGAGCTTTATAGGAACTGCTTGGTGGATTTGATACCTTTGGATAGAACCAGGCTAGCTGTTTCCCTCAGTTTCCAGTCTTTGTACTAAGCAAAGCTAACCAGCTGCTGATGGTAGCTTCATATTCACTTTACAGAAGAGTGGTATCCATTTTCTCATTTAACTGTAGAGAAGTCTGCAGAGCTCTGTCAAAAGCATAAACAGTATCTCACAAATACCATAACACTATGATGATCATGCTAGTATGTTCTTTATACTTCCATCCACCTTCTGAGTACATTTAGTTCATACACACATATCGCCACTAGTGTGAGCACAGCAGTCATATGGCAAGATTGAAATTGCTCTAAGACAGACATGGGAATATATTTCTTAGTAAGGTCAAAGCTTGGAAGACATGCATAATACAGAACATTCATGCAGCATCTGTACATGTCTCATTGGTAGTGTCTTGTGGAGCATTGCACCTGCAGTCAGAAGGGATAACATTACAAGCTGTGTGCTAAGCAGTGCAACTCGCAGCTCTCTCCAGCAGCCCAAAGAGGGGAGCAAAAGTAGGTCATCCTCCCAGAGACCCACACGTCTCTCGCAGTGATTCCACACTGCAGCACTGCTTGTGTCTTCCATGAGAGGGAGCAAAAATGGGAGTCGACAGCTCCCTTCCGCTCATTTTTCTCCTGCACAAAGGCAGACAAGCATCATCTCTGCTCCTTTTATATGCCACACAGAAGACAAAAACAGCAGGAGGTGAACAGTCTGATATAATTGCTAGGCAGTCTCCACTGTAAGTCATCTTTCTGTCAAGCACCCAATTCCCTTCATCACCATAATGACTCAAAATCTGCCCCAAAAACCTCACAGAGCCCCAAAACTTAAGGAAAAGGTTGGACATTTGGGGAAATACAGTTGTGCGCTTTCTTGCTGAAACTTAAATGATAAATTGATACCACACTATCATATCTGGTTGTTGAATATGAAGCAACAGTGAAGAGCAGGCTAGCTTAGCTTAGCATAATGACTGGGAACAAGGGGAAACAGCTAGCCTGGCTCTGTCCGAAAGAAACAAAATCAGTAACCAAGGCTGTTTTCTATCCAATGCCCATTAAGGCCCAGTGGTGTTTTGCTTATGTTATTATTATGAATTTGCTGAAAATGAGAATGCTCACATGCACATGTTTAGAAGGTGTAGGTTTGCCATGTTGACCATCTTAGTTTAGCATGTTAGCATGCTAACATTTTCTAGTACTAAACACAAGGTATAGCTGAGGCTGATGGGAATCCCATTAGTTGTGCAAGTATTTGGCCATAAATAATAGTATTAGATATAAAAGAAACAGACCTTGTGATGGAAATAGATGAAAAGCTAAGGGATCACCAAAGTTATTACAAGAATTCATGCTAAAGGGAAACATAAATGTCTGTACATATGATCATGTGCTGCTGCAATGAAATCCAGAACTGCATAGATAATATGCATGTTACAAAGTCTGCTCTGAAGTTTCTCCAGCAGTATGCACTTTCAAATCAGCCAACTGCTGACACAACACGTTCATAAAGAAGTAGTATGTGCTTTCATCTCAGATTAGGGAAAGGAACCAGGGATGAAACAGAGAGGGAGAGGGGGTTGGTGAGGAGTAAAAGACTGAGGTGCTTTTTTAGTCCAAACAGCAGTAAAGACGAAACAGAGCCGCCATATTGGTGGAGCGCCTACTTTTTTAGCACCTGTAGGCTTCTTCTGTATAACTGGTGATAGTCCTGGTATGGTTAATAATCTCAAGGTTATGGTGGAATTGATTTCTGACCTCCAGCAGTGCTAAAACAAGCTAGAAGTACAGCAATGCTGTATGCTGGTTAGGCACATCAGCATGCAAACATGCTCACAACGACAATGCTGATATGCTGATGTTTTGCAGCTGTAATATTTACCACGGTCACCATATCAGTTCAGTGTGTTAGTATGCTAACATTTGCAAATTGGTACTAAACACAAAGAAGGCCTACAGCTGATGCTGATGAGAATGTCGTCAGTTTTTTAGGTATTTGGTCATGAACCAAACTATTGGACAGACATTGGACACGATTTTGACCTGATGAATAGTCAGAGGATCACTGAAGTTATTGCAGTTCATCCTGAGGGGAACATGAATGTATGCACTCATTTTCATGGCAATCCATCAAACAGTTGTGGAGACATATTTCTCTCAGAACTAAATATCGACCTCATGGTGGCACTAGAGGAAAAGTAAGGGGATCACCAATATCAGCAGGATACATCAGGGAACCATGAACGTCTCTATAGCATTTCTCTATGACAACTCTGCTGACTGCTGAGAATGGATGAGATCATCTCCATTCTTGGCCTGAGCCGCAGCCGTTTCAAAGCAGGGATCGGAAGGAACAATGACGCTCTATGAAAAACCTGCAGTGAAATCCCAAGCAGTAGCTCTTTTTCCAAGCTTTCCCATTTCCTGTGAATTAATAATAGCCTTGCTGTAGGAAATTGATGCACATAAGATACCCTCATTTAATAGCGGCATGGGAAAGTAGATAAATATAGCAATCCTCTGACATGTTGAAGGTTTCTTTAAAGTGTTTAAGAATCAAGCAATACGTTTTACTGAGTCAGGCTTTTACATTAAATAGATTTTCCCAGCTTTCCCAGCAGCAAAACAGGATGATCTGATATGGAAAACTCTCCAAACTGTATCAGAGGTGTGAAAAAGATGATAGGGATGAATTTGACTGTTTGGACTCCATAAAGAAACAGAAGTGATGCCATCGTGGACGTCTGTTTTCCACTGATTTGAGTTAACACACCAGAGTATAACATACCTTCATCCCACTTCTATAATGAGTATGTAGCTAAAATAATAATAATTATTTAGACTCTTCATTGAAAATGCAAAGAACAACAGGAATGAAGGTGACTGTGGTTATCAGCACAACAAGTGGACATATTTTTACCTGCAGTGAGTGAAACTTTTCTTTCTGCTGTTTCAATAGAAAACAATGAAAATCGACTGAATCTGAGGAGGAAATATAATTTTAGGCTACCTATGTGAGATTACTGTACATGTCCTATTCATTCAAATTCGATGGAACGTGACGTCAGCGCTCTACTCATTCTCATGCAGAGGGCTGAACAAGTGTTGCTTTCAAGTGCTTTCGGAAATCTTAAATATTACACGAGTTGTTTGCAAAACGACACTGTGCAGCTGTTAAATGACGGACTTTGCCATAATCAGTGATGGAAAGTAAGAAAGTACATTTACTGTGCTTAAGTATAATCTTGAGATACTTCTACTTTACTTGAAAACGTTAATTTAATGCATAAGAATAATGAGTATAGGCCTATGTTTACTATTGATACTTTAAGTATCAATATTAAGTAATTAAAGTACTGTTAATACTTCTGTACTTTTACATTTGAAGGCTACTATACAATTTTGACTGTAGGACTTTGAACTATCACTTAATTATATATTTATTGTGGCATTAAAACATTTATCTGCAAAGTACTTGATGATGTATTATTAAAGGTTAAAATGAGATTAGAAAAAACAAGCTTCCCAGCAGAATATATAGGATTTAAAATTAGGCCCATTTTTCAGCTGCAAAAATTAAGTGATGTGCACATGAATTTATCAATAATAATAACTTATAATAATATGATATATATCATCCTGAAATGGACCAGTCTGCATAATGAGTACTTTTATGTTATGCTACATGTACAGTACAAACCTTAAACTTATATTTTTCTAGTATTTAGTGTAAAGTGGCATTAAAACATTTATCTGCAAAGTACTTGATGATGTATTATTAAAGGTTAAAATGAGATTAGAAAAAACAAGCTTCCCAGCAGAATATATAGGATTTAAAATTAGGCCCATTTTTCAGCTGCAAAAATCAAGTGAATTTATCAATAATAATAACTTATAATAATATGATATATATCATCCTGAAATGGACCAGTCTGCATAATGAGTACTTTTATTTTATGCTACATGTACAGTACAAACCTTAAACTTATATTTTTCTAGTATTTAGTGTAAAGTACTCAAAAAGGAAGCTGAATAGGTCATGTTAACGTCGCATAATAAAAATCCGATTTTGGCAGGAGTACGTGAAGGCAGCACAGGCTCCAGTACTGACTGAGGCAGCTCCGGATCCTCAGAGCGGGACTGAGTGAGAGACTGAGCCGCAGCTGGAGCAAGAGACTGCGGGAGGATCAGATCGGATCTCTGTGTCGGATACTTACGTGATATCTCTCTAAACCTTTCCTCTACACCCGGGACATGCACTCCCTGTTTTAACCGCGTTAAAAGTTTACTCTCCAGCCCAAAATGACGGTGGATTTTGAAGAATGTGTAAAGGATTCACCCCGGTTTAGGTAAGAGCATGGCAATCTGAATGTTACTTTTGCTCTTTTTTTAAATTGCTGAACACCACAATTTGTTCACATGCAACACTTTATTACGTTTTTCTGGTATTTTTGTGCAGGTTAATCCACATTATTTATCTCATTGAATGCGAGTGCTATCTTTTCCATGTGTCTTCTCTCATATTTTGCTTGTTGCACTTCAATCTCAGTTGGATTTTAATACCTTGCATCCAATAAATGGTGTCTTTTGATTTCTATTCATTCCACAGTTCAGGAACATCAGTCAGATTTTATGAGTAATTTCAGCCTGCATGTCAGTCATTTCTTACAGTAGGCATGCTGATGAGCCATGCAGCCATATGAGTTGTCACATGGGCAGAGTAGCAGATCAAAGTATTGTCTCTTAGTTGCTTTATTTCCTTGTGCTGACATCGTTTTTTTAATCATCAGCATCCACTTGAAAGTTAAAATGGTGTCCAGGAGAACACTGTAATCAATAGACAGAATAAATGAAGGTAATGGATGGAGATGGATCACTGTATTGGTTTCCCTTGTAGATGAGCTCCTGCTCAAAGGGATGCAGTTCAAACTGGAGCTGCAACTAATTATCTCTCTTTCATTATTGATCACCAGTTACTTGTCTGGTCTATAAAATGTCAATTCTTTTGACTTTCACTTAAAGCTAAAACAAACCCACAAAATCCTCCATAGGTTAGGCTTGTTTGGGTTTTTGATTTAAAAACTAACAAACAATTAATTAATTATCAATTTCCCGTCGTTGACTAATTGATTTATGCTTCAGTTGTGTTCAAACAGTGTCACTAGTCATCTGATCAGAGGAAACTGAAGGTTTCCCCACACAGCCTGCACCAAAGCCCCTGACAGTCGTTCACCAAAGGTTACATAAATAAGGCAGGAATTTTCTACACCCACCTCTAAACCTTGTCCTCTGCTCCCAGTGCGTCAAGAGGAATCTTTTAGATGTGTAATGGTGGAAGATCCTTAAACTTAAGCAAAAGTACCCATGATACAAAAATGTTAAGATACACCAATACAAGCATATGTCCCGCATTCAACACTAAACTAAAAGTACTGTACAAAAGTATTATCAGTACTGAATACAAGTAAGTATGTTTGATTTATATTGACATTTAAAAATAAATATAGTGAACAGTATCTCATTCACGTCTGTATACCATACTTCTATATTTTAAGTGATTCGCAATGTCAAATACTGTCGACTTTTATCGAAAAAGGCACAAAAATGAAAGGATAAAATCCACTCTATAATAGTTTATTTCTTACATTTGATCTGCTACATTGGTGTCTATGAAGAGTAAACCTGTGACTTGAACTTTGATAATATTTTTGATTGATTATCACTAAAGCTTTATACATTTTATAGAGGTCTGTCATTTTTCTAGTATTTCGCAGTGTCGGGCAATACGTCAGTTTGAAATGCATTAGGGGTCTAAGAACAGTTAAAGAGCTACTAAACAAAGACAAAATTCATAGATTGTTAGCAAAAATGAAGCAAAACGAACCTGAAGTCCAGAGTGAGTCTCAAAAGGTTGATGTATTTTTATACATAGCATTATTAGATTGTTAACATAGAGGCATCAGTTTGTTAGCAGCTTGTGTAGCTGGTTGAGCTGGAGCTAGTTTGAACTATTTCCAGTCAGGTAGTTTGGTCCAGGGGTTCCCAATCTCAGGGTCAGGCCCATCCAAAGGGTCATAAGATGAATCTGAAAGGCCTTAAACATTTATTTAAGTGAAACCATAAGATAAGCTATTTAAGGAAATCCCTCTTTGGTGAAAATGCTAACAACTCGTATATCTGAAACGTGAAATAAGCCGCCCCAGTGTTGGGCTGGGTGATGTGGACAAAATCTGGTAATTCAATAAATAAATAGTCTATTTGAAATAACCACATGGTTTTTATAATCCTATGTGAATTAATTACTTGACAAATGAAAGTTTTGAGAGTATTGTCTAATGTAATTAAGAATTTAAGTGCAAAATAATCAGATTATCTGAGAAAGTTCAGTTAGTCTGTGCTTGTTATTATCACTTTAGACAATGTATTTGTGTATCAGTATTTACATTACATTACATTACAGTCATTTAGCAGACGCTTTTATCCAAAGCGACTTACAGGAAGTGTATTCAACATAGGTATTCATTTCTATATATAACTTCATCACCATATGATTCCTATGAAAGACAATAAATGATCATATTGAATTATCGCCCAGCCCTACCTCAATTAGACCTAGCTTTATAGTAAGGGGTCACAAGCCTGGTTTAATCTGTAAAAGATCATCAAATAAATACTTTCCAACACTGTACTTGTGTGAGGGCTCCTGGAGATGAAATCTCTGCTCTCAAATAAATCAAAGACTTCCAGACTTGGCAGCAGCACCTTAATGACGGCCATCTGGGTTGGAGAAAGGCACATGTCAGGAAACGCTGAGTGAAGGGTATTTGCACTAACCTTCTCCTTCCTTGTTTCATATGCTAAGCATGAGGCTACAAGCTGCATGCTTAAGAGTCACCTACCAGATTGTTTAGATCACTAGTTTCTTTTTTCGTCTCTCATGAATGGGTCGATAAAGTTGTATCTTATCTGACTGGAGCTGTGCGTGCGGAATGAAAACATGCCTCTGTCTCACTGGCTTGAGAGATGCTCCTTTTACGCTGTTTGTTCAGTTATTGTGCACTTTCCTCCACTTTATGTTAAGAGTGTTTAATCTGCTTCTCAGGATGTTTAAATGACAAGAAGAGACGCTAAACGGACAAAGTAAACGCAGGTTCTTGAAGCCACTGAAGCCTGTAACTGCGTTTTTTTTCAGAGAGCATTCAGTTGGTTTTCCTTTGTGAAGCTAAAAGCAGCCTTATGTTGTGTTACGTAACAACTCTGGAGGTGGATGACTGGAAGGAAGCAGCACGCCCCAAAGTACAGGAAAATCAGGACTTTTCACTGTGAGAATAAGCATGGTGCTTCCCACAAAAAATAATGCAGGAAATCAGTTCCCAGTTCCAGTTCAACGGCAACATGCTGAATAACTAGTCCTGTTCTGTGCCGCAGATCTCTTGAACAAATTGTATCTGTGTTTAGTCTCTATGGATACTACGACTCGGACAGATGTGAGATCGCAGCCAGTGATGCTCTCCACATCTGTTTTTGAGAAAGTGGTCTGTGATGATTACACGGCTGCAGGAACTTGTGTGTTTGTGTTTGCTCCGGCACAACAGTGGCAACACGCAACGTTTGAGCTGTTTTCTCCCCACTGACATGTTAATTTGAGGTTGCACTCACAAACGGCTGGAGGATAATATTGAGGCAAAGCAACCAGTATCTGCTGTTGTAGTTCATGTGAAGTCTGAGTTTTTAAATCAGCTGGAATAGAGATGAGTTTGAGCACTTTTTAACCCATTATTTATGAAGCCAGTGTGACTTTTATTTTTCATTAGGGGGTCTTAATTGTATATACTAGAAGCTTAGTGATGGTGACTACTCATTTGGCTAGTGGAAAACCTTTGCACGCCATTTTGTTATTGAAGAGGGACAATAAAGCTCTCAATGCTAACAAATGTGCTAATGGTCATTTGGTTTACAAGATGATGAGGTCAAACAGTTTATTCACAAGACTTCTCTTGTCTCATAACTGTCTGCAAACCATTCCCCTTTTATTTTAAATAAAGGTAAATGGTACAACATGGCTTCAATAGCTTTTTCTGTTTTGGACTCTCCGGATCTCCGGCTCTCCGGCTCCTCAGAGCTTGTTATTGGTCCATTGCACAAATTTGCACGTCAATGTAGGCCTGTTGTGAGGAAAATCTGCTATGGACTGAATCAATTTCATTTCAAGTCCTGGTGTAACCGGGCCTTTAATTCAGTAAACTTCATCAGGACGGCATGTTGGATGGTTGAATAGTTTCGGAAAGGTCATTTCCGTTGTTATTGGATTGTTTTGGATTTTTTTTGAGAGCTGATTGGACAGTTTTTAACTTACCTGCCATCAAAATATGGTTATAAAAGTTATTATTGTTGTGTATTTCTACAAAAGAGATACAATAAGGCATATTATCTGCTGCAATATACTGCAGTACCTTTCCCTCAGACTTGGAGCTACTTTTAGTGCTTTAGTCTTAAAGGTAGGTCTCACACTCTTATATGTAAGAGATTCTGCTAATGCTTTTAGCTTTAGTGTGCTTTGTGATTACAGCTCCTGAACCACCACGAATGCCTTTATTTTTTTATGCTGAGCTTGAGAAGATCTTTGATGAACACACTTTTCATCGGTTTGGCATGGTTTTTCAGCGTCTTTGCTGGTCCGTTCATGTGTCCGATAAGTCCTCCAGCAGAATATAACTATTGTCCAGAGAGCTTCTTGCTTCCGCTGAGAGACAGACTCTTTTCTCTGCGTCTGAATGGCCCGGGGCAGACAGCCCAGATGATCTTTCCTCCCTTCCCATGTGAACAGCTGGGGGGTGGAGAACCGAGGCGAGGCCTTCATGGTGATGGGGTTTGTCATTGAGTCACACTGCAGAGAGCCCTGACAGGCTGGGAATCCAAGGCCAGTGACCTATGCCGCTCACTGCTTGTGTGTCTCCAGAGTCTGTGAGAGAATGACTGGATGGATGGATTTGTGACACAAAGTCAGATGACAGGGTGAGGGGGGGTTTATGTCAAATTCCAGGAGTTGCCTGGTATGAAGGAATGCAGAGCATGGAGAGTTTCACTCTGCGAGACATGAATTAAATATGTATGCTTAGTTGAAATATAAGTAAATATTAAGATATTAAGTCAGTAAATACTACAGCAGAAATGCATGCATAGTAAAAACTTTGAGTTGGGTGATATAGCTCAAAATAATATCACATAGTTATTATTAGTATTTTAGAATACGTTAGATTAGACTTTGTTATTGAAGGTACTTAGACAATGAAATGCGGTATTTCTGATGTAAATATACAATGGTATGATAAGGTAAATGTACGCAAAATCATGTTAAAATGGTGTTATGTATATAAAGTGCGTTGAACTGGAATCTGCTTTTATGTATTACAAAAAAAACTCTTGATGTTTTGTTTAGTCCAGCCAACCTTCAAAATTTTTATTTCCATCATAAGAGACAAATAAATACAGCAAATATTCACAAATGAAAAGCTGGAACCAGATTTTGACATTTTTGCTTGAAAATGTTGTTAAATGAATAACTGATGATCAGAATAGGTGCAACGTCATAAAAATACTAAATATTCGCTCAGCTCTATAAAAACTTGTGACTTTCTTAAATATTCACATTGTAAAGATGAGTTTCAACATTCAAAATGAAACGCTGAAAATGTTTATTGTTGAGTGAACTGGAAAGTACCTGACTCATTTGGCGTCTGGATTTTTAAAATATATTGCAAGATGTACTCCCATCTGTTTCCCTCTCTGTGGGGAAGGGAAAGGAATTCATAGTGGAATTACATTAGCTTCATGACTTCATATTTACTGCATGTTTATTGAGAGGATGGTTCTGGTTTCATATTGGAGTCTGCTCCTGCTCATATATAAAGACTTATGAAAGGGTTGCATGAATATATTTATATTTTTTACATCAAAATAAAATAAAAGTTTCATGTTTGGATAGGCTCCATTCCTGCTATCTAACAAATGATTGCATTAAAATAAGACTTCTACTGTATTCAGTGCATTTTCGTTTTGCCCGTCTGCTCTCTTGTTATTCAAAAGGGTAATATACAGTCTATTACTTTTCTACTCTGGACACATGTAGGGTGCATGCTAGATTCATAATGTTATCAAGAAACATCTCAAGTGAACCCTAAAATGCTCACATTCATGTTTCATTCCAAGTATGCGGGTTCATCTTGGTTCATGATTGGGACTTTTGGGCTGTTGCACAATGTTTTTCTTGTGGAGCTGGAAGATCTGCATCTCCAGCTGTGTGGAGCTGGAAGGGATTTCTACTGACTGACTGCAAGGTCTTGTTGCTTCTGCTCTATTTCAGACTGACCTCCTTCCATCTTGAATCTGTGTCGTTCAGCCAACAGGGCTCCTCCCATTAAGACTGTGACTTTTGCCATGGGGGGGGGAAGCATTATTGTTATTGGAAAAAACTAAAACATTGCTGATATCCAGCTGGTCTCCATCACATCCATCAAGACAAGTGCTGTGTTGCATTTTTAAGGTCTTACCCATAAAGCATGTGTCCTGTTCGGCTTCGATTTAATGACCTCTGCTTGTGATGTCAGACTCATTTAACTCTACTACCAGCTCCCCCACCCTTAGTGAGTTTATTTCGCTATTTTAAGTTTCATACGTGTACTTGATTAAATGAGAAAAGCTCAGTGACTTAGGCCCATGGGCATTCCCACCATCTCGTTAGGGCCTTAGCGAGCTCTATGCCTCGCAGCTAACAACTCCAGGTAATGAAAGTGACAGGGATTAAAGCAGCAATGTGTAGTTTGATGGACGCGCGTCTCTAATCAGGGATTGACCCACATTCCTCTGCGCAATCTCTGTGGACGGCAAGGTGTCGCACCTGGATGATTAACGTCCAATTTTGGTGTCATCCTGATGTGAAGGACTGCAAACAGATCTAATCATACAGAGGGCAATATGATTTCTTAATCACAGCGTTGTTGCTCTCCCGCTGAGAAGGCGCTGCGCCATTAGCTGGAAAGGCTTTCATCTTTTAAAAATGAGATCGGATGAAGGGCTTTTTTTGCCAGTTGGAGCCTCGAAGCTCACCCGACTCCAAAACATGTAGGGTGGCTGCACATAGATTATCAGAGTGTTTGAAGGGATATACACTCGGTTGACAGTTTATTAGGTACACTTAGCTAAAACTGATGCAGTCTAATGCAACATTGCTGCAATAAATACTTATTCATGACCTTCATAATGGTCTGTTTTCACTGTTTACAAGGGTTGTTGATGCAACTTTATGATCATTTTGGAAGGTTTGGTAGATGCAGATCATTTATTTAGCCTACCCTCGTTGATATAAATGGGGTGGACAAAATAATAGAAACACCTGTCAGCAAAGCGAATTATATAACCTTCATGAAAGTAGGATTGATTGCAGGACTGTTGTAATAGACTGCATTAGTTCTAGCCAGGTGAAGGCCTACCTGATAGAGTGGTTACTGAGTGTATGTCTTCGCGGTAAACATAACCTCAAAGTGCAATGTGCAACAGATGCACAAGTATTCAGGGTAAGACTCCAACAGTTTATGGTTAGACCTCAGGAGACAAAGCCAGCTTTTGCATTTGCAGAGCAGAAAGGTGGATTTAGACCACAAATGTGGCAGATTGCATTCTGGGATTGTACATGCCATCAATTGCTGGAAATTGAGGACACTATATTATGCATAAATGTCACACACTGATTAACTAAATTGCGTTGTATAGTAAATAAGGAGATCCAGCCTATATGAAGGAGAATGATCAATTAAGCAACATCGCAGTAGTTTTTCAAAATGAAGACTCATTCCATTATGAGTTTTCTACTGGTAGCCCCTTCTCTTTTGAAAGTCATAAAACAAAATAAAATGTTTAGATTTTCTGTATATCCAGGAAGTTAATTGATGATTTGTGTAAATGCAGATTAATCCCTGGTGAGACGCTTTGGGATGCAGAGATGATGTCATCCCTGAGCCTTTTGTATTGCAGGAGGGGGTTCACTGCATGAGCCCCGGCTGTCCCTCTCATTTCATCTTAATGAATAGCAAAGACGTTTCACACACTGCTCTCACAAAGAGCCATGAAAAGCTGGTTGCTGCATGCAGAAGGCTGCTAATTTGCTTCTGTCCCACATCCTAACAGAGGACAAAGACCTCGATCAGTCAGCGCGCAAACGGCAAGAGTTTGAAACTTTTATTAAGCGCTATGAAATCTAATCTCAATAAACTCAACTTCTCTCTTTCAAATCGGCCATCCGGTGTTGCCACAGGTTGCTCATGCTGCGCCGTAGACATTGAATCAGCACTATGGCAACATCCTGAGCCCTAAATGATGGACGAGTTGTAGTAATTTGGCATTAGTATTCCTATCACACAAACCATGGTGGATGAGAGCAGCGATAACTAATGCATGGCAGGGGAGTTAGAAAACAAGAGTTGGGCCAGTGAGAAAAGTATCACACACACATACACACACATACACACACTGCAACACACTGAGCAGATTTTTAATGCTGATAATCCAAGCCTTTTGGTTTTACATCAGTGAACAAAATCGCTCACAATTTAGAATTTGTTTTCCTTAGCAGATTGCATTATGGTAATGGAGACCAAACATCTGATCTCAATTCTGTCCGGCTGTAGATATCCGTTGTCTCATACTGTTTGGAGTAGACAATCCACTTTCCCCTTGATATGTTGGAGTCAGGCTCCAATTTGGCCAAACCTGATCATGTGTTTTTTCAGGACAGGAACATCTAGACACATGTTGAAAAAATGTCTAATAGAGCATAGCTAACAACAGGTTGCAGGAATACCTCATATTTGGATTAGTATCATATGTGCACCTTCAACCCTTTCTGACCCCGAACGGAGGGAGTTAAGCCTCAGCTGCAACTTGACTCCAGGGTGGGCTGACTGTTGTGTGAAATGGACTGTAATTCTGAGTTAATATAAATAGTCTGACTAAAGTTCCTGGTAGATTATCCATACAATAAAGTAGAGCTGTTAGATGTACTGCAAGACAGGCTTGCGCAAGACAGAAGTAGAGATGTTATTTTTCTTTACGCGGGTCATTTTTTTTGTTGCTTTCACATCACAAATAGTTTTGGGAAATTAACTTATTCATGCTCTCTGGTGGAGGATTAGATAAGATGAGTGATCCACTCTCACACCTGGCAGTTATAAATGAAGCTACAGCTGTTCCTTAGTAGGCTGCAGCTTTACAGAGCTGCTAGCATGACTTTCTTGTTCTATTTTATGTGATTCAATAATAGAAATTGTTCAGCATTTTGGAATTTATATGCTTTTTGTCAAAAGTTAGATGAGGAGATTAATACCACCACCATATCTATACGGTAAAAATGACGTCACCTCCAGCAGCTGTTAATCTTAGCTCAGCATAAAAACTGGAAGTTGAGGAAACAGCTTGCCTGGCTCCGCCCAAAGGTTACAAAGACCACCTACCAGCCCCCCTATAGCTCAATAGTTAACATGTTGTATGCAGTTTGTTTAATCAATGCAACAAAAAATAAATTGCTATAATCCGTGGACCGTTTGTTGGACTGTTTTTTGGCCGGGCACAGTAACTTCCTGGAGCCTCAGTTCCATAACCAATAAAATAGTCCAGTATATAAAAGCTTGTCCTTCTACGGAATGCTGGCTATAACCTGACAGAATGCAGAGGGGATTTTAGAACTGGTGCGGTTGCAGAAAAAGTCAATTCAAAGACCTGATTAGATGTAAAAATGCTTCCATGCAAGTTCGAATTGTTTCAGCTTGAGTGAAAAAATCTTTTTTATTGTGTGGTTTTATGAATCTGCTTCTTAAATGAACAAAGAGCACAAAAGGAGAGAGAATAACAGAAACAACCAGTGTTTCTGGTGGGGTTTGAGTTCTGTCAGAGGCCGAGCTGAAAAACAAAGACAGCTTAACTTTTACAATTTTGGTCTGTACATTTGTCAAATTGGCTGTTTTGGACAACTCAACACAGACTGCACAAACACATCATTTAATTCAAGCGAATCTCCCCCAAAATGTTGCTTCAACTGCTTTGAAAGCCTTGTTTGTTTGAAATTCGTCCTCGTTCATGAGTGCGTGACCTGGAAACATTACACAGACGCTCATGCTTTAGAAATCCGATTATTCTGTATCAGGTTTTCTCATTAGGGTTGCAGCGTGTTTGGTCTTGGCTGTATTACAACGGATGCATTTTACACTCAAGATAGAACTCTAATTGGAAAATACCCAATTTCCTCTGCACATAACGGCTGCGACTCGTGGCCCATCGTTCAGCTGTGTTTGTGATGCTGTGCTGGAGGAGATTTGCCCTCCAGTCATAGGCAGCATGTGAGGTGAAGTGTCCTCTCAGTGAGACAGCGGCGGAGTTTGGCTGTTTGGTCGTGGCTATGCGTCATTTGTCAGCAGACTCGCAGACAGAATGATCTGTTCCTACCACTACACGCTTGATGAATAAGAGAAAACAAGGGAAAATAGAAAAAACAGTTAGTTATGACTAACAGACTTCACTGTTTAATGTAATGTCTATGAAACATCTCCCCTGATTACCAGGCTGCTTGGAAAGCCATGATCTCGAGAGGGGAAAGTGGCTGGGTAGTAGCCAGGTGCATCAACATCAGCCAATGCTACATTTTGATCATCCCATGGGTCAGAAAATGGGATATTTCAACACAAATACTGAAAATGAAGCAGATATAAAAAGGAAAATTCATTGGGCACCACAAGCACCCGTAGCTCGGTCTCTACTCCGTTTTTAAAATGCTGAATCACACGTGTACAAGCATCTGTTTCTGATTTGTTCCATCCCTCTCACTCCCTGCCTCATATGCTCCCCCTTCCCTTCCCCTTTTCAGTCCTCCCTTTGCCTTCCTCTGTGTGCGGGGGCAGACTTTTGGTCATGGCTGGGCCAGAACCGGGTCTAGGGACAGGCCAGGAAATGCGTCAGCCTGGTGAAATATTGAAAGCAGGTTCAGAGAAAAGGGCAAAACCCCGGGGAGACGATGTGTGCGAGGAGGTTGCTGACTCTTCCCGTTATGACACCCAGACCCGAGTCAAAACTTAAATCCCTTAAACCACTTGTGTGCCCACCGGTGCACACAAGATTATTTACTAAGACTTTTCTTTAATTTTTTTATTCTCTGTTTTGCATGATTGTATTATATTGGGTACTTTTGGGTAGAGCTGCAACAATTAGTCAATTAAATCTCTTAGCTAACCGACTCGATTCATTGCGTTGGCTCATTTTTTAAGCACAAACTCTAAGCATTTGATGGTTCTGAGTTTCCAAAGTTGTTCTCATTGTTTTCTCACTGTTTGTTTGTTGTGGTTCTCCCTGGAGGGAGCGGTTTTGGGTGAAAAAAGACCAATGAGCCGGGACTCTGCTTCATTTTTTCTCTCACAAAACTGTATAATCCTGCTCTTTTCTTTTCTCACTCTTGAGTCCGGCATAACTGCTGTGGCTGTAATTCTCCAGAGAGCCATTTTCAGTGCCATGTTTTGGCTTTGTTAACTGAGAGCAGCCAGCTGTTCCAGGCCTCACATCTCTGACCTCTGCCCTCTGCCATTGTTCTTAAGTGTCATCATAAAGTTTGTGGATTGACCAAGGAATATTGGCAAAGAATGGCCGTTATTGTCTTCTCCATTTCTATCCACATTTAAAGGTCCCATGTCAGGTTGAGCAACAGAAACTTCAGCCCTCGGGGTCCCTGTTTTTCCTGGTCCTCCATGGCTTGTTGTGCTTCCTGGCCGATAGTGTCAGGGTCCGGTCAGCTTTCTGCTGGTTGACACAGGAGTCACATCAACATGCAGGTCCATGGACTGATGGGAAGGGGTCGCAGGTCAATGGAAGAGAGCCTAAGAGTGACGTCAGGGGCGTGTTGCTGACTTCAGATCAGAGGAAACACCTGGGGGAAACGAGGAAGTGACACCGCTCCTCTTCTCTTTGACTGTCTTTCCGTCCGCTGAACTGACACTGTGATGCTCACATGATGTCTGAGC
Organism: Anoplopoma fimbria; assembly: GCF_027596085.1. Lineage (NCBI taxonomy): Eukaryota > Metazoa > Chordata > Actinopteri > Perciformes > Anoplopomatidae > Anoplopoma > Anoplopoma fimbria. Next base: position 17,727,845 of record NC_072460.1, read on the forward strand.
AAGCACTAGATGCGCATGCTAACCTAAACCATGAATCGGCTCTGTGTGCTGCGTCTCCAAGGCAGTTGTATTCATTTTGGCATCAAGTGTAAAGCAGCACTTGGAAGTTTTCATGTTTCGAGCCTGTTCTCAGAGTGAAAGGGATATCGGCGTAATTCATATGGAAGCCGCCTGAGCTGTTGTTTCGTTGAGCAACCATCTCTCAAGCTTTCAGACAGGAAAAGAACAGAATGCTTCACACGTCTGGTATGCCTTTCTAGTGCGAGCCAAGCTGCATGTTTAGCCCACAAAAATGCCGGGAAGACTCCCAGCTCAGCCCCACCACATCACGCCTGTGTAGGGATTTTCACAGAGGGATTTCAGCTATTTCTCCAAAATGCCAGGGTGTTACACTGTAGGATTGGCTTACTGTGTGTGGCAATCTTTTTTTTTTTTTTTTTTTTTTACCACGGCACTCTGGTGTGCTGCCCAAAAAACAGTCCACGAGGAGCTTCGTGTCTGTAGGCTTTATTGTTTCCTCCCTTCAATGGAACATTGTCCAGGCTGCTTCTCACAGCCGAAGCCTCTTCTGGATTGTGTGTGTGTGTGTGTGTGTGTGTGTGTGTGTGTGTGTGTGTGTGTGTGTGTGTGTGTGTGTGTGTGTGTGTGTGTGTGTGTGTGTGTGTGTGTGTGTGTGTGTGTGTGTGTGTGTGTGTGTGTGTGTGTGTGTGTGTGTGTGTGTGTGTGTGTGTGTGTGTGTGTGTGTGTGTGTGTGTGTGCTCTCTCAAACAAACCCAAATATCTTCATTGACATGTTTGTGTGTTGCCGTCATCTCGGACCACCATGAGTTAACATAAACCTGCGCCGCCAGCCAAGACCTCTCATATCCTGACCTTTCTCTGGCCTTTCTCCCGTTTACCCCCCCGCCGATCAGCAGCGTCCCTCTCCCCACCCAACCCCTACAATGCTGTTGTGACGTCGAACACATCCTCTTACATCCTACATTATAATAAACACACGATTCTGAGACTGTCCATTCAAGTCTGTTTCCCTTGTGATGGTACACAGGAAGCACTCGCAGACCACACTCATTCAGTTCCTAACAGGGTGTGTGGTGTAAACGCCACTTTTGCCGCGCTGAACGGGTTAATCTATGTCACATTTCCTCTACATGACTGTCTTTGTTGGCTCGCTGTCTGAAGTGTCATTTCCCCTCGGGCTGTGCTGGCCTAATTGCACAACCTACCCCCACCCCACCACCACTGCCACCATAGCTGATGGGGGATGTATGGAGTTGGCATTGCATTATGCATGGCCAATACACCCAGCTGGTTCGTCAAAAAGACCAAATGCAGCCGATATTAGAGACTTCTCGTTGCTGTGGGCCAAATTTAACAATCCTGCAGCGATTGCTTCGAAGTTCAAACCGAAAAAAAACAAGAAGGGAATCAAAGTTGTTAGATTTCAATAACTATTGGATGCAAACATTTTACACAGACATTCATGCTCTCCAGAGAAGTGCAGGGAAAGAAGGCAGGATTGTTGTTTCTTCCTGTGTTGATGTCAAAGTGGGAGTTGTTGTTTATGTGATTTCCAGAATGACTTCACCGCTGACCCCACAGCAACTCAAGGTCACACAGGACTCGGGCTGGCCTCATTCCCATCCATTGTCTCTTTTTATGCATTCCTGTTCAGCTTCCAAGAACTGTGCTGACAGCAGGAAGTTCAGGAGGGGAGCTACACATGGCCGCTGCCAGATTCACTGTAAATACTATACGCTGAAATTCACGTCTGTCCTCTCAGACTATATTGTTCTTATTATAGACAGTAGATTTATCTCATTGTCTGGACTGAGCGTCATCACTTGTTGCTAACTGATCTCAATATCTCCTGTTTATGTGGTTGTAGTGTTCAGTACAGATTGGGATGTATTAGCAGCTAATAGAGCTCTAACCACAAAGCTCCCCAGAGGCTTTTAGGAACATGAATGGTTGTGTAGAAAACTGCTAAAGGAACAAACCACTTAAATGTGTAACCTTCAATGCAGAGTTAAATTTACAGTTTTAGGAGAGAACCTCTACAGTCACAGTCTACAGTCAGATGCCAAGTTTCACCCTCCTACAGCTGACATTGTTCATGGTGAAAGTTAAAGCCCTGCAAGAATAAATACTTTTGTAAACACTTGAAAATAATCTGATTGTAACCCCCAATGATGTTTTAATCTTCTTTAGATATTTTTTTAAGAATAGGGCTGAAGGTTACCAATTACTTTTTAATATAATTTCAAACATCATGTTTTATCCAACTAACAGACCAAAACCAGAGAATATTACTTTTAAAATGAAATAAAACAGAGAAAACCAGCAACTCAAATTTAAGAAGTTTATGGAGGCGAAAAATTGGCATTTGTTAAACTAAACTTTAAATTACTTCAGCATTATTTAAGAAAATGCAACTTATCCCAACAGGGATGGATTGTTTAGATTTTTTTTTTTAATAAATAATATAATATATAAAACAGATACAAGTTAAATCAGGCTTTGGATACACGGACAACACTTTGATTTTGGTCTTTTCATGAGATTTGTTGAGAGAAAGAAAAAAAAAATAAAAAAAAAATTCAACAGCCTTATCCTTTAAATGTGGCATTAAATTAAACTTTCACCTAAAGCTGCATAAAATGTTTTATAACTCATTTTAGCAATGGGTACAGCTTGCTTCATATTGTCAATTAAAACAACAGAAAAGCGTTTTGGTTAGGCCCCTCAGGCCTCCAGCCACCCACTGATTCCAAGATGAGCCTTTGTCTATTCCACTCTCACTGTTTGACTAATTCCCAGGATGTACCAGAAATCAAATCACGCGCCGACGAACTGATAATGATCATTTAAACAGCTCAAAATGCTCTGAAAAGATGATTGTTATAAAGGCAACAAGTTTTCAGTCACTTTGGCTCTTTTCATGACTGTCTTCAGTATTGAAATCTATCCAGCTGCCTGACTACAGAAAGAAAGGAGATATTGTGCAGAAGAAGTCTGTTCCACAGCTGACCTGTACTCAAGGCTTTGAAATATTAGTGGAAACGCTGAGACACGAAAGAAAACCCTCACAGATCCAACTTGGACGGAGCAGGATAGAAACTTCCTGCCACATTACTGTTTTATAATTGTGGAGTTCAAGCATGTGCAATTCTGCTTTAACATTCAGTTAATAACTCTGACTTTACTTGGGTCATGTACCCCTCAATCAATCTGTCTGAGCTGATGCTAAAATTAGATAATGCAGATGTTTTGCCATTTGTCTGCTGCACAAAATCCCGGAGCTAGACGAGTTATAAATGGAAACATTTTCTTACATTTAGACATTGAAAGGAATCTCTGTGGATGACATCAATGGCAAAAGAGCCTTTTATCATCTTGTAACTCATGTTTAGATGTGTATTTGCTAGTGGTTCAACAAGCCCACAGTTCAGTTTGTATTGCAGTTTCAGTTTGTTTTGCACATTAGGGAGAATAAGAAAATATCCATTTATAATGTGTTTTAACTTGAAATTAATGAATGTTATTTCTATAGCATATTTTTTTAATAAAACTGCAAATGATCATTTTCATTATGAATTAATATTATTAATAATTGAAACCTTCAAAATGTTTATTTTGTCCAACCAACAGTCCAAACCTCATAATAATTCAAGTAACGAATAGAAAAAGCAGCAAATCTCCATCTGGAACCAGCTAACTTTTATGAATGAAAAATTACAGTTGCTAATAAATTTCCTGTCAACCTATTAATGTCAATCATTTCAGCTGTACCTTTATTTACTGGTTGGGTAGTTTTAATTTAATACAAAACATCATATTTTATCAGCTCTTCGTATGTTTTGTGAGCAAATAACAATATTTCCCTCTGAAATGTAGAGGATCAGAAGTGTAAAGTGGCAGGAGATGAACATTTTCAAGGAAGGTACAAGTACAAATTTGAGGAACTTGTAACTTCCTTGAAAATGTTCTACTGAACTGTCTGTATGTGCTCTGGTGGATTTGTTAGCGCTGACTGCTTTCAATGTGAACTGGCTGGATTAAAAAAGAGCGGGAAAGACAACTTCAGCTGTTGGTCAGCAGCAGCCTGTCTCTCTCTCTCTCTCTCTCTCTCTCTGACACGTTATTCTAAAGCAAAGGGGGTGAGACATGCTCAGTTTTCTATCTGTTGGCAGGCTGACCCACTTCTCTGAGCTGCCTGAGCCTGGAGTTTGATCAGACGGGGGGAGCTGAGGGCAGCTGCTCGCTCCCTCGGGGTCGGGTCACTCTCAGGGTTACTGCGGGGTCAGGAGTCAGGGTTTTGGCAGCCAGTATCTACTGGAGGTTTGCATGAGTGAGTGATGTCTGAAAGAGCTGCTAGTACATTCACTTTTGGCAAGGAATAATGTGCAGACGTTTGTGAACGATTATGTAATTTAAACCTCTTTCAATATATATATTTTTTTTAGCCAAACACACGTTCAGGCCTCTTCAGTCTAGACTAAAATATCTTGACAACTTTTGGATGGATTGGCATGACATTTTGTGGTCCCTAGAGGATGAATCCTTCTGACTTTGGTGATCCCCTTATTTTCCTTTTGTGCCACCATGAGTTTGACTTTTATGTTTTTATTGGTGAATCTCTCATCTACTTCAGAAGGGATTGCCATACGTCCCTTCAGGATGAATTGTAACAACTTTGATGATGACCTGCAAATTAAATCACAATTGTATTGGCCTCAGCGGTCTCTAGTGCTAAACTGGCAAATGTTAGCATGCTAACATGCTAAACTAAGAAACTAAGAGGAAATACACTTTCTTGCCAAGAGTCAGATAAGAAGATTAATACCACTCTCATATCTGTATGGCAGATATGAAGCTCCAGCCAACAGGTGGTTAGCTTAACAACAAGTTGTGAGCTTTAAAGGTGCTGGTTGTGTCTTGCTGACAGAGCCAGGCAAGCTGTTTACCCCTGTTTACAGTCTTTATGCTAAGCTAAGATAAACGGCCGCTGGCTGTAGCCTTATATTGAATGGAGAAGTATGAGATTAGCATCAATCCACTCATCTAGGGCCTTTACACACCAGGGTTGTACGAATTAACGACACGAAAATACTTGTCTGCAAATATTATATGTCCAGGGCTTTTTATGAGAACGGTAAGACTGGAAGAAGTGGAATAGGTTTGTGCTGCCTTGGTCAAGGTTGGAAGGAGTAATAAAGCAATATTCTCCTTCTGTGTGAAAGCTTTCATGACAAAAAAAAGCAGTTCGAAATATATTGAGATGCCAATTAATCGCATGAAAAAATCCCCAGGGTGTGTAAAGGCCTTAAATCTCAGCAAGAAAGCAAGAAAGATTATCTCCCAAAATCTCAAACTACTGTATTACTTTGATTATATAGTTTTCACTCTACATTTTGAAATGAAAAGTTGTGTGTCCAAATGAAAACCTGAATCTGAATCCTTGGACTGTGGAGGTCTCATGGAACAGCCCAGGCAGTTTTTAGGCGCAAACTTGGCTGTAGAAGTCTTGTTTGATTTGAATGTTTCAGCAGAAGAATGTCTCCCTGTTCTCGTTTTCTACATGTGTGAAAATGGGATTCATCTGCTCGGATAAAAAAACGGGAATGTTATCCCCAACTCAGAGGGCTGCCTGCCTGCTTGGCTGCTTTCACTGCCTGTGGGACCGTTGGACACGTTGGACACCGCCAGAACTAATGTCTCTTGCCAAGGGAGGTTCTGAAAATATGCACGTTGTTCAAGGTCCAACAGGACACTTAACGGCCTGATACAGGAGGAGCATTTGTCACAGCAGCGGTTAAGATTATATGTGAAAGCTTTTCTTTCTGTACTCAGATAAGCAACAAAATGTGTGACGAACAGTTTGAAAGCACAGATGTGTTTTTATACTCCCTTATTTTCATGCAGGCCGTTCTTTCTTAAAGGGGCTTAGTATTCGTCAGCTTGTGAAAACAGTTGAATGATGTCTCCTGAGGCTTTGCAGAGGAATTTGTAAAGTCTGAGAAATTGGGGGCTAGGACATATGTGAACATTTTTCCACCAATGGTAGTCCAATGAAAAATGTTATTGAGTTGCATTATGGGAAGTGTAGGGTTCATTGTTTTTTGTGTTGTATTAGTAACAAAAACTGCTTTAGTTTTGGCCCGCTGTGACTGTCTCAACTTTATGAAAGTCCAACACTAAATTGCTCAGGCTCCCCTTTTATTAAACAAGTCTTTATAATTGAAAATCAATCATTTATAAACTTTTTATGGATGTTGTGACAAATTCACAATGCTCAACAACTGACATAGCTTCTATCCTCTATTCGCACACCCTTTACATAAATATAAAACCTGGTCAGAGCATCATTTTTATTATTTGACAATATATCAGACCAATTTTGGCCCTTTTATAAAATATGGGATATTGTCTACTCATGCGGTGCTCCTCTAATGTAATTAAGGGTCTTGTTTGACCACAGCTACATATAATCGGTCAATAAAACCAGCATTAAATTATATTTCTTCCCTTTTACCATTTTTTTTGTTGACTTGAATTATTCTTGGATTTCCTAGACAGTTAAAGTGTCTAGTAAAGATCAAACTGTCATGGTCATATATAAAGATATTCAACCCTGGCAATAAATACATTTGGTTATTGGTGTCGGCCTTCAGAAATTAATTAGTGAAGCCTTAATTTTAAACACTTGAAATATGTTTGGCTTCTGTCTGTGGCTTTGTTGGGTAACACAGACACCAAATGTGTTTTTGGCTCACTTTTTTTAGTGTTTCTGGACTGCTTCCTTAGGAGACGCGTCAAGCTCTCGAGCTGCTCTTTCCGTCAAGATTGATGTGCTGTGGTCTGTGGCTGTAGAAAACCCCACACAGCCAACCCATGAGCATGTAGGAGGGAGGGTTGGCAGGGGTGTGGCCAAAGAGGAAGAGGAGGAGGAGAAGGGGAGCAGACAGGCAAAAGTTCACCCACAGCAGGCAGACTGGTCATCTAAGGTGGAGCGCTCAACGCGCCGCCAGACTAGATAGCTCCTTCAGTTAGAAAAAACATCAGGGTTGTTGATCTTGGAGAGGTCGTGTGCAGTCAGGAGAGAGGAATACTTATTGTCAGCCAGACTCAAGTTCCTCTTCCATCTCTTTCAATCTCCTCTTATAATTTCCCCCCCCTGTTCTTTCCATTCCAGACAACACTCTGGATGAGACATTTTCTGATGTTACAGTAAATTTAGCTGAGCTCCACATGCAGATACTGTAAGTTTCTGAATTCCTATCCAAAGTTTAGGCCCTGGGGAAATCTTAACAGAGAGGACACGACATTTTAAAAAACAAAGGTTCGTGCTTTCAGGTTTGGTGGACTGACCCCATGTTGACTTCAGTCTGTCATTGTGAAAAGGGCTGCCTATATTCATGATTGGTACACTTCACTCACTTGGTATAACCGCTGCACCCGCTTTCTCCCTCTGAGATGACGAGGAAAGGATAGTAGATGTTATTGATAGATGACAGTCCTGCATCTATTTTATCCAAAGCCAGTGATGAAGCTGCCCTGGATCAAGAAGCATGTTTAACTTTGGCTCTCTTTGGGTAAACATCGGTGAAATTGTAAGACCATCTGGCTCAGTTAACTCTCTGTTTTCCTATTTAGCTCAGTCATGTAAAAGAGGCAGAGTTGTTAACACGGTACACTTAAAATGACATTAATACAAACTGTGATACTCGCTGAGAAATGTGTTTATGCGAGAATTGGTTTGCAGCAAAGTGAAATATAAGCAATACTTAATAAGGAGGCTAAAGAAATATTAGGAATTACATCCTCATACAGTATTAAGAGGAAAGCTTAAAATAGCAAATATACATTTGGCATTTTCACCCTCTTCAGTAGTATAGCAAGAGTTTTGGGGCTTTTTTTGTCATGATGAACAATCTATTATGAATATATGACAAATAAAGTAATGCAAGAGCATTTCTGCTGCCAGTGGATGGCAGAGGAAAATAGGGAAAACAAGGTTAGTTCATGCCTGATGAGGTCCATTTGATGGATATGTTAAATTTAGGATTTCCTAGGAGGTAATTAACTGTGTGGGTTTCTAGAATAGAAATAGAAATAATGAGGAGAGAATAATAAAAGTCGCCTCATGTTATTATTCACCGCAGTGATGGATTAAAATAATGTTAAAATGCATGTAGAAAACCTGAATTAATCCAAAAGATATCTGGCTAACTGTCTAATCTAGCATTGTTAAACAAGTAACAAGTCCGATGCAGCTTTGTTGTTCAATTTCCTGATACTTACAATCAAAATCATAATATACAGTAGAAGTCTGCTGCTCTAAACTGAATCTACAGTAAAGACTGAACAAGTGAAACTCAAGAGTGATTTAATTTTGTTAAATTGCTGCTGAAAATATGAGGCATGCATATATATCTGTATATGACAATGTCTCTTATACGATTTGCATTTCAGACGCTTTTCGTCACGTACAAAAACAAAACGGTGCAGAATTAGGTTAGTAGAGTTCATTTTAACCCTCCCGCATAATTCTATTTTAATGCCTTGCAGTAGATCTCCTATGTCTGAGTCTCATTTAATGTAGTTCTGATGGGTGTTTTAATGTCTCCGTGCCGGCAACAGTGTTCGTCAAGGCATTATGTTTTTGGGTTGTCTGTCCGTCCATACATCTGTCAGTACTTACATGCGCCCTGTTCTCGTGAACATGTCATTTCAATAATATAAGGCTTCGAGGGAATTTCTTCAAATTTGCCACAAATTTATCTTGGAATGAACTGATTAGAATGTAGTAATCAAAGGTCACTGTGACCTCAAAAACACATTTTTTGGCCTAAACTAAGAAATCATCTGCCAACTATAGCAACTTTATGAAGTGACAGACATGGACGTAAACTGCAACTTCATGCAGACATAGCGGTCCATGAGTCTCTGTCCCTGTTAGTGATTTACAAGGCTTTCCATTGTTATGAGAGAGGATAGCCTGCACATGTGTCCTCCTGCTAAAATAGACCAAGTTTTTGGGGGCTTCTCCACAAGGACAAGATTCGTCAGATGGCAGTTGGGCGCATTGCTGTTGATTTAGTTGCTGAGAGCCCTAAGAGCAGTGCGGGGTTTGGCTTTCATCCTGAAAATGTAGATGACAGGACATCGGACACAAGCTCTATTAGTAAGAGAATGAGTGAAGTAACTCATGTTTTATTTATGTCTGATTAAATGGTGTAAGGATTATTCTGGATGTTGGTCAGACAAAACAAGACGTTTTAAGGCATCTCAATGGGCTCTGGTTACTTGTGATAGGTATATTTCTTCCTATTTTTTGACATTCTATAGAATAAATGATTGATTGATGATGAATTCATTGTTTAATCTAGAAAGAATGTCCAAATGTAGTGAAAAATGCCTTTTTTGAGACATTAACAAATCTCTTGTTTTGTCTGGCTCAGATTTGGAAGATTCTGAATATCAAAATAATTATGATCTGATTAATCTTTAGTCCATAGAACAATTGATTGAGATAATAATCATCTAATGAAAACAGTCACTATAAGCCCCTCCACATTATCAGTAAATCTGATGACAAAAGCAAGAGGGTTTCTTGCTAAATAAGGCTGCAATGAATGATTATGTTAATCAATCAATTATCATTTTCAATTAATTCTTGAAATGTCTAAAAGTCCCAAAGCCCAAGACGTACATGTACGTAAATTTCTTTTTTTGTCCAACCAAAGTTGTGATTGAGAAGCAGGAACCAATTCATGTTAATATAATGACTTAAAAGCATTACTTATTGACATTGCAATCAATACATTTTCTGTAGGTTGATTTATTTCAGCATTATTGTGAAACCCTGTGACACCAAAGGTTTTGAAGGTCCTGTCCTCTTTTGAACTCATCACCAGACAGTTTCTTCTCAGACTTGGTGGAGGTCAGACACTCGAGGCCCCCGTGAGGAAATAGATTCTTTGGGAGTGTTGGTGGTCTCAGTATTAAGTCCACTGAATGAACGAGTGGGTGGGCTGGGAGGCATCGTCTGCTGATGAATGTTGCTGTAGAAACAGGGCTTGGTCAATGGCTGCCACTCAGCTGTTTTGGCTACACACATATTTGGCGCAGTTGTTAAATCATAGGTGGGGGGTGGTGAGCTGAGTACTGTCCTCCACTTGTAGAAGAGGAACAAGGCTTTAATATACTGACAGCACATGAGACGTACATGTTAGCCCCGTGATTGATAGCACCCATCCACTACATGCAGCTAAATTGATACGGCTTAATGCTACGGCCTCCAGCATGTTGTAAAAGAAGCATAAAGGAGTAATTATTGCTGCAGGAGACGCGTCACAACAGTCTGGTGTAGAAATGTGAGTGGTGTTTACAGTGCGGCCCGAGCTCTCGGCTCCTCAGAACAGAAAGCAGGCTTGTTTTAAGTACGAGGAACGCATCTAAGCTTTCAAGCGGAGATAAAAGCCTGGGCTTATGAAACAATAGTCAGGGCTTTGAGCACATGTTAGGGAGGGTATTACTGGATACATTTGAACTCCCTTGGCACCTTAAATGCATTAGGATTGGGTTACGACAGATTATGGGGTGGTATAATTCTTAAATTATTTGGATGATGATGTGAGTGTGGCGCCAACTGAATGAGTGCACAAGTTTCTTTGGAGGTCATAATGAGCTGTAGTAGCACTAACTGACTGCTCGCTAAGCCCCTCTCCCATTACTGTTGTTATGCCTGTCAAGCTTTCTGTTCTTGCACGGCACATACAATGATAGCAGTGACATTTACCACTTGAAATTAATATTAACTCTTCAAACAAGGAGTCCTTGATTTCAAGCAGAGATAAAAACAGACTTGTACCTTCTTGCTGGCAACCAATAATTTCACATTTTATAAACCATAGCTAGCTTGCTAATTAATTGTCATGAGTTACTGTCTGTTGTGTGTTGTTGTATTGTATTGTACTTGTACTGTTATTGTCTTTTTTGAGTTACCGGCTAACTCATATCAGTTTTAAATATGTATGGGGTATTGATTATGTATGTCTTCATGCCTACATACATGGAATTGAGGCTGAAGCTACATGTCTCAGCCAAAACGTAAACTCACCAGCTAATGATCCATTTAGAAGAATAAATAGTCTTAATAAATCTAACACTGTTCTTGTTCAAGGCTTTAAAGATGAACACCAAACAATGTATTTGGTAAATGTGATGCTGCTGTCTTGGACAACCTTGGTTGCGGTTGCTGGAGTGTAAACTTCCCAAATGTTTTGCTCTTTGAGATTTGGTTTTGATGAAATGTATCTCTATAAATATCACTAAATCCAAAGTTTCACAGGCTTGCTGTGCCTAGTTATGGTTAAGTGGTCGGGGAGGTAAGATATTTATGAGTGACTCTAAAAATGTACTGGGTAGGATTGCTAGGCACTGCAGAGCCAGGGGGGGCCTCCTTGACCCTGCATTAGTTCATGTAGTGGTCTGGAGGGGGGGGAGGAGGAGGAGGAGGAGGAGGAGCGCTGGCCAGGGCAAGGGAGGGCAGCATCAGGAGCCAGGCAGCTAAGAATAACTCGAGCTGCTGTTCAATGAAGCTGAAGGGAATATGCTCAACCAAACCCACTCCAGTCAGCCATCCATCTCTGCTATTCAGCCTCAATTAGGACACTAAAGCAATCAATAATATAACAAAATGCTGCCATTTCTCCAGACAGGAAGTGGCTTTCTCACAATGGGGCCCTCAGACAGACGGGGCCCCCCCCCGTCTCCATCCTCTTGGTTCCCCCTCCTCCACTCTACTCCACCTCCTGTCCCCTTTGTAGCCTCCCAAACTCTCCAAAGTGATGAAAGCCTCTGTGGCAGGTTTTTGAATTAAGATTAAAGATGCTGAATAGCAAACAGCAGATTGATATCAAACAGTCCGCTGATTGCTGAGGATCACTTGAAGCTAGCATGTAGTCTGCTCTACAGCTGTTCTCATTTGTATGCTGGCAGAGAGAGATGAGAGTAGGCTGACATCGCCGCATCACTCATTGGTTAATTCGCTCTCCCCAGCGGGTCGCCAGCTGTGGGTTTCGTCGGTGTGCCCCAGCTGGCGGTTTGGTTTCGGGGCGGCCACGGCTGTATTTTAGGGGTCACTACCTGGACCCAGTGTTGGCTCCCTCCTCAGCATCCCACCTGCTCGGGATTCACCCTCTAAAACAAGCCCTCTGGGGCATCCGTGCACACCTGCATCCCTCTCAGCCATCCAGCTCACACACAGCAGCCAAACCACAAATACTGTACTTTGAGGTACTGATATATATTTAGAACAAGTTTTTCAATTTCATGCTACTTTAGACTTCTACTACACCAAATATCAGAGAAAAATATTTCACCATTTTTTTTTTTCTCGACTTTTACTTTAAGTGCTGTTGCTTCTTTTAGCAGTAGGATTGAAATACTTTTCCCTACTACTGCTTACTGGAACAATAGAAACATTTTCTCTCAGACGATGCCGGCAAAACCTCCGAAAGTCACAGCTCACACTCCAAAAAGATGCCAGCATGGACAAAATGTTATTTTATTTAAATATTTCAAAAGAATTTAACCTTAAGCATCATGTGAAACTAGTTAAGAAGTGCCATGGTTCATGAAATAAATAGAAATGGAGGTGTTCTGCGACTCATGGCCAGTAAACGGCACCTCAGACGTTACTCTGGACGCTCGGTCAGCATCTATAAACCACCGGAGCTGCATGCGGCTTGCTCAGCACAATCTGAGTGTTAATGATGTTTTCACGCTGCTGCTTTCACTGTTCCATCTCACATAAATGATTCCAGCTTAATTCTGCACACAAACAGGGGCATGTAACCTCAATCTGCCTTGACAAGTTGTAAAAGTATTGTGGTGTTGCTTTACTGCTGTTTTATAGTCTCCTGATGAGCTTTTAATGGTGCGAGGATGGTCATCTCTTGTCACAGTAGCCGTGTTGTGAGTCAGGTTATTATCTACTTAGCTTCTCTTCTCCCCCATGGTGTGAGTAAGGGTCAACTCACAAGCACATCGGGGACCTCTCCGGCCCACTTAGGAGTCGGTTGCCGTGGCTACGGGCCTGGGGGAAACCGTGTGCATCCATTATGGGAGGCATGTGCAGCGAGACAGGGCAGTGGGGGGTTACAGCCTGGAGGGGAAGGGGGGCTGTCCACACATCTGGCACAGTTAGCTGGGCTGTCACTATGTTTAGCCACTTGTTCAGTTGCATTCAGAAGGCATTTCATTGCCTGCGGAAGGCATCCTACATCTTAAAGGACCCATCTCACCTCGCCCGTCACTTGTTTGTCCGTTTGTCCTCTGGAAAGCGCTACAGGTCCATCAAAGTGCCGGCCAAAGACTAACGAACAGTTTCTCCCCGAGCAAGAAAATGTTTGGATAAAATATAAATCTGAGGCTTGAAAAATGCAAAACAAAATACTAAATCTCACCTTTTTCTGGCCCGTTTAACTTTTGTATAGTCCCATAAAAAGATATTGTGAAGTCTCTGCATAATGATATTTATAACACAGTGGAATGAATTGAAAGCAGGAAGATCTGGACATTAAAATGTACAAAGCCACAATTATAGTCCACAATATAAATGTTTTAATAGCAAGTTTTTACAAATGTGGCAGAAACTTTGTGATGTCGAAATGGCTGCAGATATCGCTGTGTCTGCTTTTGGCAAATTTAAATGAGTTATTCACAAACTGTTCTGTATCTGTAGACATTTGAAAATAAAATATCAAAATAGCATTTTAAGATCAGCGTGGCCACTGCAAAAAGGCGTGAGGAGAACGAGCCTCCTGAAGCTCTGCATTATCACATAAAAAGGGCAGTTTAAAAAATGACATCAGCAATGAAAACAGCTTTGCTCACAGCAACATAATCCCTGGGTGTGGTTGGCTGAAGGCTGTTCAGCAGGAGATCAGTTGAGGTTACAATAACACACGTCCACATGTGGAATAATATGGTATTGATTATTTTAGTAATGTATGTTTCCATTTTGCATGAGTTGGAGCTTTTGACAGATATTTCCTCTCAGGAGTATTTATCTCCCCCCTTCACTTCCTCACATCCTTATAAAAAGGAGATGGTGAGAGTGAAAGCTGCGGGGGTGGAGGGGAGTATGAGAGCACGTGCCATCCTCCGTCCCCTGAGCTCTGTGCAGCCTCGGCCAAGCAGGCTAATCCACCCAAGGCCAGAGAGAAAGAGAGGAGATAGAGATACAAGTTTTACATCCTGCCAGCTGTGGCCGATATATATGCCACAGATACTCTCATCACAGAGCTGCTGCTGTGTGTGTAGGGCTTTGATTCTTTTTCTTTCCTTGATATAAAAGTTAAACTAGTCTTAATGGGATAGTTCAGGTGGTTTGAAGGGGGGTTGTGCGAGGTACTTATCTATAGTCAGTGTTTTATCCACACATAGATGTGACAAAGTAATGTATTGCTGTGGATGACTGCAGCAGCAATACATATTTTAGCCACCTAAAAGTAAGATCCTCCTAAAAAAAAAATCAATATCAGTCGAAGTGTACACTATTTAGAATATTTTCCCTTTGGGAACTGAAGTGAAACGAATCCAAACTGTTTTCGTCACAGGAGTCTGGTGACTTTGAGGAGCGCACAGATGAGTTTAACATTCACTTCAGCTACCCGTCAAAAATGGCCTTTTGGCAGCAAGATAAAGCAGTGAAAATATTCTAAATATAGCGTACACTTAAACGGATGATGATTTTGTTAGGTGAGTCTATTTTTAGGTTACTAAAATATGTTTTGCTGCTCCATACTCGGGGCATGCTGACCCACATTTATCTGCATCCGTAGGAAATACACTTACTATAGATAAGTAGTATCTCCTACAACCCCACTCCGAAACATCCAAACTATCCCTGCTGCCAGTTTATTTCTTCAAAAAGCCTTTGTCAGATGTAAATGTCGTCAACACAAAACATTGACGAATGATATTTGTTGTTGACCTACTTCAAGAGGAAACAAGACTAAATCCAAATGAAAATTAACCATTTAAAAGAAGAACTGTGAAGGAAATATATTCTGTCTCCGTCAACAGATAAAAATCAAACAATAATGTACAAGATGGACGAAAGGAAAAAGTGACTTATTACAAAATTACAAAAAGTGACTTATTACAAAAAATTTGTGAAAAAAAGACCAAACTAGGTAACGTTTTCTAATTGGCACTAAATAAGTACAGCTGAGGGAGATGGGAAGTCATTAGATTTGCATGTCATAAACCAAACTCAGAGGATCTCCAAAGTGATTACAGTTTATCCTCTGGGCACCATAAAGGTATCGACCAATTCCATGACTATCCATCCAACAGATGTCAAAACATTTCACTAAAAGCCAAAAATGTCAACCTTTATTGTGGCATTATATGAAAAGTCAGAGGAGAACCAAATTATTTAGATGCTTCCTCTGGGGCACATGAATGTATTCCCATTTGGGACATTTAGGTCTGGACCAAAGTGGTGGACTTTCCGAATATTTGGTGGAGGTATGCAGAGCTGTGACTAAATGACAAGGCTCACTATTATCATATTTATTCTCTTGACAAGGAAGCAGATACTAGCAGGATTAGCTGCAGGTTATCAAGGCGATAAAGATCTGATCAGCATGTGGAGAAGCTGGGGAGTGGTGCATTTAGGGGCTACGTCATGCAGCTGTGAGTCTCTGGATGTAAATCACACCTCTCTCTGTGGTGCGGTTGGGTGTGGTATTAGCGGCGGTGGTGTTGACAGTGAAAGTCGGTGGATTGGGGTGTCGGGATGTTCCAGACAGCCATGTTCCCTCTAACATGTCGCGACCTCGTCTGTCACTTTGTTTTGAGCTGAACAGCTCCCAGGACGGCGTCTTGCTCACTTAAAGCTCCCCCTAACTCTTCCCTGTAGCTGCTCGAAACACGTCTGTGTTTGGCTCCGTGCAAAAAACAGCCATCTGTCATTCACAGATTCTTCATGCTTTCTGAGAACGTGGGAAATCACATGCAGATTGTTGAACGGCTGTTTGCGAAATGAGATAAATTACCATAATGAGATTTATTTCAGTCATCCAGTAACACATTACCACACATGCTTTTAAAAGCTCTCTTGCTTTTGTTTTTCAGGGCCAATATTGATGAAGTGGAGACGGAGGTTGTGGAGATTGAGGCAAAACTAGACAAGGTAAGTCATTTGATATTGTCACTGCCAATGCACTTTATCTCCCTGTCCACCAGGCCTTGTAAAGCTATTTATAAACTCTCTAACACTATCTATGACGCTCATGTGTATAATGCATTATAAACTTTTAATTAATAATTAATTCTTTATAACTACTTACGTTATAAGCACTCATAAATATTTGTAATGCTTAATAGAAATAATCATAACAATAATTAAACTGTGCTTTAAGCTGCTATATAATGCTCTATAGACATGGTCATCAAATCAGAGCAAACCCATTTGTTTTCTTTGCTTTCTCTTCATTTTATGCCTTTTATTTTGTGGGTTTCCTATTTCCTAAAAAGCACTTTTTTTTTTACTTGTCTTGAAAAGGGTTGTATACATAAACAAAATTGTAGGATAAAAAAAAGAATATATCAGATAGGGTAACATATTATGACATGTCTTTCAGGCCAACATTAAAGTTAATACAAGCACAATGCCATTTATATTCAGCAATGCAACTAATGTCTTTGGTACATGCTTGTTTTGGTTGCTCTACAAGCTGTCAGTTGAGATCAGGCCAAGAGGCAACTGCTTGTCCATGTGCTGATTTTGCCCATCAGCTTCATCTCTGTGCCATCCTGGTTTTAAAGTTCACCTGAAGGATAGACATCTGCTGTGACATCTCTGTAGGAGGTATGGCCAGAAGTTTAAAAAGAACATTGTTGATTAATAATACATTTAAATCTTAGTGCTCTGCACATATGAAAAGCAAATTTATGTCTTAAAGTCTATATACATTAATCTTCATTATTGCTGCAGAAATAATAAAAAATGCCTTAAACTGTCCTCAGATCACTTCATACAAACAAATGTAAAAAATAAATGGTGTTTGGATATTTGTTAAAAGTACTAAGTCTGACTCTCTTCTGTTTTCAACTTAAAATCTTTGGGAAAAACACACCAGTGCACAAATTAAGGTCAATCATCATCTCAGTGCTGTGTCCCAAGTATTATATTCAGAAATTAATAAAGGTATGTAGTACCAATTTTGCATAAATAAACAAGATTTTGAAGAGTACTGAGTGTCTGTCTCTGGCAAGAAGTTTGTCTACGCAGGCGGAAACATAATTGAAATATTTTGATTGGAAACATGGACATTTTCTTTGCCTTCATAATCTGCAATAGCGTTGTTTATTTATTTTTTCTATTTATTTTTTGCCAAGACTATTATGCACGCTTACAGTTTCCTTGTACTCCAAGATGTTTTGGAAATGTTTGTGGGATATTTTTCAGTTCTGGGAAACAGACTTTGGCACATCAATGGTTTTGTAGCTTTGTATTTCACAAACTGATCCCAGGTGTATACAGTAGTAATATGTTGGATGAAAAATGAAGAAAAAGGAGGAATGTTGGTTTGTTGTTCTCCATATTCTGTTACAGTATACCTTGTTGCAACAGACTTTAGACACAGCTTGTCCATTACACTTAGCCACTCTTCACCAGCATTATGATGCTCTGCAGAGCCTAATCCACACACTGACATTGCTAGACTCCACTGACGGCATAATGGACAGCATAATGTCGCTCAATCCTGTTGAAAAGTTCAGCTGAAGTTCGCTGAAACATGACGTGGCACTCACACTGGCTTTCAAAGCACCCGGTTAATGAGGCAGCCAGATGTTTTGCCTGTAATGCTTGTGTCACCGGTCCATCTGCTCCCTTTGACATTTAATTTCAGTATGTGTCTGAGAGCCAGGATTAGTCTGTTCTCCTTTTACTGTCGTCAGTGTTGGAAACTTCCACCATAGTTCTGTTCATTTCCACTCAGCTCTATGTTACAGATCCACATCTCTGAGCTCTCTCTCCTATTCCCTGCAGGATTCAAATCAGTTCAATTCAACACATAGCATCACAATGGAAGGGCTGCAAACAACTATAGTGCTGAGCTGTTCTCAACAGGAGGATTGTGGAA